>NW_004567118.1:40923190-40930367 GCF_000260355.1 Condylura cristata
TACTCATACAGAACTGGGGTACAGGCCAGAGATGCGGTGGGTGAGAGGATTCACCAGAGACAGAGTGGGGAGCAGAACAGGCAGATCAATGAAGTGCACTGCTAAGGGGAGCAGCGGGCGGGTCAGGAGAGGTCTGCCACACCACGTGGTCACCTCCCGGGCAGGCAGGGATCCAACTCATGCGGAAGTGGCTCAAGCTTCTTTGTGCTGTGCTTTAACCTGCTGCGCCACCAGGGAAGGCCATCCCCAAGTACTTTTTAATAAATCCTTCTTTAAGACAAAAAATTATTGCTCACAAGTAAGAATGCTTACTGGCAAAAGGAATTGTACCATTTATAATTCAGGATTTACGAAGTTAGGATATGCAGCATGTCTTGTGTTTCATTACTAAGGACATCATAACTTATGCCTTTCAAAATTCATGAACTAAAATAGAAGTCAAGTTAGGTAATGATGGGTAACAGATAGAAGAATTGTTATTGTGGAATTTTGATAAATGTCTTAAAAAATCCAAGGATGTTAACATGATTCATGGAATTTCAACCATGTCCCAGGAATATTTCATAAATACCTCTCTACTAAACTGAGAAATTTATAGTTTAAATTTTGGTGACCTATTAGTATTATTTGACCTATTAGTAAGCAATAAAGCATCTCCTGAGCTGTGTGAAGATGAAACTATTTCTAGATAATTCTGCCCTTTCTGTGGAACTGAAAAACCTTTCCTAAAAAGCTGCAGGAGTGGAACACCACAATCCCAGTTCTACCAGGTAACTTCCTTTGGTTTGATTACTTGTGTCTATTTTTCATCACTTTAGTTGTCTATCATACAACAACTTCACATCTTGGTCATGATACTGAAACTCTGATTTGTTGAATTAGGTTAAGAAGCTGAATCAGATAGGTCCCAGCAAAAGAACAGCTTTCTGGGGTTGAAATAAGCAGTTATGCCACATTTTTTTCTATCTCTTTAAAAACCTTAACAAATGGTAAACAATAAATAATGACAAAATTGAAATAATGAATTAACTATGTGAAATATCTTTTTTCTTTTAAAAGATTTATTTATGCATGCAGAAAGCTGGCACTGCTGAGGAGTTGTAGGCAAAATGGAATCAGTGGGGCACTGAAGGAGCACCTCCGAGACTGCTATGCATTCTAGAGTTGTGTGATGGGGTTCCACAGTGATCCCCTCCTCTAGTTCAACTCTTTAAGTATCTAGTGTAATGTTGGTTCAACTCTCTCCTCTGAGATACTTGATCACTAGATGCCGAGCTGTGCATGGACTACAGCTAATTCAGTCTTAAAGCTGGAAATTTTCTCTTTTCTATTCCAGCATATTTGTAATATTGGTTTTAGCCATGGAGTTGTGGAAGGGAGGAAGGGAGATGACAAATGTTTTGAATATCCCAGTCTTGGGCTTCAATTAGTAAACTTTTCTGAGGAGAACACAGATGATCCAACCTGGTTTTCCCCTGTTAGCTTAGGCTCTGGCTCTTCTATTTTAGTGATTCAGGCTAAAGCCAGTATTCATCACCCTGCACCCCTGCTCCTATAATTCCCCAATAGAGTGCCCTCTATCCTGGACATGAAAGCTATGTACCCTTTTATCTAACACAATGTTGAGTTAACAAAGTCCCACTATTAACATGTACCCCTAAGTCTGCCACTGTAGTGGGCTCCATGAGTACCATTCCAGTGTTACTGCAAACACAATGCAATTTGAGTTTTTCCTAACACTTTCTGTCAGAGGGTTTCTCCAGATGTTTACTGTAGACATCCATTTTTCCTTCAGGGGTTTTGCTCCATTCTTCTGCAAGCTAATTGTGAATATATGGAGAAGTCCAGTGTCTTTACTCTCGTGCCATCTTGCTGGATTCCCCAGGTACAAACTTTTAAATGAGAACATTTTATTTGCCGACCTTCTTTCAATTCAATTCAGAATTCTCAGCCTATTATCTTAATGCCTCTTTAAAGCAAATTATCAGAGTAGCTCAGCATGTCTGTACTTAAAACACTATTTGTCTAATAGCTTCTACCTAATTAAACAGCATATATTACAATGGATTTCAAATTGATTCTAAATTAACCAAGATCTAGTAAAACAAGGACTACCATTAAGTGGATTAACTTGCTTCTTGGGTCTTTGTTTGTTTCTTCTTTCTTCAAGAGTTTTTTTTTTTTTTTAAATGTCTTCAAAAGAAATCAGGAAACCATATACATATTTAAGTGATATTCTATCTCTAGCATGAGATGCTGGACTTCAGATGAAAAAGGTGTTATAAATATTCTTTTGATATACATGCAATAATTCAGGTCTTTTCTTCTGGTCAATATTATCATCTAGATCAATAATATTTTACTAATTGTATTACTTATTTAGTACCTATGAATTCTTACATAGTAAAATATAATAGTCCAATTTATAGGATCATGTAAAATAATTGAATATGACGTATAATGCATCATTATTTCTTTAAAATACATATACATACATTGGTAAAGAATTGAACTTTATTGTATTATGTGAACATATCCTTTTGGAAAACAGTACTAGTCAGATGACTAGAATAAAGTTTTAGAACTAACATATCTACATATCTACACATATTATAATTTTGTTCTATTTTCTAAAACTTCATATACATGCTTTCACCCTTGAGGTAATTCCTAAGGATTCAGTGTTTTTAAAATATATGTTAATATAAAATATTCAATATGTTATAAAAATAATTTTTTGAGAGCTCTCCCAATAGGTTAAATCACCATATTATGAAGCTCTCCAAAGCCACAGCAGCACAAGTTCCATCCCCCACCAGGTTGCTGTTCCACATGGTGTGAATCAGCAGTGTATTTCAGTACATCTACCTGTTCGGCTCCCCACTCTGTCTCTGGTGAATCCTCTCACCCACCACACATTTGGCCTGTACCCCAGTTCTGTAAGAATAAATAAATAAATCTTTAAAAAAATATTCTTTTGAGTTTCTTTGTTTCAATATTTAAAGATATATATAAGAATGAAATAAATTTCATTTATTTCATTATATGCATTTTACTTTGTATAAACTTTTGTGCATGAGCATCATCACTTTTAACCTGAAGTGATTATTCAAACAAATCCAAGAAAAAAATGTTATGTACTTTTATGCAGAATTCTTTCATCAGTTACAGAATGCAAAGAATTGATTTATATGCATATAAAATAAGAAGCTTAAAAATATGCCTTTGATTCATTTGTTTCTGCAAATGTCTTTAGGAAAATATACTTGAAGAGCATAACCAGAATTTAGAATTTTTTTTTGTAATCAAGTGAATATATAAGTTTGTCATTACATTAAATTAAAGGCACACATGTAAAATGTACACTTGAAAAATAATGAACAGTGGAATACTTTTCCCATTGAATTACTGCCACTGGTTATTTCAGACTTGTGCATCCAAACAGGTAACTGATTGATGCACCAAATCCACTGACATGTGATTTTTCAAGTTTAGATCAAGTTTCCAAAGGTCTTAGAATTCATACTAAAAAAAAAAGTGGAGAGATGTCATAGATGAAAAGTACAATAAAATGTGTTTTTTTTCTTTTTGCTTGATATAGTAGAAGTGAATTAGAACTGTGCAGATAGTATGAAATCACCTAAAAAATCAGTCATTTAAACATTCTTATTAAACATTGTTTTTCACATGTCATTTTTTTTAAAGATTTATTTATTCATACAGAACTGGGGTACAGGCCAGAGATGCGGAGGGTGAGAGGATTCACCAGAGACAGATTGGGGTACAAAACAGGCAGATCGACGAAGTACACTGCTGAGGGGAGCAGCGGGCGGGTCAGGAGAGGTCTGCCTCGCCATGTGGTCACCTCCGGGGCAGGTGGGGTTCGAACTCATGCGGAAGTGGCTTAAGCTTCTTAGTGCTGTGCTTTGACCCGCTGCGCCACCTGGGAGGGCCCCACATGTCATTTTAAAGAATAAAAAGTCATATTATCAGTTTTAGTTCTTAAACTTTAATATAAAATAACTTCAATATAAAACAAGTGCTTTAATTTAATTTCATTTATTCAATTTCATTCAATGTAACGCTGTGCAAGCAAATCGTTTGACACAAAACAAAACAGCCAAATAAACAAACACAAAACAAAACAGCCAAATAAAATAACTAGGATAAGTCATTCTCTCAAGCTTTTTCCAATAGTGCTCCTATTTCTCCTTTCTAATACCTAAATTTCTTTTTTTGATATATGGTTCTTCCACAGGACAGTACTTATTTTGTGGGCCCCTATTAACCAGATGTTTCATCTCTTGTTTTACTTTCTCAATTATTTCTGTTGACAAAGCCGCTGCTGCTATTGCCTTGATGGCAAAGATGGGTATTTGTAATTAGCTCTATTGGTTACAGTCCCGTCATTGCAGGCTGTTGAGTTTGCAACTTGATGAAGGATCCATTCATCTGGCTGTGAGGGAAGTGGGCAAAGGGAAAGATGTGTCTGTAATAGCTTTTAGTTGAGAATAAATGCTCAAAATATGTATCCAAATTAACATTTTATACTACTTAGCATCATTATTAATATTAGAAAATCTTGCTCTTGAAAGAATATTTTAATGACTCTTGAACCTAACGTCTGTGATTTTCCTAACCTTTATTGAAATCTATAAAAAAAATGAATTTCATTTGGAGTTTATACTTTTAAAATTATTGACATTTTGGTAGTGTTAATGACCCAAATCTAGCTGATTAATTTTATCATTTTTACTGAGCTATAATTTGCATTCCTTCCAATTCAACTATTTATAGTGCACAATACACTAGTTTTTAGTATATTCACAAATATGTGCAACCATTGAAACAGTCAATTTTAGAACATTTTTATCATGCAAGGAGAAACTCTATACTGATTAACTATTGCCTCACTACCTCCCAATGCACCCTAGACCTAAGCAATCATTTCTTCTCTTTATTTATTATGATTTTTCCAGACACAGATTTGAGTTTATTTTTATTTATTTATGTATCATATTTTCTTACACCATTGTTTTCCCTTCAGGTATATAATCCCCATAAATTTCCCATCCCTTGCAGTTTTCCTCAAATCTATGGTCAACTGACAAGTTTTTCTACTGAGTTTCTTTTTCATTTTCAAAAACAATATCAAATTACCCAATTAGAGCTTCTTCAGTATCACTTTCAGGTAACAGCAAAAATAATAATAAATAGCCCTCCCAGGTGGTGCAGCGGGTTAAAGCACAGCACTGAGAATCTAAAGCCGCTTCCGCATGAGTTCGATTCCCACCTGCCCCGGAGGTGACAACATGGTGTTGCAGACCTCTCCTTACCCACACGCTGCTCCCCTCAGCAGTGTACTTCATTGATCTGCCTGTTCTGCTCCCCACTCTGTCTCTGGTGAAGCCTCTCACCATCCCTGAGCCTCTGGCCTGTACCCCAGTTCTGTATGCACAAATAAATAAATCTTAATAATAATAATAATAATAATAATAAAAATCCTCTAATTTGTTTTGCTTTAAGCAGAATTCAATGATATGTTTCAATTATATTAACTTTACCAAGTAACTCTGACTTCTTGTAATTATCTAGTAGTCAATTTTCTTAAGTAGATTATAATATAATCAGATATATTAAAAATCACATACAATATTTCAGAGAATTACAAATGCTAGGGTAGAAAGCATACAGTTCAGCTTTCTCTAGTGACTTTTCCACGTTCATGTTTTATATTAATATCATTTTTAAAATAAAATTGTAGTGATTTGCCATTGGTTTAAGAAGTTGTAGCATATGTAATTAGTGGGATTCTACTCAGCTCTTCAAAAAATGAAATCTTGCTTTTTGAGACAACATGAATGGAACTCATGGTGATTATGCTAAGCAAAATCAGTCAGAAAGAGAGAGTTACCAGATGTCTTCTCTCACATGTGGAATATAAATAACCAAAGCAAACAGACTAGCAAAACACAACAAAAATATCTCCCAGTCTGCAGAAATGTAGTGGTTAACAAAAGGGGAAGAGGAAGGGCTTGGGAGGAAATAATAGAGAGGGTCTGTTTGTAACTTCACTTTTAAATCTCTGAAATCTTTTGACTCGACACTTTCATATAAATATCCAATTCTAAGTCCCTATATTTTTAATTAAAATATTTATTTGGGGTGCAGCTTTAGGTTTACAAAAAACTCGTTGTTCAAGAGTCTTTACATATCCCTCTGGCAATGTTCTCTTCTATTTTCCCCTGTTATTAACATCTCGTATTATTAACATTTCATAACATCTTGTGGTACTGTTGTTAAAACCCACGAGTCAATATTGATTTGTCTTGCTAATTAAAATTTTAGTGAAGGGTCACTCTTTGTATTATATAAGCTATAAGTTTTAACAAATATGTAATGATGTGTATCCATCATACAGAATAGTTTTCATACAGAATAGTTTCAGTGGTCTAAAAATCCCTGCAATTGCCCTGTTTATCACCTCTCTCACCCCCAACTCCTTATAAACACTGATCTTTTTACTGTATCCAGTTTTACTTTTTCCAGAATGTTATATAGTTGGAAACAAACACTATGTAGACTTTTCAGATTGACTTCTTACACTTCTTAAATTTATTTAAGTTTCTTTAGTGTCTTTTCTTAGTTTCGTAACTCATTTTTAAAAATCACCACATAATTTCCCATGATCTAGATAGTTATCTATTCACCTACTGAAAGACATTCCATTTGTCTCCAATTTTTGGCAATTATGAATAAAGCAGCTCTAAGCACTCACTTTTTGTGTGTGAAAAATGTTCAACTCATTGGGCATATAAAAAAGGAGAATGATTCCTGGATCTTAGGATAGAGAGGGGACTGTCTTTCAAGGTGACTATACCATTTTCTATTCCCACCAATCTGTGGCTTGTCTACAAGTCCAAAGTATCTGTTTTTTTTTTCTTTCAAAAATTACGTTTAAATATTCAATGTTAAATATTCAATGTAAAATATTCATTTTGAAACTCAAGATGACCTAGATTTTCTACTTTGCCATCTTCCCAGATTTCATATTGTATTGTTTTGTTCTTACTTTTCAGTCTATGAGGCATTTTTTTTTTAAAGATTTATTTATTTGTGCATACAGAACTGGGGTACAGGCCAGAGATGCGGAGGGTGAGAGGCTTCACCAGTGACA
>NW_004567118.1:40930515-40932963 GCF_000260355.1 Condylura cristata
TGCTGTGCTTTAACCCGCTGCGCCACCAGGGAGGGCCATTATGAGGCATTTTTTAATTAATATTTATGAATAGTGTCAAGTCTGTGTTTAGAATCTTTATTTTGGCATGTGAATGTCTAGTTGTTCTAAATTCATTTTGTGGGATGATAATTTTTGCTTCATTGCATGATCTTTACTGCTCTGTCAAGGGTTACTTGATGTACTTGTGTAGATTAATGTTCCATTAATCTGTTTGCCAGTACTGCACTGTCTTGTTGTTGGATAGTGTCAGTTTTCCAACTTTGTTCTTCATATGGTGTGGGCTAGTCTGGGTTTTTGTAAACATTAACATAAGTTTGTTGATATGCACAAAATAACATAGGGATTTTGATTAGGATTCATTTTTTCTATCAATGAAACTGGAAAGAACTGACATCTTAACATTACTTGGTCTTCCCATAAGTCAACATGAAATATTCTCCATTTATATAAATACTCTGATTATTTTTATCAACCATTTGTAAGTTTTTCTCATGTAGGTCCTGTACATATTTGCTATATTTGTTCTTAAATAAGTAAGTTTTGAAGAACTAAGGTAAATGATATTACACTTTTAATTTCAAAAAACCCAATTGTATTATTGGTATATCTGAAAACTATTAGCTTTTGTATGTGAAAGTTTATCTTGCAAACTTGCTATATAAGTGCTGATTATTTTTCAGAGGGTTTTTTTGATTCCCTGAGATTCGCTTTATAGACAATCATGTCCTTTTGGAAGGTTAATGGAAGTTACAGGCTTTTTTTACCCTCCCACCATTAACGTCTGTGGTCTTATATGCATGCCTGATGGCAGACACTTGGAATGTGGTGTGGGCACCGCTAAGCTGAGTGACTGAGCATATATGGGGGGTGGCAGCAGAGGACAGGGCCCAGAGGAGTATGTGGTGGAGTGCAGTAGAGAGTAGTGGAGAGATACCAGAGAGCCCAGAAAGAGTAAAGATTGGCGGGGAGCCAGAAGGCCTGCCAGCATCCTGGCCCTCAAGCCTCCCTGCCTGCTCTGCATCTGATTGCCTCACTACAAGTGGTGTAGAAAGATCACTAAAAGCCTGAAAAAGCCACCAAGGATTCCAGAACTCTCCTTTACCTGTCTGCCTGGATTCATAGAAAACCTGCTCTGTGCCTTGCTGGCATTTCACCTCTGTAAACAAAAATAGTTTTACTACTTCCTTCCTAATCTGTCTACTTTTTAATTTCTTTCATTGTCTAAATAGTATTAGCTCTGAATTCTAGTCCAATGTTGAAAAGGCATATGAAGAGGCGACGTCTTTGCCTTGTTCCTAATACTATCAGGAAAACTTGTAACTTTTTCAGCGGGCTGTATTATATGACAAGAATAAACAAAATGAGATGATTCAAGTCAGGGTAACTAAGTCAGAGTTGGAAGGCTATTGAGACCCCAGCATAATCAGGTCTTCCCAGACTTGTTCAGGCTTGTCTTTCTCCAGAAAGGATTTGGCACTAAGTGGAACAATGAATTCCTGGATTAATCAATAGCCAAACAACCACTCAGAAAATTGTCTAGAGATAGGATTTTTTTTTAAAGATTTATTTATTCATACAGAACTGGGGTACAGGCTAGAGATGCGGAGGGTGAGAGGATTCACCAGGAACAGAGTGGGGAGCAGAATAGGCAGATAGATGAAGTACACTGCTGAGGGGAGCAGCGGGCAGGCCAGGAGAGGTCTGCCACGCCATGTGGATCACCTCCGGGGCAGGCGGGGTTCGAACTCATGCGGAATTGGCTTAAGCTTCTTAGTGCAGTGCTTTAATCCTGTGCGCCACCAGGGAGGACCTAGAGATAGGATTTTAACCAAGTGCTATTTAAAGAACACCCCTTTCCCATGATTGTATTAATCACAATGCTGGACCAACTTTTCATCTAATTTACACATTGCTATGTATTATAAGTTTATGTAATATAAATGTTCACCAAATTTGCAATGTGAACTAGAGTGAGTCTTTTCTTTGTTTGTTTTAGCCTTTGTTAACCAACTCTATTTTCTGAGCCTGCACCCACCAGGACAGGAGCAACAAGAGGTAGAGCCTCAATCTAGAAGCTTCAATCTAAAAGTGAGTCCTCCTCTGTTGAAGGGCTGCAATGAGCACAAAGGTGATGTCATTTGGGGAGAATAAGGAACTCCTGTTAGTTCCCAAAGCTTCCAGAATGGTCAAGGATAAACAAAAGTAATTAGCCTTAAATTGAAATCCAAGTTGTCTGGAACCAAAAACAACCAAAGAAAACAAAAGTACAGAGAAGGGACCAAAACCTAAACAAAAGATCAACACAGGTTTTGGTAAAAATGCCTCCATACGATACACAGGCTGATTCTAACTGACCAATAAACTAAACACACATTTTTTTTTTTTTTGCTTTTAACTTGCACTTTAGTGAATAAATTTTATTTTTTT
>NW_004567118.1:40933523-40953593 GCF_000260355.1 Condylura cristata
TGTGCTGTGCTTTAACCCGCTGCGCCACCAGGGAGGGCCTAGTGAATAAATTTTAACTACATTGTTCTCTTCCCTGTTCCCTCTAAATCATCCCTGCCCCTTTCCCAGATGGAAACACAGATTTGAGCCTTAGTGTCAGGAAGGTCAGTGTCCTAATTTTGGCTTCTATGTGCATTAGGGCAGTCACCTTTGCCTTAATCAAAATCCCAATTGCTTCCTGACTGTACAATTCTCTGCCCCATAAGTAAATTCATTAAGAAGATATTGTTGAGTGAAAAAGTTCAGGTAGCCTTCATTATTATATACTTTCAAGAAATTTCAATAACAAATAAAATCAAATATGTTAAATAGGTATACATGTACATTGGTAAAAGGGGAATATTATGAGGAGAAAGCACCCTGACTGTGTGGGATATGTCTCCCCAAAATGGTCAGATAGACTTTTCTCAATATGCCCAGGCAGGCCTGTTCCAATAACTATCACCTTGAAATGAAGAACTAAGACCACGATGTATATCGTAATTAGTAAAAGAACACAGATTATTTTAAGAATAGTAAAGACCTTAAATTTTAACAGATTCTTTATCCTTGTCTCAGTTGTTTATCCTTTTCCAGACTGAAGAAATAATCACTGCTCCTCCCTCTTTTATGACCTAGAAAAATAGTTTTGGGGGTGAGGAATCATATAGATACCATAGATTTTTCAGTGAATATGTCCTTCAAAAATTATATGTTATTAAATTTTATCATTTGCCCTTACTCTAATTTCTATTTCATTTGTTCTTATGTCCACCCCCAGAAGAGACCAAGTATAGTGATAATTTTCATATGTACCCTTATAATAGCTTCTTGGATTCTAGTATACCTTCACAATATTTATATTTGGGCATATTATAATTTATTGTGCTAATTTATTGTGCTATCTTAATACTCATTAAAATATATTTGTTAATAATCCACTAAAATATTAAAATTCAGTTTAGAAAATCAAATCAGTTAACAGGAAGCCCTAGGAATTAGAAGAGTAAACACAAAATATCCACTCAAGCAAGTGAAAATCTATATTGTTCTGCATGTTTAAGATTCTTAATAAAATGGAAGCTGAGATTCTAGACACTTCAGCTACTGATTATAAATAGCAGAGACAGAGCTGACGTCAAGATTATAGGGCTCAAACTAGCTCTCCCAGCTTCTTTACTGCCTCAGGGACACTGTTAGGGCCTCCAGTAATTCCTCTAGAAAGTCCTTACCAGTCTTCATCATAAGCATTTTTACAACATTTAATTTTGAAGAATAATGTGGTACAGCTTAAAAATCTCTTCACTGTCACAGTCATACCATCATAACGTGCCATAGATTTTCCTGGAGTGATTGATAAGAGCCTTCCACATCCCACTTAGAACAAATTCTGTGTTTACTTTGCCCAAACCACTCATGGAAGACAGGAGGCCACTCAGATTGAAACTGCAAAGGGAAATTCTTACAGGGAGCCATCAGCAATGAAATACTGACTGTGTGACTTTTATTTTCCTTTTTAATTTAATTCCTTGTGAAGGGCAGATAAGAATGATTTAGTCCCAGGAATCTGCAAAGATGTGAGCCAAGGGGAATTATACATCTCCTATAAAATTTCCTTTCAATTTTGTCTTTTATGGACTTTATTTTGCCTCATGAGAACAACACTATGAGAACAGTTTTTGCTTGTGTGATTATAAGTATTACCTCCTCCCTTAGTGGGAGAGTTCCTTTGATTTAATGGATATATTATAATTATTCTTAAATACTTAAGTGGAATAAAAGCTTAAAATAGATAGTGTTTATTTTTATTTTTTTGGTTTCTTCTATTATTTGTCAGTAGAAAATAGAAAATAACGTTATTCTCTAGTGACTTTAGGAATAAAATTAATAAAATAGCTATTATGTGCTTACATTTTTGTACAGGCACCTGAAAAGTCACAATGAAATTTAAAATGCTCTTGTTCACTTATTTCAACAGATGTCAATTTAGATTTTGGAGTCTGAATCCTATATTCAGAATACATTTTATGTAATCACAAACACCAAGAGTCTACTAATTTTGTCAGAATAAATTATGGAAACATTTAGTCTTTATTCTTCCTGCATTTCTCCCTCCCCTTTCATTTTATTCTGGAAACCCACTTTCTAATTTCTTACAAGGGTTCTCTCACTGGGTTCAGTGAAAGAGAAGACTGAAGTTGGTCTGTAGGAATAGTTCTGGTATGTAGGAGGAACAGGGGAAAGGAGAGGAAGAAGGAGAGGAAAGCAGCATGCAAGCAAGTTGCAAGATCTCTGTTGAGATGGCAGCTGTGCACCTGCTCAGGCTGCATGTCAGGTCACCACTCAGCAAAAGGCCAGAGCAGCTGGACCCTCCGCAAGGCTTTGGTGGAGGAGGGGTCAACACTGACAAGGTTTCTTCTTCTCCAACCCAGGTCAGTGGAGGGTGGACTCTCACTAGAGTGCATCCAGAAAAATTTAAAAATATGGATCCCTGGTGGCACAGGGGTTTAAGAAAATGAGAGCAAGCTATCACCAGCCACTGCAGCAGGAGTTCAATCTCCGACCAGAGAGGTGACCCACATGGCTTGACAGACCTCTCCTGTCTCACACACTGCTCCCCTCAGCAGTGTACTACAGTAGATCTGCTTGTTCTGCTCCCCACTCTGTCTCTGGTGAATCCTCTCACCACTCTCACCTCTGTAACCCAGGTATGTATAAGTAAATAAATAAAAATATTTTTTTAAAGAAGAAAAATTCAAAAACATAAGATGTTGCCAAATTATCTGCTTCCTTGACTTTTGGAACTGAGATCAGTCTCTGTTATACAGCCCATCATAATTTACATATGACTTCAAAAATTGATGTCATACTACTTCCCTATACTATAATTTCCTCATCTGTTTACTCTGTGCCATATCCACAGAATTGTGGACATCACCAGAATTTGTCCCATTTTCAAAATATCCTCTTGGGGAAATTCTGGGTTCTTCTCAGATTGGATGAGTAATCAAAACAACACCAGGTAGGTTAGCAAATGAAAAAAAAAAAGTCAGTTTAATAACATAACTATGGAACATGACATGGTTATAACCCCTCAGAAATAATGAAACACACTGGGAATATGTATTCCACAATGAGACCTACAGTATCAGACACAGAAGGGACTTTAGGTGCAAAGGGTAGGTCCACTGATAAATGTGCAGCGACACGAGGCACCCCAAGCTACGTTCTTTTAAGTCATATAATGGAGAGCAGTGATTTTTTCTATGATTAAGTGAAGGGAAGAAACTTAAGACCTGGTGATCTCTTCTTTGATTAGGGAAGGGCAAAAAAATCTTAGACAAGAAAAGAAACTTTGCTTCAGCTTCAAGGGATTTTATTGCTTTTAGTTCAAATTTTTCTGCATGCCACAGCAAGATGTGTTGAAGAGATTAGTTCTGAAAATCTTAGAGTGGTCTGATTTGGGCATCTTCACACCTTTTTAAATATTCCAAATTTCAACTTCATTTTCTATCCTCCTAACCCAATTGTTTTCAGAATCCCAGTCTGAATTTTTCTGTTCCATTGGGAAGCCAGATCCCAATCCCGTGATAATTTTCCAACAGTTCTTGCCTTTATTTTCCTTGTTTGGGTTTGACTCCACCAAGCAACATTTTGATCTGTTTCTGGCAGAAGGATACTCTAACTTCATGTCTTCCACTAATTGTGCTATTTCTGGCTTCAGCCAAATTCCTTTATAAATTAGATTATTTCCACTGTGAGACTTTGAAAGGCTCTAGTATTTCCCTTCTTTTACAAAAAAAAAAGTTATTTAAAAATGGTGTAGTTCGGACTATTAGTCACAATCAAAAAAGATAAACACATGTCTTTTGCAGCAACATGGGTGGAGCTGGAAGGGATCATGCTTAGTGAAATAAGCAAGAAAGAAAAGGAAAAATACCAGATGGTTTCACTCATAGCAGAGTATAACGGGCCAGGGGAGAAAATAATAAGAATAATAAATAACTGTATACCAGAGACATTTTAGGAAGGTGGAGTGGGGAGTGCGATCAAAAATGGTGGGCAGGGAGAAGTGCACTGGACTATGGCGATAGCGCATGGGTGAACTGGTGATGGAAAGCCTACGGGGATTACAACTGAGATGGAAAAAAGGCACAAAATGAAGTAAAAATAAACTATTATTTAAAAAAAAATTGTGTAGTGTAGTTCAACTTTGTTACTATCCAAATTGCCTTTCTCCTTTTGAGTATAATTCTTATAAAATAATTGTCCATGTTTGCTATGTCATTTTTTTTAAAGACTTATTTATTCCTACAGAACTGGGGTAACAGGCCAGAGGTGCAGGGGTGTGAGAGGATTCACCAGAGATAGAGTGGGAGGAAGAACAGGCAGATTGATGAAGTACACCGCTGAGGGGAGCAGCGGACAGGGCAGGAGAGGTCTGCCACGCCATGTGGGTCACCTCCAGGGCTGGGGATCAAACTCACACTGAAGTGGCTTTAGCTTCTTAGTGCTCACCTTTAACCCACTGCGCCACCAGGGATGGCCCAATATTTCCTTTTTAATAAAGATACTCCTTTAAATCTCACCCAGAGAAATCTAGAAACCCAGTTGAGGGGCCTCCCTGGTGGTACAAGAGGTAAGATGGAGCACTATACATTGCTGCTCTTCATGAAGCTATCCACAGCTCCTGCAGCACAAGTTCGATCCCCAGCCAAAATTGTGAACCACATGGCACAGCAGACCTCTCCTGTCAAGCTGCCATTCCCTTCAACTGTGTATTTCAGTCAGTTTGCCTGTTCTGCTCCCCACTCTGTTTCTGGTGAACCCTCTTGCCCCTGCAACTTTGGACTGTACCCCAGTTCTTGTATGCATGACAAGATTACCAATGACTTCCCTTTTTCCAATCATACTTCTCTCTTAGTTTAGTTCATCAACATTCTTACACCCAGTTAAACACCTCTGCCTTTTGAAGACATTTGTCTATCACCTATCACACTGTAGAAATAAATGAAGATCTGTGAAATAAGAACAAGCTGTTTACTCAAAGTCTTTTACAGTAAAAATTCATCCAACATTCATTTGTGTTTGGTGGAGACTCAAAAGCTGTCAGGAGGGAAGAAAAGTTTCATAATAGAAAAATGGAAGTTTCCTGAATGGAAGTTGTTGGCACAGGGAAGCGGGAGGTGGCTGATGAAAAATAGGCATCCCAGGGGATTAGTTAGGAGAGCATATTTGACATTTTCTAGTTGGTTCTAACTTAAAAAAGCAATAAAATATAGAAACTGCCAATTACTATTCCATTCTTGGTCATTCTGGGTCAATTGTCACAGAAGTTATTGCTTGGTATCCTGTAAATATGACTTAAGGTAAGCTGCCTTATGCCTAAAGAGCTGACTTGCTGGGCAGATTACTGCAGGTCAGAGTTTTGAGTTTAACTATGGTACATATTTAGCTTCATAGAGTCTTCCAAGGTCCTGCATTCTTCTGGTTTCTATCACCAACTCTCTTCCCAAGGGCTACATTGATAATACCACCCCCACCACCATTTATGGTGAAATATTTTGTAGATAATGAGTCCTGGCTTCTCTCTCTCTCTCTCTCTCTCTCTCTTTTCTTTTATTTTTCCACCTCTTTCTTATTGGTCTCAAGAATCCCGCATATTTATCTAGGGTTTAGTAGATTGGCTTCTATAACCTTGCATTATTTGGTAACAGCCTCCGCTAGCTTTTCCAGCCCCAGCCTCCCCCAGGGCTCCATGTGCTGGTGTGCACCTGCCTACTTAATGAGCAAAATTCCACTGCACCTGTGAAACTCCCAAAGTGACAGAACTGGATGTCAAACTGGGGCTCAAAGTCATTTCTTATGGTTTGAACTTTCAAGACTTCAAGTGACCTTTGGAATTTTCATTATTCATAAAAGATAAGCAATTTGGAAAGATAAAAGGGAAAGCTAAATATTCCATATGACATGTATTTGAAAGGTGTCAGAGCACCACACAGGTCCATTCTGCCTCCACTCAGTGTACTCAAGCTTTCACAGCTTCGCTTCACGTTTGAGCCCAAAATAAATTAACATTAGTTTTAGTGGAAAAGTAGTAATTACACAATAACTTTTGAATTAAATAAAGTCTTTGTTAAATTAAAATTCCATTTCAAGGCCTACTAGTACTAAATGATGTAAAGACTCAAAACTTTTTTTTTTAAGATTTGTTTATTTATGCATACAGAACTGGAGTGCAGGGCAGCAGTGCAGGAGCAGTGAGAGGATTCACCAGAGACAGAGTGAGGAGCAGAACAGGCAGATCAATGAAGTATACTGCTGAGGGGAGCAGTGGGCAGGTAAGGAGAGGTCTGCCATCACCTCCTAGGCTGGGGATCAAACTTGCTCTGAAATGGCTGCTGCTAGCTTGCAATGCTGCTCTTTAACCTGTTGCGACACCAGGGAGGGACAAGGCCAAAAACTTTTGATAATACTTTATCAATAAAATTTCTTGAAATCATTCTTCACTCAGTTATGCTTTGCTAACAATAGTGGAGTTGTAGCTACTATCAGTTTAGGTATTTGATTAGTTCTTTTTGTTAGAGGGATGGTAACAATATTTAAGAATCAAAGAAATTGTAATGCAAACTGACTGCCAACGAAATAGTTTTCTCAAAGGAGAATAATTAGTTTTCTAGGTGAAGGAGCTAATGGAATGAGGGGTGAGGAGAAACCATCAGGGTAGATGTGCAAGAAACCTCTCTAGGAAAGGAGGAGGCCAGAGGGAAGGAAGAGTGGTGAGTAGCATGATCTCCCAGGGTCCACAGTTGGAACGTTTAAACAGGGTGGGGAAGTACTTTTTAAAATTATTTATGCACACAAGAGTTGGGGTATAGGCAGAGGTGCTGGGGGTGAGAGGACTCACCAGAGTCAGAGTGGGGAGTAGAACAGGCAGATCCACTAAAATACACTGCTTAGGGGAAAAACAGGTGGGAGGTCTGCTGCGTCCTGTGGGTCAGCTCTCTGGGTGGGAATCGAACTCATGCTGCAGTGTCTCGGCAGTGTATGATGGGTTCATAGTGCCGAGACGTAATCTTTTGCACAACATAGGCAGTATTATTTAGCACACCTTAAAAATGTGCTAAATCTATAGACACTTAGTCCCTAATCTGATGGTGCTGTCACTCTCCCTTGGTATGGAATTTTCTGGTCACCACCAAAGAGATCTTTTCCACTGACCAAAGAAAGATGAGAAAACAGTGTCAAGAGTTTTTTTCCATTCCCCATAGGTAGGTTACCTGAGCCTAAAATAATTCACTCTTCCTTTATCTTACCCTCTTTCTGTCAATAAAAACTTTCATTTTGTACAGGTCTTCTACTTGCTAATAAGGTGGTATTGATTCATGAATCATTGACTAAAAGTACTTAGATCTTTGAAATAAACTCAGTTGGATTTTTCTTATTTAACAACATATACAGTAGAAAATGATAATATCTTAACGGTTATGCAACCAAATAAAAGCAGAGAAAAGATTGCTGAGTTTTTTTTTTTTTTTTGAAAATGACTGTAGTGGGTCTCCTTGGTGGCCTAGGGGTTAAATCATCATGAGGTCCTGAATTAGATCCCCCGCCAGGGAGCTGACCACATGGTGCAGCAGACCTCTCCTGTCTCCCACTGCTGCTCCCCTCAGCAGAGTATTTCAATAAATCCTCCTGCTCTGTTTTCTGTTCAGCCTCTGCTGAATCCTCTTGTTAAGGGGAAGGATGTCCTAAAAGAACTCTGCAGAGTCTTATGGACTCCACCCCCTACTCCAGCTTTCTGGACTCTACCCCCTACTCCAGTGATTGGAAACTACAACTCCCAGCAGTACAAGGGAGAGAACTGCAAGGACCCAAGGGTGGAGATATCAGGAATTCTGGGACATTTTGGGGATAAATTGGGCATGATTGCATCTCTCACTCTCTTGCTCGGGAAACGGCTCTCTTGACTGTATGACTAGGTGTGTTCAGTCAGCCTAGCCCTAAGATATTCCAGTTACTTTGTATCCCACTCTCTTTCCCTGGGTTGTTTCCTCTTCCTTTCCCCTTTTGTAAATAAACCGGTTATTGACCCTTTTGTGTGTACCTGCAGTATAACCGATAGTGAGCGTGTGGGTGAGGCCCCACAGACAAGCGGCCCAGTCCACTCTGGGCTACCATGTAACACTCTCACCCTCCCCCACATACCTCTGGCTTAACTCCAGTTCTTCTATGCAAAAATAAAAATAGAAAGTGACTAGTTATTTGGTATTTCTGTGTCTGCACACCTGGCCCATCCTCCGGTTAATTAATTGGTTCATTATCTGGCACACACAGTACTATTCACACTTGCTCTTCATCAAAGCATACTTTTCAAATTTAAACTCTTATTTTGCAAATACAGAGTGAGTTTATTTCATAGGCTGAACTAATTCATCAATAAGAGCTCCAATATGACTATGATGCTGCTTCAAGAGAACTGGGTAGAAACTGAATAGACTTTTCTATCCAGTTCTGGAACCATTTGCATTAACTGGAGGAGTGAATTTCTAAACAAAATTAATGATTTTAGATAAAACCAGCCAATGTTTTAGCTAGCATTCTTAACTTTGGGATTATCCTGTCTGTATGATAGGAATCACATATTCTGGCTAGACAAAGTTCTTTTGCATTGCTTCTAAAAAGACTCATTTTTCTACAAGTTGATGTCAACTCTTTCAGAATGATAGTTACTTTATCAATAGTAAACCTCAATTCAAATGATAAAACAAGTATATATCACCTAGAGAGTCACATAATATTCAGTGAAATTTGATTTCCCAGTCCTAGTATGACCATAAAAGAAGCAGCAGAAATCCCTTTAACTTTTTTCCATGTTTTTAGAAAATATTTCTTATTATCAATTTATTAAGACTTTCCTCTTTCTTATCCTATCAATATCTAGGAGGCTATATGTGAATGGAAATGCTATCCCCAGATATATTATCAATTATCCCATTGTAAGAAAACACCTCATCTTAAAACTGTCTGTGTGGTTAAAGAAAAAATATACTGAGAGCTGTAATTTGGAAGGAGAGCAAAAACTGCTCTTAGAAAACACAATATTAGTGAAATCTTTTGGAATTTTAGGTAACTTGATGACCAGAGAGAATGAAGGATCAGAAGAGATATTTTCACACTCAAATACGAGCCAAGCAGAGACTGGACTTGAGATCACATCGGAAAATCCCTAGCATGCTTTCTAAGGATCTGATATATGTGCTGAGGGCCTTCGTGATTAGGACAGGATGTAAGTACCTTGAGCATGTATGAAAATCTTTCTAAAATTATATCTGTATATGAAATTCACCTTGTAGAAAGCATAGAATGTTCCTGGGCACTGTGGCTCTGGCAGATATTGAAAGAGAGAGAGAGAACATCATACCACAGGAAGCATGTTCAGGTAAGAAGACAGAAGTGGCCATTCTGCTGATTTGACCAAGTCTAATTTTTTTTTAAAGATTTATTTATTTATGCTTACAGAACTGGGGTACAGGCCAAAGGTGTAGTGGGTGAGAGGATTCACCAGGGACAGAGTGGAGAGCAGAACAGGAAGATGTACTGAAATACACTGGCAGGGGAACAGCAGGAGGTTCAGGAGAAGTCTCCCATGCCATTTGGGTCAGCTAGCTGGCAGGGAATTCAAGTTGTGCTTCAGTGGCTTCGGAGAGCTTCATAATGTAGTGCTTTACCCCGTTGCACCACCAGGGAGAACCCTGATCAAATCTAAACTTTTCCCAACTCACCAAAAATGTTTTCTCTTCATTATTCCTAATGTCAAAGATGAAAGTCTCCTCCTCTATCCTTTTATACTAGTCCCTGGGGGCCTGGAAATTAATAACAAAAGACAAATCAGTGGGGAAAAAGACAACATTTCTACTAATATTTATGGGCATGAGGGTTTACAGAAATGAAGCGAAACCCAAAGGTCTTGTATTCTATTTTGGAGAAAGGAAAAGTGTTATCAGTTTTGAGGATTGATAATCACGGTAAAGTGACTAGGAAAGATGTGAGGGAAACTACTAGGAGATGAGGTGATCTTTGGTCCCATCTCAGTGCTGACTCCATCTCCTGTGATTAGAGCAACTCTCTTCCTCACAGAAGAGAGGTGAGATCTCCACAAAGAAAATGTACATCGAGTTTTGGAAGAAAAGGAGGGCACAGAACTTGTGTCGCATTTGCTGTTTCTCATTTGCCAGAGAGGTGTATTTTGCAGTGATGTGTCCTGATCTTCTGCTCTAAACTTGCAAGTGTTTCAGGTGTGGAGAAAATCTTCCTGCCCTATGACATGCAGATGGATTTTGCTGTCTTTGGGGTGTTGGGTTGAGTGTCAGTGAAGTTAACTTATACCTTTGAATTCCATCACTATCCTGAAAACCAGAGGAAAGCTTCCTCAGCTTTGTATTGCTCTTTCTCAGTAAACATTTGTTCATTCTACCTGCCTCCCACTTTTCATTTTATTGCTGTAATTTTGCAAATATTGAGTCTTGGTGCACTAGGTGTTTTTTTTTTTTTTTCTTTAGTATAGGACACACTTCTGCTCAGCATCCCCACATCAGCACACTGCACTGGGTGGGTCAGGGCTAAGGGCGTGGGTGAGCAGTTTTTTAGGCATTTTATTTCTAATGTGACTTATATAAATTCTGTTGTCATAAACACCTTACTGTTTCCTAATAACATGCCAAAGAAATGACAGACAATAAGAGTCAAGAGAATATGTGAAAAATCCTCCCTGGTGGCTCAAGGGGTTAAGTCTCAGCACTATGAAACTATCCATAATCACTGCAGCAGGAGTTCAATCCCCAGCTAAGCAGGTGACTCACATGGCACAGCAGACCTCTCCTGTCTCCTCCACCTGCTCCCCTCAGCAGTGCATTTCCATACATCTGCCTCTTCTGCTCACCGCTCTGTTTCATCCTTTCATCCCCTGTACTTCTGGCCTATACCCCAGCTCTTGTATGCATAAATAAAATAAAATAAAATAAAAATAAAAATAAAATAAAATAAAATAAAAATCTTTAAAAAGAGAGAGAGAATATAGGAAAGAGTAAAGGAAGTCTTTTGAATTGTAGGCTTTTACTATGCTTTTATGAGGCAGTAATACACTTCACGGTGGAGAGCATATGACACAAAATAGTGGAGTGTATTTTTCAAGCCATTGAAATGTGGCTTATGAATGTGTTTTCTTTAAAATAAAGTCAGGTAGGACATCTGCGACAGTTTCTTTGAAAAAGTACCATTTACCAAAATGGAATTCAAAACCAGGAAAAGTAATAATGCTCATGAATTAACTTGTTGCATTAATATAGGAAGATTTTTTTTTCAACAGCTTTAGTAAGATATAACTGATATAAAATAAACTTTCTGAAAAACATCTTAGAAGTTCTTAAATATTTATACACATGATACCATATCCATCATCAAAGTAATTAAAATATCCATTTCCCCTCAAAGATTATTTTCTTGACCTTTAGAACCGTCCCTCACAAACTTCTTTTTCTCATCCCCATCAAATTAGTACTGCTAATTTACTGCTGTCACTATAGATTAGTTTGCATTGACTATAGAATTTTATGTAAATACAGTGCTAACAGCATATATTATTTTTTGCAGTCTTTCTTTCACACTACATAATTATTTTATGATCCATCCATGTTGCCACAGTTACTTATATGTGTTTGTTTTGCTGTTTCATATCTATAATGTGGATATGCCATCATTTGTGTATCATTTCACCTACTGAGAGGCATATTGGAGATATTATAAGTAAAATGTTTGCTATTGTCAAGGTTTTTAATTTAAGTTATTCTAATAGGAATGCAGTAGAATTCTACTGTGAATTTTGTTTCCACTTCCCCAGCAATTGTGAATGAGAACAACTTTTCATGCACTATTTATCCATATACATTTGAAGAATTGTCTTTACAAATCATTTGACCATTTCCTAAAAACCTAAGTTATTTGTTTTTTATTATGGGATTATTATGTCTTTAAAGAATGCTTATATATACAAAATCTTTATCAAAAATTTTACTTCCAAGCATTTACTCCAGCCTGTATCTATTTTATCCATTTAATTGTGAATATTTTATTCAAATAATTGTTATTTTTATTTTGATGAAGTCCAGTTTATTACTTTTTTCTTTTATGTGTAGTGATTTTGGAATAATATCTCAGAAATACTTACCTAATCCAAGGTCACAAAGATTTTTTGGCATTTTTTTCTTAGAAGTTGTCAGTTATAAGTTTTCCACTTAGATTTATGACATAGTTTTTGCTAATTTTTATATGACATATGAAGCAATACACACACACATACATACAAACACATATTTGCTTAAGGATCAAATTAGCCCATAAATAGTAATTTAAAAAAAAAATTCTGTGGTCTCCAGGAAAAGAGAAGTTTCCAGGTTCCCTGCCCCACCCAAGGGAGGGTTGAAGGAAGTGATCAGGGAGAAGGGAGACTGGAAACTGAAGAAGGAAGGAAGAAGAATGGAGAGCCAGGAGAGCTGGAGGAGGCACGTGGGACAGGGAGATGTGAAGACGCTGCTGATACTTCTTGGTCTTGGACTGGTTGAAATTGATGTGAGTGAGAGACCCTGGGGGAGGTTAAGTTTGGTAGCTTCTTTTATCTTGATTTTAATTTTGCTCTTTTCCTTCCAGACTTCTCTGTCTGTTTTGACCCTTTTCTATGGGTCCCCAAAGGAAGATGCTTTAGACTTGTGGCAGGCTTTGACCCTCAGTGGCCCTGCTTTGGACACACCATATTTTGCTGGGCATTTACCCATGAGGAGATGGGTAACTTCAGGTGCTTGATCTGGAAACTATATTTTTTGTCTTTTTTTTTTGGGGGGGGTACACTATTGTATTGTATTAAGTACCTTTCTATTAAAAGTTGTATGCACTAGATTATATTTTGATGTGGCAGATGGCAGAACCTAATTAGAGTGGGCAGGTTTGGGGGTTCTGGGTGCTCTCTACCTGCTCTATTACAGAATCACAATTAAAAGAAAAAAGAAATTGACTATTTTTTTTTTCAAAAACTAAAATTAGATTTTTTCAACAACAGTACATTTTAAGTTGTTGTAGAGAAAATGTTTTGTGGAAATCACACCTAACAAAAGATCTCTAAATAAGCATTTCAATTTGGAGCAGGTAAATTAACAAATAGGACTGGAATTTGTCAGCTGGTAATCTCTTGATGACACACAGTTAAGACTGTTAAACCCCACAGCGAACTAGAAGACTTAGCTGTCATCAGAACATGAATTTCAGGAACATGTTTATGGGATTTGAGACCTGAACTCAAGTGCTTTGAGGTGGCTTTTTCAATGGGGGAATTTGACTTGTTTGGGCCAAAGTCATGACAGTAGATTTTAGTTTGCATGCTCTTGTCAATTTCTCCTCAAAATCTACCCCTCAGTTTGCTTTATGTCTGTTTTGCTCTTATGCATGAACCAGGCCCTGGCCTGGTGGATTTGCATGCTGGGCCATTTACACACAATTAGAAAATGCCTGCAGGCATGATGTTGGGTCTGTGCCAGCTATGGGTAAGAGTCTAGTCTCTCTCCCACATTATCACTCTCTGTCACTACCACTGACTTCTGTGTCTGATGCTCTGTCTGTCCCGACAGCAAAGAGTCTTTCCCCTCCTTAGCAGTTCGTAGTCTGAAAATTACATGCACACATTTTATAGGTAGGTTGGAACTAGAATTGTATTCTCTGTACATTTATTTGCAGACTAATGTTGAAAGCTTGAGCTGCTGTGTGAACTTTTCTCAGCCAGTCATCTGAAACAGCAGCATGAGGTGACTTTGGTCCCAGTTCTGTCTCAAGTTATCCACTAAAAAGACTTTACCTCAGCAGTCCTACCTTGTAACTGAATGCCAACTCTCAGTACATTACAGGCTGTATACACTAGTTCTTCTTATCATTACTTGGATGTTAATTCTACAATTCTCTCATACTGTCAGAACCACAGTTAACCACATGGGAATTAACAATTGCTCCCTTAGTCACTTTGAGCTACAAATTGTAGGAAATGCACTAAAGATTGGAAGATTGGAAGCTGGTGGGTGGATTTGACTTAACTGAATCTTCTGTGTTTTTGTGTTGAGAAATAAAAGCTGGTCATGAGGCTGCCTGGAGTTTTAGCACAGAAATATTATCATATATAAAACTTTCTCAAAACTATGCTTATTTTTATTAATATTATTACCTTATGTTAAACCCATTGAGTAAATGATATATATTTATTTTTAGCTTTGTAATACTAGGTATGCTTGTAAAAAGGAAGCATTTCAAAATGCTGGGAAATAGCAAGGATTTGGGGTAGCAATTGACATCTCAAGAATTTATCTAGGCCAAGAGTTTGATATTTTTTTTCTGTAAGGGCCAGAGGGTAATAACTTCGGTCCTGTAGGCTGTACAGTCTTTATGGCAATTGCTGAATTCTGCCATTGGAGGTGAAGCATCCTTGGCTGCACCCGCATGAATGGGCCGGTTGCTTAAACAGGAGACAAATCAGACTGGTCCTCAGCTTAGAGTTTGTTGGCCCTTACCTAGACAAATTTGTGAATCTCACTTTCACTTTTCAAAATGTCCCTTTTTGAAATGCTCTTCTGTCTCCAAAGTGTGCCATGCAGAGTTGCCAGATATATCTTTTTTAATTTAAGAATGTTCTTCATACTTGAACAGATATTCGCATTTCTCTGACATTCAGAATGTATTGTGTTTGATCAGGCAGCCTTTTCTTTGAGACCTTTTCCACATATTCCATCTGAAACTGAGACTTAATGTTCTGCCTAGATCAAAATCTTTTCTGTAAATATCTGAAGTTCTTCAGGATCAGATGTGAGGGTATTTCTGGCAACACCGCCTCTCTTACAATTGCTTGTTAACAAAAATAACATGGAAAAAGAACAAAGGCTTTGTCTTATGCAGACTTTCAGCAATTCTATACTTGAACAAGAGAGATTTGGTGGAGCCAGCTCATTTCCATTTCCTGTGCTGCTCATAGGTATGGTTCTCCCTCAAACTCCACAAGAGATTTGTTCCAAGTCTCCCCAAAAGATTCTGATGTAGGGCAGAACCTGGTACTCCCAAACCTTCCAACTCTAAATGTGTCCTGCCAGCCCATCTGCTGCATCACGATAAAACATAATCTAGCCCATAGACCTTTAAGAGAAAGGGACTTTAATATAATTAGTGTGCAATAAAAAGAAGAGATGGGAAAGAATAAGTAAAATAGTTTTCATACAGAACACCCCAAATTTTCCATCTCCTCACAGGTATAAAATGCTCAGCCAAACAGGGTTGGTCCAGAGGAAACCACTGAGACCTGAAAACTTGCCACAAGTATAAGGTAACTCCTCGTGGGACCCACAGGCAAGTCTTGAAGTAAAGGAGCGAAATAAAAATCCAGATAAATGCTGACATTGTCAACCTTCCTAGGGGTCTTTCATCCACTTATGTCTCAATTGTCTCCTTCCCGCTCTCCCAAGTCCTTTGTACCAATCCAAGGCCAAGAAGAAGTGCAGCTTCTTTGCTTGTCTTTCTGTTCCATGTCCTCCTCCAGGTCATCTTCATCATTCCTTTTTCCTCCCAGTCTCCTCTCCGGGTCTTCCTCCCTGCCCAGCTCTACCCTCCTTTGAGTAGCACAGGGAACCTGGAACCTCCCCTTTCCCTGGGGACCACTGTGTTACAATACTAAAATCAGTGGATGATCAGTCCCTGATATAAAATGATATATTACTTGCATCTAACTGGCACACACTTTCCTATATATTTTAAGTAATTTCTATCAATGTCAATGTTTAACGTATTATACTATTACAATGTAAATGCTACACAAATAGTTGCTATACTACATATAGGGATTAATGACAACAAAAAAGTCTGTATATGTCCAGCATTAACAGAACCATTGTAGGCTGAACTACTAGTACAGAATTTTGATGATACAGAACCCACAGATACAGAGGGTGAGCTCTACTTATTATTTGTAGGTAGGGTGAGCAAAGAACATTTGAAAAAGAAAGGTCATAAAGGACACTTTAAGAATTCTTTAAATTTTAATATTTGATAGTATTATGCTATGATATAGATAAGAGATAAGAAACTTCATCATCAAGGTAAATTCTTTAGCTATTATTATCTTCTAGACCTTTATTATCCCAAAGTATGAAAAAAGAGAAAAATTCTGCTTGTTTACTGTTTAATACAGATAAACCCTGTAAGAATGTGACTCTGTAAGCAAGTTGCTAATTTCTTAAGGTTAAGAAATTATACAATGCATTATAAGGGATGTTTTGCTTTCTGTTTGAGTTCAAATTACTTTCCAGGCCCCAAAGTGGGGAGAATTGTTTTCCAGAAAATGTTGACAGCAGTGGGTAAGGCTGTGGGGAGTTGGTTCTCATGTTCTCAGGTGGCTGAGAGAACACTGTGTCTTTTTCCCTGTAAACAATGAAGGAAGGCAAATGGGCTCAGGGGACCTCCTGATGCTGAGGATAATGAAAGGTGCCTTCATACCTTCCTGTTCAGCACCATTAACCCTCCCTGTAATTGAAACCCATGAAACTGAGAGGCAAAGTTCTGGTCCATTTCCTGCCAGGTACAATGACTTAAGCTTCCAAATAAAGGAGCAACTTCAGATTCCTACTTCAAGTCACCACGTTTAAATCACTCATTAAATATCAACCACAACTACCATTTTGTATTTTTACTTGTAATGATGCAATTTCTTTCTTTAGATTTACACCTGTGGATTAACAGCATACCCAACACTATAAGGTAGTCATTTGTTATTTAATTAATGGAACCAATATGTAGAACCATTATGTAGAAAATTTTACATCGAAAAAGGAGGTCATAAAGGTTTACTATAGGAGACCCATTTAGAATTCAGAGTGGTTTTAGACTGACAGGCAAAAATAGGATTCCATTTGCTCTAGACATGAAAAATGCAAATCCAAAACGTTAGCCTAATGCAAGTTGCAGAATAGCATTAAATTATAATTACATTACAGATAAGATGAACTTAGCCTTATAAGTATGTATATTAGCATGAAGAAAGACAGTTATATAAATGACAACAATAAGCCAATGGACATATGTATGCGAATGGTGTGTGTGTGTGTCTGAGTGTAGGGGTAGTTATTGATTAAACCAATTGTACTTTAACAGGCAAGTGTGTGTTTCTAAGTTAAGTCAAGAACTAGAAGAAGCATTTTGAGAGTTATCTTCACAAAAGCTAAAAGTCCTATGACCAAAAAGTAGTTATCCAGCTTATACCACATGCTTACAGCATCATTCAGTGGCATTTATATCAGAATTGGCTACTTCAAATTAGATTCTATTTGCTTCTAACTCTGCTTGAATTACCTTTATAGAAGTATAAATGCTTCTATTATCTAAATCAAGATTAAACTAGGAAAAAAAGTTTCTGATACAATTTTAAGTGAAATTGGGGAGAAATGAAAGCTGCAAAATGGAAAAAATTTAATTTCTGTTCTAAATTTTTCCATAGTAAATAGCCTGTGCTAGGCAGGAGATCAGAGTATTCCCATCTTCTCCTTCCTCTAACTCACCTTCCTTGTTACCAGGTGACTTCAGTCCTTCCACTAAAGAAGCAGATATGTTTTCTTGACCTTTATTCTGAGTTAGGCATGGAGAATTGCTTTGGTCAGTGCCAAGACCCATGCAATGGTTCAAAATACATCTTTCTACTTTATCTCTTGTTTCTGTGCCACCACTGAAAAACAAGGTTGGACTCCTCTACTGTACGATGAGACAGGGGGCCAGAGCATCGCAATGAGGCCATTTGAGAACATCAGCAGCCAGTCTCCATGAAAAGATGAAATGGAGACCAGTAGCTTTGCTGAACTCAATGTTAGTCCTTCAGATTCTTGAGCACTGTATTGAGGTTGGTTTTATTTCACTACATTATCTTGGTAAAGTGAGGGGGAAAGGAGCCCTGTACAACTCCACACAGGTTTTGTGTATCATACTGCCACTCCAGACCAAAGCCATTAAGACACTGGGGACTATAAATTCCATCATCACCCAAGGGATGATTGCTGGGACCTGAGGGTAGAGTTGGCAGCCAGGTTTAGTATAAAACCAGACATGTGGGCTTTGGGGGTCTCTTGTTCTCTTGGCTCTCTTAGCTTTTGGGTCTCTTGGCCTCTTGATTCTTGGTTTGATTCTTGGCTTTTCGCCAGCTCTCATCTTGCCATTCCAAGTCAGTGGAACTCATAGGGTACATTTACCAATTTATGTCCATCTCTTTCTCCCTGAAATATTTATTTCTTCATTTCCCTTTCTTTTGTAAACAAACCCTTTATTAACCTTTGTGTATGTGCCTGCTGTTGTGTTGCCCTGTGACAAAAAAAGTGACTTATTACACATTTATGAACAATAAACAGTGTTTATTTTTATTTACTCATTTGATGTTGAAGGATAATTTTCTATAACATATTCAGAATAGGCTTCCTTGAGCCATCTCTCTTTGGCATGTGTCTTGTTTTGGATTGAGGTAAGTCAAGGTCCTGCAGACTCAAGAGGAGGTTTTATCACTTCCTTAATTACTTATAAGAATCAGAGTTGGACATATTACTTAGATTTATGGTGTTACCTCCAGAAATAAAGGTTCTATCAAAGAAGCATATCTATATGTCCAAGCAAACATCTAATTGTTTTTCATCATATAAATTCTCCTTCCCTCTCCTTAAACACTCAGACCACTTTTCTGTTACTTATCTTAAGATAAATATTGTCATTTTGTCCCATATTTTTACTTTAGAATTTATATCCCTGTTGATTCTCATAGGTATGTAATTATTATTTTTTCTTTTTCTTTGACTATGTTTGAGGTTAATTTGATTGCTCAACTAGCCTGAGATGAACCCAGAAAGGTAGGTGGGAATCTTCTCTCTGCTTCTACATTGGTTAAATTTCCATTTTGCAGAGTTGTAGTAAAGTAGAAATTAATGGATGTGGTATATTTCTGTAATTTTTGTATTCTTTTTAAAATAGCTTTAGATATAATTTACCTGCCATTCATACCTATTTAATGTGTTCAGTTCAATGGCCTTTTGCATATTCACAGAGTTGAACATTCATTTCCATAATTAATTTTAGAACATTTTCATTACTCCAAAAAGAACCTATCTTCCCTTAGCAATCATCAATCTACTTTCTGTCTCTATGGATTTATCTTTTTGGACTTTTTAAATCAATCAGATGCTATAATATATTGTCCTTTATGACCAGCACTTTTCATTTAGCATAATTTTAAGATTCACTTATATTGGAGTATGAGTCAGCACTTTGTATTTCCTTCCACCATAGTCAACATTTTAGGAATAAAAATTAATCTAAATTAATATTTGTAGAATTTACAACTAAAAAAATCCTGCCATCCTTTTTTGAGATCAATTGAGGATATATTGAGGAAGAGACATTGTTCAATTGAGGAGGGTGATTAATGGACTTCTATTTCATTAATCTATATGTCAGTTTATAAGCCAGTAGGACAGTGTTTCATTTGTAATTTTGTATAAATAATTTAAGTTCAAATCAAAGAAAGAAAAATCAAAAAGGACACAACTCAATATTTCCCCAACATCATTTCTTATATTTCCTTGATCTTTGATCCTCTCCTCACCTTCTTCTCAATCTCAGTTTGGTTATAGCACCTGTTAGCTAACAGTTATTGAGTTCATCTGCTTTGTTTCCTTGTATTACTAGCATTTGTCTTTATTTTCTGGCTTACTGCAGTTTGCATAATTCCTTTGAACTCCTTCCTTTTTGCTATAAATGTTAATATTTTATCTTTCTTTAATCGCTGAATAGTTTTCCACTGTGTGTATAGACCACATCTTCTTTATCTAATCCTCTACCAGTGGGCACTTACATTGATTCTATATTGTGACAATAATGAATAATGCTACAATATACATTATGGAACATAGAATTTTTTTAGTTGATCATTTTATAATGTTCAGACAA
>NW_004567118.1:40953989-40973443 GCF_000260355.1 Condylura cristata
TGCATTCAACCTTTTGGATTCTTCTAGCTACTTGTGTTTGTTTGCTCTTGATGAATGGCATTGTATTTTTTAGTTGCCCTAAGGTGCTTGCTCCTGTTTGCAAGGTTAGGTGATTTAAATTCTGGTTAATGGCAATGTTCATGACAAAGAGCTGTTATCTCTTCTTTGAGCCCAATTGGGTAGAAGTGGGTATTCTGTAGTTATAAGCTGTAGAGAAGATTCTCTCGGTACAAAGACACAGCTATGTCCATCTAGTCTTCTCCAACTGTTCATGTTCCAGTATTCAGACCCAGGAGCGAACTTTCAATAGTCATCACTTTACACAGACCCACTTTACACAGACCCTTATCCAGAAGTCACCAAGACTGTTCCCCTATCCTGAAGCTTCCTTATTTAGTAGTGCAGGTGTTTCATTTTCTGGCTCTGCATGTGTAGTTGTTTTCTGGCAGTACATTGTCTGTCTTTGCAAGAGGCAATCTACTACACTGTTGTTGATCTCTTTCTCACCTACTCCTATAATTCTCCAGAAGTAGTGTTATGGCAATTTCCCAGAGAAGTGGAGAGAGAGATTTACTCTCTCTCACCAGCAGGCTCAGTGGAATCAATCCCAAAAGGCTGAGCCCTGAATTACAGGAATGGTGAGATTTATATAGTTTGTATAAAGAAATTTGTCATCCCATCTGTCACAGCATAAGCATTCTTTATTGTTTAGGAAGGGGGTCAAGGTAACCCTAGCTACTAACTGTGGGCGAGCACACTGCAGGAACCCTCTGCTCCAGCAAGCAGCAGAATCCAAACAACAGACCTCCCTAAGCAGCAGGCCTGGGAAAGTAGCAGAATCTGAACAGACCTGGGAAACTTTCTGCTTCAATAGGACACTCCATCCTGCAAACCAACTCTGTGTGCAACTCTTTCCAGTGTGTTCTGGGTTCTCAAGTCCCTGAACTAGGTGTGAGCCTTTCAGGCAGCAACAACAGAAAGACTCTAATGAAAACCCTCCTTCCCTCTCTTGGTTGCAGCTGAGTGGCTAATACTCCAAACAGGATAATATTTAAGTGTTTCTATTGTCACTGCCATGTCACACCTCTTTATGCACTCAGGGTTCATTTGGACATCCTTCGGGGATTGTTGTCTTTGTTTTTGTAGAATTTTGCTGTAATATGTGGAGGAGCCCAGCATCTTCACTCTTCACTATCTTGCCAGACGCTTCACTACTGCTGTAGCTATGAGGTTCTGTTTCTTTTTTTTTTAAATTGGAATAAAATAAACTTCACATAAAATGGACCACTTTAACAATCCTTATGTGTATAGTATAATGTAGTGGCATTATGTATATCTACAGTGCTGTGTAACCCTCACCTCTACCATTATCCAAACACTTCCATCTTTCCCAACTGAAACTTTGTACTCATTAACATTACCTCACTGTTCTTCTTTTCTTCTTCTGCCCCAAATAACCATTGTTCTTCTCTGAGTCTCAATGAATTGCTCTATCATAAGTACCTCATAAAAGTACACTGTACGAGTAGAATCATACAATATTTTAGTTGTCTTTTCATGACTAATTTATTTTACTTAGCACAATGTTTTCAAAGTTCATCCATGTTGCAATATGTATGAGAATTTCCTTACTTTTTCAGATTGAATACTATTTTATTGCATGTATAAACCACAATGTACTTACCAATTCATGTGTTGGGGTTATCTGAAATTTTTCTGCTTTTTTGGCTAGCGTGAAAAATGTTGCTATGAACATTGGTGTATGAGATGTAGTGTGAGGACACTCCCTGGTGGCATAATGGGTTAAACCTCAGTACTATGAAGCTCTCTGAAGCCACTGAAGCATCCCTGGCCAGGGAGATGACCCACATGGTGTAGCAGATCTCTCCTGACTTGCCCACTGCTCCCTTCAGTAGTGTATTTTGGTAGATCTGCCTGTATTGCTCTCTACTCTGTCTTTGGTAAAATCTCTCACCCCTTGCATCTCTGGCCTGTACCCCATTTCTTGTGTGCATAAATGAATACATCTTTTTAAAAAACTAGTGTGGAAGTTTTCATTTCTCTTGTCTAATTACCAAGGAGGGGGAGCTGCTGAGTGTTATGGTAACTCCATGTATAACCACTGGAGACTGGGCTTCAAACTTGCTACTCCATGTTCATTTCCACCAGCAGTGTAACTACAAATCCCATAATGTCACCAACGACAGGGGGATTGCTGGGAATTGAGGTGGAGTTATGGGATTGGTAAATAACCAGACCTGTGGGCCTTGGGGGCTCTTGGCTTTTCACTGGCTATCAGCATACTATTGGGGTTCCAAATCAATGGAACTTAGTGGATGCATTCACCAATTTATCTCCCTCTCTTTATTCCTGAGTTTTTCATTTGTCAATTTCCCCCTCTTCAGTAACAATACACTTTATTAATTGTTTGGCGTGTGCCTGCAATTGAGTCTTATTAAGTCCCTTTTAAACGCAGGGGTGAAGACCCACTGTCAGGCCACCTATTTCATATTGGGGTTTCCCTATAACAAAGAGGCTCCTGTTTCTCTACATCCTCACCAGTATTTATCATATATCTTTAATTGTTACCATCATAGTGGGTAGGATCTATTTGCTGTAAGTTTAAGTATTTTTTTAATCTGGTTAAGTTTGGAATATGTGTTATTATCAAAGAAAATTTCAACTACAGTTTAACAAAATTGATAACATTTTTCAAAAGCAACTAAATGGTATAAATCTCATTTATAAACACAAATATTAGGACCTTAAACCCCTTAAAAAAGGAAGAAAAATTAAGATAAGTTTAATATCACTGTATTAATTTAAGTGGGAAAAAATTATTGTGTCTCTTATCTCTTGGAAGAAATTTATGCTTCTTGACTAGGAAATATAAAATATGGTACATATTTGCTATATGTAAACACTAAAAATCTCCCAGTAGATTTCACATTGAGAGTACAACAAATTCTACTCTCTACTCAATTTAGGAACTATGTTTTTTACCTCAAACGGAACTCTCAGGATGCTCTTATTACTTATATTGTTCTGTAATGAAACCAAGACTTTACACTTGTCACATTTCTTCATGTTTCCTCATTTTTTTTATAGTGTCATTTACTAAATGAGATCTCTCATTCCAAATATATATATATATATATATATAATTGAAATTTTGAATATTTAATATTACAATATCTCACCTCTTCAAGTATAACTTTTAAAATTCTTACATAACCCCTGGTGGTACAAGAGCTATAGACTCAGCACTATCAAGCTATCACCAGTTACTGTGACATGAGTTTGATCCCTGGTGGCTGGTATGAATTTGAGCCCCAGCCAGGGAGGTGACCCACATAGTGCAGCAGACCTCTCTTGTCTTACCAGCTGTACCCCTCAGCAGTGTATTTCGGTAGATCCACCTGCTCTGCTCCCCACTCTGTCTCTGGTGACCCTCTCACCCCCGGCACCTATGGCCTATACCCCAGTTTCTTATATGCATAAATAAAATAAATAAATCTCTAAAAAAATGCTTATGTCACATTAGATGTTGATATTTATTTTGTTAACACAAACTTTTTCAGCTACTATAAAGTTGAATTACTAGTTAAAATAAAAACTTTCAAAAAGTTAATTTCTATGAATATCAGTAATTATCAGTTAAAAATATAAAGGAAAACAAATCTTTTACAATAAGAATGTCTGTTGACTACCTATAAAATTTTAAAACAGAAATGATCTGGACCTATTTGAAGAGAATTAAAAATACATTTGAAAAAAGCAAACATTGACTAATAAAAGACAAACAAAACTGCTGTATAGAAATAATGTTTAAAATATGTGCGTTATCCTTTTTTTAAAAGATTTATTTATTTATGCATACAAGAACTGGGGTGCATGCCAGAAGTGCGGGTGGTGAGAAGTTTCACCAGAGACAGAGTGGGGAGCAAAACAGGCAGATTGAGTGAAATACACTGCTGAGGAGAGCAGCAGGTGAGACAGGAGCAGGTGAGACGCCATGTGGGTCAGCTCCCTGGTGGGGGATTGGACTCAAGCTGCCGTGGCTGCAGATAGACTCACAGTGCTGCACTTTGCACAGGGCCCAAAACATGTATGTTATCTTTTTTTAAATTAATAGACAGATTTAAAACAATTTTAATAAAAATATAAGATCAACGATGGTTTTATGAAGATGATTCTGAAGTGTACAATGGTACAGAAAAATAAATGGTAGAAAATTTCTAGAAAAACAAAACAAACAATGTCTCTGACACACTCACCTTTGCTTCCTTCCTCTTATCACAAATTGAAGAAAAATTCAGAGCTCTTTCATGCCTTCTATAAAGCTAGGAATTTTGTTCAAAAATATACATACAATAAAAAGTAATTTTTATTGTTGTTGTTCCAGAAACTCAGGTAGTGGATTCTGTGAGTTTGTCGGTCTTTGTGTTGTGACTGAAGGCAGTTTCAGCTTCTCCCTCTCTCTTCCTGGGCCACCTCATTTTTTGCCACCAGAGGATACACACAGAGACTTTGGAGAGAAAGCTGGGAGGAAGCCTGGTCACAACATTGTATTTTATTATTTCTTAAAGACTCATTTTTATTTACTTATGCATACAAAAACTGGGATATAGGTCAGAAGTTCAGCGTGAAGGAAGAGGGAGTGAAAGGATTCACCAGATGCAGAGTGAGAGCAGAACAGGCCTATCTACTGAAATTCACTGCTGAAGGGAGCAGCGGGCAAGACAGGAGAGGTCTGCTGCACTGAGGCCGGGGAATTGAGCTCAGGCCACAGGTACTGATGATAATTTGATAGCACTGAGATTTTAACCCCAGTGCCACCAGGGAAGCCCCTTGATACTCCATTTTAATTTTAAGCTTCTCTGATTCTGTTCATGCCATAAGCCTGGAAATTCATCTGTGTGTATTCTATGTGAGATCATGTGGAATTCTTCCTTTTACATTTTTGGAATACTGTGTAGCACTGTTTTCATACTTGAATTTCGTAGTTTACTTTAGGTTGTATTCAATACTAGTGTTAGTGCCACAAAGGCCCTACTGGACTGGAGCAGACTGGATCTGAAAGACACATATGATCGGCTGTTTTGATAGCTGAGATTTATGTAATCAAATGCATAAACCTTTGGCTGTTAAAACCCCAGCATCCAAGGACTCATTATAGGGAACATAGCTCATCAGAGGGAACCTGAGACGATATCATGCAATGTGTGTTCTATATCACCAATGTGACATTTATTCTTCCTGGAATCTGTCTCTTGATAATTGCACTTTAGGATTTGTTGCTTGGGGATACGGAAAAAATTACTCCTAATAGAAATACTATTATATTTTATTCACAATATCCTAACTTTCAAAGGATTTAATGACAAATGTGTTTCCATTATGAAAGTAAAGTTAAATGTATTCCCAGATTGAAACAAAACATTCACAAATAAGTATTTATAGGAGGAAAATTGCTGAATGAAGGAAGATTATGGATGGAGACTTGTTTTAGGAAAGCCTTGAGAAAGAATTCATACAGTTGGGGCCAGTCGGTCCCTTCCTCCTCAGGGATGACCAGAGACACTGAGGCATGGGGGAAGTGGGGGCCGTTGTTTACACCAGGTCAGGAGATGCTGTGGGGACAATGTCACTTACTGCCTTCAGCAGCCTGTCTCCTAAGGGATGACCACACTTCTGAACTCGAGCTGTTTAGTTTCATCTTTTACTCATGACTCATGCTGATTTCAAGTTCTCTTTGGAAGGCTAGTCCTCCCCAAGGTGTTCCATTTTGGCATGTGCATTATTGAGAACAAAGGTCACTCAGAGCCCTGGAGACCTATGAGACTCTCACCACTCCTTAACATCCCACAGAAATGAAAAGTGGAGATATTGTCCAGAAATTGGTTTTTTACCAGATGTCTTTCCTATCACAAAAACCTATCTTTATGGGGGGAAATATCTAGTTAAAGAGCATCTAGTCTTTATCACATGAGTCAACTTTTCCTTATTATGTGAATTTCCTGTCTCTGGATATCCAGACCCCTATCCCATTCCTTAGTTCAGAACATAAATTTCATTTAACCCTACTTTTGGAGCCCTTATATCTATGTAGATGTCCCATCCATATGTAATTAAGTCTGGCTTTTTCTGTAACTATTATGTCTGAAGTGAATTTGATTGTTGAAAAAACCCTCAAAGAACCCAGAGGGATAGAGAACATTTCCTCCCCAACCCCACAGTGTTTTATGTAAATTTGGAGTATAGACACAGATACAGACATAGAACTGATGTGTTGGGTTTAGGTCATGAGTGATAGAAATGTGGGAGATGGTGTTTCCACATCATCGTAGAGCCCATGAGTTCCAGCATCATAACTTACTGATCTGGTGTGTCTTCTCCTGCACTGACATGATGTAAGGACATATACTTTCTCCTTTACCCCTGAAATCATTCCTAGGCAGTAGTGTTGGAGGGGAAAGGATGTCCTGAACAAACTCCACAGATAAGTGTTATGGACCCCACTCCCCACCTCAGACCAAAGAGATCCAAGTCACCAAGGACTACAAATCCCATATCATCACCAAAGGGAGGATTGCTGGGAACTGAGGGGGGAGTTGGCATATAGCCAGCTGTGTGGGTCTTGGGGGTGCTTGGTTTTTCTCTGGCTTTCAGCATGTTTTGGGGTTCAAGCTCAGTGGGACTGGTAGAATGCTTTCACCTAATATCTCCCTTTGTTTCTCCCTGAGTTATTCATTTCTTTATATTCCTTTTTTAGTTATGACCCCTTTTGTGTGTACCTGTGGTGAGTCTCATTATGAAGTCGCTTTTAAGCATGCGGGTGAGGGCCCTCAGTCAGGCCAACCTATGTCACAATGGGGTTGCCCTGTGAGAGTTTGGAGTCCAATGTGGTTGATCATTTTACACTGAGTTGACCAGCCCAAAGTAACTTTCCTTCTTTAGACTACTAATATTTATGAGTAAGCTGAGGCTGATGGTTTTTCAGTTGTTGTCTGGAATCTTTTGGCTGGTACCTGCTTCCAAGGCAGGTCTAAATTGCTCAACTGGTTTCTGCCTGTGGGGGAATTTAACCTGTAATTTCATAATTGCCTTTTGATTGTCCAGGGTCATCCTCATTTTACAAATAAGAAAGCTGAAGTCTCCTGGACCCTCCCTGGTGACACAGCAGGTTAAAGTTCAGCACTGCAAGGCAGCCACAGCCACTTTAACGAGAGTTCCATCCCTGGCTCGGAGGTGATCTACGTGGTGCAGCAGACCTCTCCTGTCTCACCTGCGGCTCCCCTCAGCAGTATACTGTGTCAAATCTGCTCCCCACTCTGTCTTTGGTGAATCCTCTCACTGCCCCCGCACCTCTGGCCTGTACCCCAGTTCTGTATTATAAATAAATAAATTTAAAATAAAAAAAAAAAAAAGGAAAGCTGAAGTCACCTATTAATGGAGATACCCAGAAAACAGGGAAAACTGGCACTAGCAATTCTGCTTTGGCCACTTTCTCTAACCCTCCTTACTCCGGGCCTCTCTTTGCCTTGGCATATCATGCTCACCAGGGTCCTGTGCTCATTACCATGACATGCCCAAGGGGACATCTGCTCAGGGTCTCCTCTCTTTGTGCCTTTGCCTCTCCTCAGAACTGTGAAAATCCATCCTTAATGTCTGTGCAAGAAATCTACATGAGCTGCCCTTTTGATTTTATTGGCATCAATTATCAAGGTGCCTCCAAACTAATTTTAAACAGTCTTTGAACAATTGAATTCACAGGGTGACCGCTTTCTGTTTACAGATCCTGAGGACCTGTAAGAGGGGGTTGTACCACTCAGTTGACTACCTGACCTGTGTGATGCCATTTAATAAGGTTAAAACCTAAGCTCCCACTCCTTGCCCACAGGAAGGTTTGGGAGGCATAAATAGATAAAGGAGTTGGTATGGTTGCTATGGGAACCAGGCTGTAAGACAGCTCATGGACCCTGAGTGGGGAAGTGGAGCAAGGACATACTCTGTGTCAAGGGTCAACACTGAAGACCAGATATAAAAGCAAATAAACTGGCCCAAAAGGACTCACTCAGTCAGTGTATCTGGGTACAAGACAGTGTATCTGGGTACAAGCTCCCCAGACAGTGTATCTGGGTACAAGAAATTCGGCTGCATTGTGCACACCCTGAAAAGCCTACACAACCACTTACCCCATTGAAGTCAGATCAAGAGACTCCGAGGTCAGGCAGAATTTGTTGCTGGGTCCTGGCTGATGTCCTGGGGGGCCACTTGCTTCCATGCAGATGACTTGCCACTGTTAAATCTTTTATGTTGTATGTGTAAAGAAAGTTTGTTGTATCACTCTTTTCAAACAGGATATTCTCATTGTTTTGCTGTTGAAATGTTGGCAGTTTGGCTTAGTTTACAAGGGTCTAATAAAAGTTTTTCCTTTGATGGCTTTCTCTGACCCCATTTTAAAATGGCTCTCGTGGTGCCAACATTTTGCAATACTCATAGAAGATATAAGTTGTTTTACAAGTTCATTCTTCAATTAGAATATGAGTGGAAAGGTGAATTCCAGTCACCCACTTAGTATAAGGTCACTTATTCTATGACACTATTTGGAATAAAATAAACACAATTATTTCTCCCAGGATACCAGATTACGATTTATAAATATGCTGATCAAAACTTTCAAGTATACAAATATGAATAAATAGGCATAATAAAATGTTGACATTGTAGCACAAATGGGGTGATACCTCAACTTTTTAAAAATAAATTATTTACTTATTTATGCATACAGAACTAGGGTACAGGCTAGAGGTTCAGAGGTAGTGAGACAATTCACCAGAGACAGAGTGGGGAGCAGAACAGGCAGATAAACGAAGTACTCTGCTGAGGGGAGCAGAGGGAGAGTGAGGAGAGGTCTGCACGCCATGTGGATCTCCTCCCCCCAGGTTGGGGATTGAACTTGCACTGAAGCAGCTGTGGCTACTTTGCAGTGCTTTGTTCTAACCTGCTGTGCCACCAGGGAGGACCGTTATCTCAACTTTTTAAAAAGTTTAATTTTATTATTTTTACAGATTGATTGAGATATATTTTAATATACAGCGTTGCATAAGTTTAAGGTGTGCAACAGGATGTCTGGATAAGCAAGTTCATACATATATAGTTAAATGATGATAATGATTACCATAGTAATGCTCATTAGTGTGTTTTAATAAAAGTGGAGAAAACAAAAACAGTCTTCTTTACAAACGTATTTAATACATGTAATTGTTCTCTTCAGACCTAATTGTTTGTTTTAACTTCCTCCTTCCTACTGGAAAAGAAAAGACAACTTTCCTAGTACTGGTGCTAATTAATCCTCAACACAATGTCGATGCTCATTACTTGGGAGCTGCTCTGCCATTGAGAGGGAGAGATCCGCAGGTGCAATGTGCACTGGGATACCTGGCCAGTGTCCTCACCTGAGTCCAGGCGAGAGCTCAGTCCTTTTGCCCTTTGACTCGCACTTCCGCGCGCCGCCTCCAGGGGCGCCCGGGGCTCTCGCGAACGGACTGGGCGGCTGCATTGGGCGAGGGTGGGTGTGGCTGCAGGTGAGAGCGCCCCGCCAGCAGCTGCGCGGAGGAGCCGGGCTGCGAGTTGGGAGCGCGCGACCTCGAGAGGGCGGGAACCGAAGACCTCTGCGCGGAACGGCTGGCAGAGCTCCTTGGGCTTGGGGATGAGGGAGCCCCAGCGAATGTGAACATGGACCCTGTCGCTGGAGACCTTTTCAGGATGATCTTTCTTTTGTCTGCTCAGCCCTGGAGCACAGTAGTAGCAGGGAATATGTGTGAGTACAATCTTATGAAACTTACATCGACAACTTAGAATTTGTCTTTTCCTATTAATTGGTATTTGCAGATGAAAATTGTGGCATGTTTCTGAAAATAAGACATTTAAAAATATATCGCAAAGTCCCAGCGCTCAGAGAGGGTGATTTATAACGTTTTTTCCTCTTGTCAAGTCTAAAATACTCAAAAGCATGTTTGACTTTTTGCCGGTGAGCTGAATCTGTGCTGTTGTTTTGAATATTCTTTGCAAAGCTGAAGTTCGAAACCTAAAATTAGCATGAGAATACTCCGACGAGACGCTCAGAGAACTGTATTGCGATAGTGAGGACGGCGTGGCACGGTGGTCATTTTTTTCCTTTTTCGTATGCACGCATTTTGTGGGGTTATGCCAGGAAAGGAAACCGCGGGCCGACGCGGCTGGGTCCTGCATTAGCGTAGAGGTTTGCTGTTGGCGCTCTGCGGAATCCGGAGACCAGACCGGGCGCCGCCGGAGCGGGCTCTATAGCAGAGCCCAGCACGCACATTTGACTGTTCGGGAAAGTGCAGACCCCTCAAACAGCAGGAAAAAACATAGCCCGCCGTCCTGGTCTTTTGCAAGGTACATGCTTACATATTGTGATTGGTTGTCTTTTTGTTTTTTGTTGATTGAAGCTACATTCAGCTCTCCCTTCTGGGCTAGCACACACACAGTCACCTGAAGATGCTTTGCCAGGTTGATTTCAGCCAACCTTAAGGTATTTGACCAAAAAAAAAAAAAAAGAAGTTTTAGAAGTTGTATTCAGATTGAAATGTCCTCTACAGGATTTTCTTTCCTTGAAAGATTTTAAGGATATCTCCCTTGTCCTCACTCTAGACCTAGGAGACTTTTTTTTTTTTTTATCATGTTGTGGGGAGTGGTGAGCATTTGAGAAAGTGCTAGTAGGCCTGTCCAGAAACTGACCTTGCAGTTGAGTATCTAGACCTTACTTTTGGATACCCACTCTGCCTTCATCAGGAAGATTGCCCTGAAGTGAAAAGCCTGACAAATGCAGCTAGCTTTGCTTGTTTTCATCCCTGTAAACTCTGGGCTATGATTATTTTGTGCTTCATCATTTAGTATATAGCTCATTTAGTGCCATATAGTTTGAGGTGTTTCTAAAAATGAGCCTTAGTTTTCTTTATACACATTCTGCCCTGTTTCAGGCACACTTTTAGTTTAACACAACAGCCTCAATGAATTAGCTAAAATATTTGCATAAAATCAAAATCTTGGGCCCTGCAACAGGCTAGTTAAGAACAACATTCTTCCAAGAAATTATCAGTGGCTAGTACTAAATGACTTGATTATATAAATGAACAGCAGAATATTTCATTATACTAAGCCGAGGTACAAATAGAAAGTCACTGGAGGTCACTCTTAAAAGAAATGTGGCTTCAAAATGCTTCCTACAAAAGAAGCAGAATCGTGACTGTTTCTGCTTCCTTAATTGTGATTACAGGGTATTGATATAATTAGTTGTTCTCATGCTTATTTCTTTTTGTATTTTTATTCCCTAACATCTAAGGGAGTAGCAAGATCTTTTACACTGAGTATCCTTAATGGAATCATACTGTAAGGGACTATGTGTGGATGACCATCCAAGTTTGAATTGGTCTTTAAACTCAGTCCTTTTGGGTCTTTACTCTGTTTACAATTTCCATAGATTGAATATTTTTGTTAAAAGTGCAATTGATTTTAATAACTATGTACATTTGTATTACTGAGAACATTTTAGGTACTAAAGTTAGAGTCCCTCATCACCACAAAGATGGTTATTGATAGTTCTTCAAGTGTCAAGTATGCATTTCAATAACTTTGTAGATTTAAAGATTCATTATGAAGGATAAAATTGGGCTTTTAATAGCAAACTTCATGTAGTAATAGGTTTATAATGATGCAGAGTTGAAGCTTATAAAATAATGCAATATTACTTTAATAAAATGTTTGACAATATATTTGATATCAAAGCAAAAAAAGATTATCATAGAGGCCACACAAATTGTGCTTGATAATTTCTTGATCTCAATTTAATAGTATGATTTGTAACACTTGAAGCAATGGGTAATGAATCTCATTATGGTCTAAACTCATTAATTTGACCAGTTTTCCTTTAACTCTTGAATAGTTGAGACACATTTTCATAACTATATATATGCATGTATATATATCTATATATATATACACAAGCAAGATATTTTAAGCTTGCCTTTGAAATTTATTATAACTAAATGGGGTGTGGGGCTTCTGGTTCTCCATAACTTCAGTAATTCTAAAGAGGAATTTGCCAGCATTGCACAAGCTTTTTGATGGCTAGCCTTTTTTATTTAAGAGTGTTTTAAAAACTCAATCCTTTCAGACTTAAAAAAATGAAATTTTGTTGAGCACAGGCAAGAAATGAATGAGAACTGTGAACAAATAATGTAAAACACTTCCTCCCAGTCTATTCAGTGACGTATTTGCTCTATTTACAGCTGACCCTCAGTAGTAAATCTACCACCTGAGGGTCAGCCTCCTGTGGCCTTTAGACATCCTATCAAGAAACATGATTTCTCAGAGATATTTGACATCTCAGTTACACATGTTTTGATACAAATCATTTTAACTAATGAGACAATTTTAAGGCAAGACGATTTTACATTTTAACTTCAAGATTTGAAATAGATTCAAACTCCTTCTTCCTTGGTGTATTAGGTTCCCTATGTGCAAAAATAAAAGTGTATTAATATAATCGCGTATAGAAATGATCACCCAATGTTACCCTTTTAAACTATAAGTAGCATATACAGTATATGTTTAAATATATCTAGATGCAAGATTGAGACGTTAGTAATGCATATCCTAACCTTATCATATACTTAAGTCTTAATTGGTATAAAAATATCTGCAAGTCGACTGGAGGAAGCGGACATCATACTATAGTTGCTAAGATGTATACAATCAAGAGCATTTATTAACTAAATAATAATGTCTCCTAATGCATTTGTAACATATCTCTTCTCAAAGATTTGTTACAGAATTTTACTCTTGGGCACTGATTCTTTTAAGTTGTCAACATTCGTTAGTGTTAAGTGAGCATATTTAATCTTAAGTATTGTGTCATGTGTGATAAGATAGCTTTGAAAGAAAATTTTGCTGATTTGACTAATATGGACTAAAATCTTGCTGTTATTTGAAGTGGTTTTGACTTTGTACAAAAGCACTGTTAGTATGTGTGAGTTCCATCTTCCAAGTTAATCAGCTGGTGCAAGAAGGGGACCAGTCAGGAAACATGTCAGGGGCATGGGTGACTGGGAATCCATTCCTTGATATGGTGAAACTTGTTGAGAGAATGAACAGGGACAGGCATGTTAGTAGGTACCAGAACTTGACCTTTTGGGAAAGAAACTTCAACAAACCAATAAACAGACTCTTATTTTTAATAATTGAATACATTTCCCAGAAATGCTGAGGTCAGAAATACTTTTGGAAACTTAGTGTAAACAAGAACATTTTTCCTAAAAATTTATAAATTCCATTCGATTATCACCACAGAGTGCCAGGTAAGGATAGAGCCAGAAGCTCTTACAATTGGAAAACTAAGCAAAAACAAACAAAATGAACCTAAGGGCACATTATTAATGGTGCTCCAGGTATAGAAAGATGTTCCAGGGAGAGGACAGGAGCTCACTGAAATCTTTATTTTTTTCTTTCAGTTGATTGGGAAAAAAACAAAACAAACAGAAGAAAACAAAATTTATTCAAAAGTAAAAAAAAAAAATCATTCAAAGTATTTAATAAAAAATAGAGTTACTTACAGAAGACTGAGTAAATTTTAGGGGATTTTTTTCCCTTGCAAATCAAAATTAGGGCTTGAATATAAAATTTTAAAGAAGTGAAAACAATTTGTGAATTAACATTTTCAACATTTACCTGTAATTCGATATTTCTGAACAACAAAGAATTAACCACTGGGTCTTCTCTCATACCTTTCAGAGCCTTTGAAGGCCTGACTTCCACATATATAGTTCTTGAGAGTAACTTCTGCCATCTGCCCATGTAGCTAGACCTCTGTTGTTTAGAATAGCTCTTTTAAAATGGATTTTCTGGCTATTTCTGGAAGACCTTCATCCAAATGTACCTTCAAATATAGAAACTTGTTTTTCCTAACTTGAATACACAGCATAGGACTATATGCTTCAAATGTCCTTTATGTTTTATACACAACCTGGAAATATGCAAAAGGAAAATGTGACCTTTCAAAGTTACTGAAGGCACTGTTTAAAAAAATCTACAGGATTGTTTAATTACTTAGAAGAATGCACAAATCTGACATAGTTGTTTCGGATTAGATCCTTGTTTATACACTGTGATGCAGTAAGGTAAATTGATGACTTTTTCCCTCCATGTACAAAATGGTAACTACTTTCTTTGCCCTGTAGGACAGTAATAGTTTTTATGTAACCTAGCAACCTCATTCTACCATTCCTTTATAAATATCTGTAAATTCCCAAGCTTCTTAAACTGCTTTTTTTTTTTTTTTACCAATCATGCATCCTGCATTTGTTACATTTGTATGAGTGATGCTTTTAACTTTTTTGAAATCATGCTCTGACCTAAGAAGTGTAGGTATTTCGTAAGTGTATGCGTAACCTTGTATGATAATAAATGTGCTTAGTGTAGTTGTTTCTTGACAATAAATTTCCTTCTGGCTCATTGGAAAGTTTAATGAAACAGCGAGACTGACTTGCAACAGAAGGTAAAGCTTCCTCCTTAGGTTCCAGGTAGTGGTTATTTTCAACATATGGAATTGAAGATTATCAAAGCGTAAAATTTTTGACACTTTAAATACTTCAAAATTAGAAAATTGCTAACTTTTATTTAAGGTTATGCTCACTTAATAGACTTTTTTTTTTAAAATTTGTCATGTTTGTAAATCACAAATGAAAAAATATATCTTATCTAGCTGTGAATTTTATTTTTATTTGGTGTACTTTAGGATCAGATATTCATGGAGGGTGCATTAATTTTATCAAACTCCTGATGAGAAACATGAAAAAAGTTTGCTTTTTAACTGGGACATACAGCATTTTCAGATGTGGCATTTCAGGAGCTATGTGTATCAGAATTTTAAATGTGTCTTCCACATTTTTATTATTTTATGGCAATGTATGTGTCTTCCTAGTTTTATTATTATGTGTGATGTGACTTATAGGTACTGTATCACTAGAGGTTCACATCACCTATGACTATCCCTGTGGAGAAGGAATTTTAATGTTTTAATGCCGTATTTATACACTGCGTATATAACATTGGGCACCCGTGGCAGGAGGGAGGTATGCATGCATGATCTATGAATAGGAGGGGTGGAAGTTTCCATAACCTTATGTAGCTACTTGAACATTGAGGCTTAGGTCTAGTATCCCCGGATGCTTCTTCCAGTATCATCCAATTACTATTTGAGGAATAAGGGGGGTGGGGGAAATGTCTCAAGCGGTAACAATGTTTAGAAGATTTCTGTCCCACTTGTGAGCAAGTAGTAAAGTTACTTATTATATGATATATATGTATACTTTTAATTTTCACATCTATAAATCCTCAAGCAGCCACAGAGACTGGTAAAGATAATTATCTATTTATTCCTGGGAATCCTGAGTTGACTCTAAAAGTAGCAGTATGATCTCTGTGTGTACATGTGTGTATGTTTGAGTGTTTTGTGGGAGGTAGGCAGAAAGAGAACTGCTGAAAGATCTAAAACCACTGTCAATACTTATAAAAGAAGTGCATATTGGTTTAGGTGGCAGTCTAGTTATGTGAAATAAGGAATATGAAGAAGAAAATGAGATAACTCACTTCATACTTGTTATAGAGAATGGATATTCTCTAGTTTAGATTTCTGAGCTGGTGAGTGATTAAGAAATGTGAAGACATGGCCCATTTGAACCTATTGCCTTTGCATGACTAAGGTAGTTAGTGTTGTAGTGTATTAGAACCTGTAGTCCTTAAACCTGCTTCTGGGCCTGTGCAAATTCTGGTCCCCGAGATTACAGCACTAAGACAAAGATTCTAATGTAAAAACCAATAGATATAATACAGAAAACCCAATTAGCATTATAGAATTATTCAATAATTTGATTTAGGTCACAGAAAGTCATTTTAACCACCACTTCCATAATGGGGGAAAAATCATTTGAGAATTGTAGTCTGTATGTGTATCATATTTGCCTGATGTAGGAAAAATAATGCATGTCTATCGACTTATGTTCAAATGTTTGGAGATCACTAAAATTAAGGATCCATTACGTGGTTTTATTTGCTGTGTTTTAATGTTTAGAAACTTGAGAATAAGAAAAGTATTACTCTACAGCATGAAAAGGATATAGCTGTGTAGTGTCACCAGGCTTTCTAGGTTCTGTGTGTCTGTGATTCTTAGGCTCTTACCATGTCATATTGATGTGTGAGTGTTCTGATAAGAAACTTTTGAGCCCTGATATTTCAGATCATGCATTCAGTCATTGCTGAGTTAAATAGTAGTAGTAGTAGTAGTAGTAGTAAATAATAAAACAACTTGGGGACTGAAGGAAGATAAGTTGAGTAAAACTTAAGGTATAAGAATAAGCACCAAATTATTTGCTTTCTTAAAGTTACAAGAAAGATTTCTGAAAAATAATGTTTAGGCATAAAATACAATAGTATTAATAGATTTCAAAGCCACTTACCTACTAGAAAAAAATTGAACAGTCTATTCTGATCTGTAGTACATGTCTAAAAATGTATAATGCCGATCTTTCAAATCGTGCTGTTCTTTGACATGACAAAGTACTAATCTACTTTTATAAACTTGAAAACCCAACTGATGGAGGAGATGGAGAGAAAAGTTGGAAAGGGCCCTAGGTCTCTGTAGCTGTATCTCAGGTCTGCACCATATGACACTAAGTGCATTCTGACTGATGGAGCTGAGCCTTGGGACCTAAGGATTTTAGTTCCTACAGCTGGTTTAAAGACTATGTTAATCACTTCTACCCCCACCTCAGTTTCAGGCTTTATGTGAGCCAGGTTTCTGGTCTTGTGGTACCTCCTTTCCAACTTTTCTTATCTTTATCCTCCATCATGACCACTACTGATGGTTTGATTTCAATAATTCTCCTGTAATTATTTGTTGGAAGATAAGCTACATGTTTGCTCAGAAAAATGCCCCCCCATTTTTTTTTTTCCCCTGGGGAATATTGTTGCAGAATGAAGCAGGAGGGAGTGGGGGAGATATCACCTGTAAGCTAGCAATCCATTTTAACATGAAAAGGCTTAAATTGTATCATAAGTCACTACCCTGGCCCATGCCCTAGGGAAGAGGCTGGGCTGCCCCCCAGCCTCTGCCCCCACTTTTTGCCCTCCCCCTATCTTCAGAGATTCCATGAACACCTTCCATTTCAATTTTCTTGAGTGGAAGATACTGGACCATTGATTGTTTAGGTTTACTTGCACAAATTTTGCAGACCAAAGGTTTGTCCTGCCTCCTGCTGAAAGAACAAACTAACGCCATGACAGGCTTCAGAATGCTTCTTCACCAGCCAGGCCTATGTTTTGGCCGCTGCTTCGGTGCCTTTTGGGAGCCCAGGCTCGAACTTGCAGTAAAGACCCTTGTGTACTTTGCATCAGAATTGGCTCCTTGGTGGTCTTTGGGAAACTTGAAATCTGGTACAACACTGCAATATTTACCCTGGGGTCCATTCCCTCTGAGGTCTTCCTTTATTATTCTATTTGGCAGTGTTATTGGAATCAGAGTGTGGTGGTGAGCTGAAAAGCTGCTCTACACACTAAGAATGTTTTCCAGGACTTAATAGTTGCTTGATTTTATATGAAGTAATAATAATAAAAATAGTGGCAGGGATTGGGCTATTGGCAAGAATCTTTCAGTTACATGGGACAGAAAACCCAGTCAAATGTACTTAAACTGAAAGAAGAATTTGTCTGTTGTGATGGTAAATTCTGATTGAGTTACAGCTCTCCTATTATAGCAACCATTTATTTGGAGTTTCAGTTGTAGTCCTGAGAATACAGAGCCAAGCAGCACTAGAATTGTATGCCTGGAGAGGTCAGTGGGGAACATTCTTATATACAAGAAAGGGGGGTGTGGTTGGGTAAACATAATGCAAATGAGGTTCTTAGCTGGTGCAGTTTGGTTTGGTATAAAATTTGTCAAGGGATGATTGGTTGACTTGCAGTCCTGGGTGTGGCTTGTCATGTTTCATTTTCTTCTTGGCTATGGATGTATCTTTGGCTACTCCAGTACTCCAGCTCCTGGAAATTCCTAAGGCCTGATTGACCCTCAACACTACCCCAGCAATGTTTGTTTATTATCACACTCAAGACTACATCATGTTTCTTTTTTTTTGAACATATTTTTTATTTACGCATACAAGAATTGAGGTGCAGGCCAGAGTTGGGGTGGGGGGGGAAGGAGCATGAGGATTCTCCAGAGACAGAGTGGGGTTCAAAACAGGTGGCTTGACTGAAATGCACTGCTGAGGGGAGCAGTGAGCTAGACGGGAGAGGTCTGGGGGCAGCTTCATAGTGCTTCACTTTAACAGCTCCACCACCAAGGAGGGCCCTGTGCTTCTTTTAAACACTTTATTTATCTAATTGTCGGCTTATCTCATTTCCTTTCCTCTAATGTTAGATTCAGGCTAAGGCATCAGGGTCAGACTCTCTTCATCTTGCAGTTCTGTCTTCCTTTCTTTGGTTTGATGTCCAGGCAGCATTTACTTGGAGCTTCAAGGTCAGCTTGCCTGGCAACACTAGGATTTCCTCTAGCTGGACTTTGGGTCTTATCACCAAGAGACAGGGCTTCTTTATGTTCTTCGTGTTGTTGTGTACAACCAGTAACCCCAGGGTACAGGGGCATCTGGGAGACAGTGGGGTCTCAATGTATATTTGTCCTGTAAGTGAAAATGTGAACGACTCTTTCTCTAGATACCCAGCAAAATTTCCAGATCCCAGTTTTGTTTGGGGATTGTGTTGTGTTCTTTCCCAGCTACTGTCCCAGGAGGGGGTAAAAATCTGATGGTCCATGGGTGGACCCAGGTAGTGATTGCAAGTTGATCCTTAACCAGCTGCTGAGTCACCTTGACAAGAAATAAAAGGGCACTCACTATTTTCATAATTAATGTAGCATCTTTATATATATGTTTATTTTTACATCATTTTGTGCATTTTCCATCTCATTTACAATCCCCTTGGGCTTCCCATCACAAAATCACCCATGTGCCATCATCACAGTCCAGTGCATTTCCCTCCCCCCACTGCTTTTGATCCCATTCCCCACTCCACCACTGTAAAATGTCTTTGCTATATAGCTGTTCATCATTATCATTATTTTCTTGCCCGTTCCATTATATTCCTACTATGAGAGAAACCATCCAGTATTTTTCCTTTTCTTTCTGGCTTAGCTCACTAAGCATGACTTTTTCCAGCCCCATCCATGTTGCTGCAAAAGTCATGTGTTTCTGTTTTTTGGTTGCTGAGTAATATTCCATTGTGTATATGTACCACATCTTTTTATTTTTTTATTACAAAGTTTATTTTTACATCATTTTGCACATTTTTTTTCCCATCTCGATTGTAATCCCCGCGGG
>NW_004567118.1:40974262-40993772 GCF_000260355.1 Condylura cristata
ATTCTCACTGGGGTGAGGTGGTATCTCATTGTGGTTTTAATTTGCATCTCCCTTATTACAAGTGATGTTGAACATATTTTCATATGCTTGTTGGCCATCTGCATGTCCTCTTTGGAGAAGTGTCTTTTTTGCTCTTTTGCCCATTTTTTGATGGGGTTGTTTATTTTTGTTGAGTTTCATCAGTTCTTTGTATATCTTTGTGATCCATCCTTTATCGGTAGTTTTGTGTGAGAAAATTTCTTCCCATTTAGTGGGATGAATGCTTGTTTTTTGTCATGTCTCTTTTGCTCTATAGAAGCTCTTTAACTTGATGTAGTCCCATCTATTTATCCTTGCCTTCACTATCATTGCATTGGGTGCTCTGTCTTTAAAGATGCGGCTCAAGTGTATGTCGTGTAGTGTTTGGCGCATCTTTGCTTCCAGGTATGCTATGATTTCTGTTCTTATGTCTAGGTCTTTAATCCACTTTAAGTTGGTTTTTGTGTATGGTGAAAGGTAGTGATCTAGTTTCATTTTTTTGCATGTAGCTTCCCAGTTTTCCCAGCACCATTTGCTGAACAAACTTTCTTTGTTCCATTGTATCTTCTTTGCTCCTTTGTCAAAGATTAGCTGTCCATAAATCTGTGGGTTTATATCTGGGTTTTCTATTTGAATCCACTGGTCTGTATGTCTGTTCTTGTTCCAGTACCATGCAGTTTTGATTATTATAGCTTTGTAGTATAGCTTGAAGTTGGGATTGTAATGCCTCCATGAATTAGTCATGAGAGACTTGGCTATTTGAGGTCTTTTGTTCCGTATGAATCTCATCAATATTTTTTTCTATTTTTCTGAAAAATGTCATCGAGACTTTCATTGGGATGGCGTTAAATTTGTGTATCACTTTTGTTAGGATGGCCATTTTGATGATGTTAATTCTCCTGATCCATGAACAGGGGTTGTCTTTCCATTTCATGGTGTCTACTTCTATTTCTTTTAACAATGTTTTGTAATTTTCTTTTTATAGGTCTTTTACCTCTTTTGTTAAGTTGACTCCCAGGTATTTGATTCTTTTTGTTTTAATTGAAAAGGGGTTCTTGTTTTTTTTTTTATTTCTGTTTCTTCTGATTGGTTGTTTGTGTATAGGAAAGCCTCTGATTTTTGTGTATTGATTTTATATTCTTCTACTTTGCTAAACTAGTTGATGGTTTTGATTAGTTTCTCTGTGGAGTTTTTAGGGTTTTCCATGTAGATATAACATATCATCTGCAAATAAGGACAGTTTTACTTCTTCTTTCCCTATTTGGATTCCTTGTATGTCTTTTTCCTGTTTTATTGCTCTGGCTAGACCTTCCAATGTTATGTTGAAGAGCAGTGGCGATAGTGGACACCCTTATATTGTTCCTGAACTCAAGGGAAAGGTTTTCAGCTTTTCTCCATTGAGGATAATATTGACTGTGGGTTAGTCATATATTTTATCATGTTGAGATATATCCCTTCTATTCCGAGGATTTTGAGGACCTTAAACATAAATGGGTGTTGAACTTTGTCGAATGCCTTCTCTGCCTCTATTGATATGATTATGTGGTTTTTATTCTTCTGTTGGTTGATGTGATGGATTACATTAATTGATTTTCTGATGTTGAACCATCGTTGTGTTCCTGAGATAAAGCCCAGTTGGTCATGGTGTATTATTCTTTTAATGGATTGTTGGATTCTGTTGGCTAAGATTTTGTTGAGGATTTTTGCATCAGTGTTCATTAGGGAGACTGAAGTTTACTTTTTTGTGTATTTTCTTTGTTAGGTTTTGGTATTAGTGTGATGTTGGCTTCATAGAAAGTATGTGGTAGTTTTCCTTCTTTTCAGTTTTTTTGGATGAGTCTGTGTAGAATAGGCACTAGTTCTTTTCTGAATGTTTGGTAAAATTCATTTGTAAATCCATCTGGTTCTGCGCTTTTATTTTTGGGGAGGTTTTTGATGACTTCTTCCATTTCCTTGCTTGTAATTGGCCTGTTTAGTTGTTTATTTCTTCTTTATCTAGCTTTGGGTGGTTGAAGAGTTGTACGAATTTGTCTATCTCTGCTAAATTGTCCAGCTTGTTTGCATATAGTTGCTCATAGTATTCTCTGATTATTATTTTGATTTCTGCTGGATCTGTTGTGATTTCTCCTCTTTCATTTGTGATTCTGTTTATTTGTACTTTACCTCGTTTTTTTCTTTGTGAGCCTGGCTAGAGGCCTGTCTATTTTGCTTATTTTTTCGAAGAACCAACTTTTGGTTTCATTGACTTTTTGGACTGTTTTTCTAACATCCATTTTATTTATTTCTGATTTGACTTTTATTATTTCCTGTCTTCTACTGGCTTTTGGCTTATTTTGTTGTTCTTTTTCCAGTTTTTTAAGAGGGGGCATTAGATTGTTTCTTTGAGATATTTCTTGTTTCGTTATGTGAGCCTGCAATGCTATATATTTTCCTCTTATAACTGCTTCTAATGTGTCCCATAAGTTTTGGAGATTTGTGTCATTGTTGTACTTATCCAGGTATTTTTAATTTCTTCTTTGATGTCCTCATTGATCCTGTGGTCCTCCAGTAGTGTGAGTGTCAGTCTCCACGTGGTAGGTAGGTTTCTTGTCTTCCTCATGTGGGTTATTTCTAGTTTGATTCTTTCATGGTCAGAGAAAATAGTTGATATGATTTCAATCTTAGTGTATCTATTGATATTTATCTTATGACCCAGTATGTGGTCAGTCATAGAGAATGATCCATGTGTGTTTGAGAAAAATGTGTACTCAGATTTTTTGGGGTGCAGTATTCTATAGATGTCTGTTAGACCCATTTTGTCCAAGTCCTTGTTCAGAGCTTTAGAGTCTTTGCTTATTATTTGTCTTGTTGACCTGTCCATTGTGGAGAGTGGCATGTTGAAGTCTCCTACTATGTATGTATTTTCTCTGATAAAAGTTTTCATAGATGACAGTAGTTTCCTGATATATTTTGGTGCTCCTTCATTTGGTGCATATATGTTAATGCTTGTATGTCTTCTTGTTGAATTGCCCCCTTAATAATAATGTAGAGGCCTTCTGTGTCTCTTTTAACCTTTTTTAGTTTGAAGTCTGTTTGATCTGATATAAGTATAGCAGTTCCTGCCTTCTTTTTTGGTCCATTTGTGGAAATGTTTTCCATCCTTTTATTTTCAATCTGTTTCTATCTTTTGCAGTTAGATGTGTTTCCTGCAGACAGCAGAACATTGGGTTCTGTTTTTTAATGCATCCTGAAACCCTGTGTCTTTTTATTGATGTGTTTAAGCTATTTGCATTTATAGATAATATTGATATACTAGCACCTACATTTGCCATTTTGGTTCTTTTGTCTTTTTGTTCCTTGTTTTGAACTGTTCTTGTTCATTCTTCTGTTGGATTTGGTTTGAGGGCTTCTTGTATTTTTTGGAGTGGGGGTTTAGTCATGACAAAATTGTGGAGTTTCTGTTCGCTTGAAAATGTCCTTATGCTTTCTTCATAGAGGAAGGAATGCTTCGCAGGATAGAGTATTCTTGGTTGGCATTTAATGCTTTGGAGTTTGTTGAGTATGTCCCTCTACTCTCCTCTTGCCTGTAGTGTTTCTTCAGAGAAATCTGATGTCAGCCTGATCAGTTTCACTTTATAGGTTATTTGTTTCTTCCCTCTTGTCATTCTCATTATCTTTCCTTGTCTTGTATTCTTGGTAGTAATACTATGATGTGTCTTGCTGTATTTCTTCTGCCATTATTTCAGTTGTTATTCTTCTTGCTTCTTGGGTATCTACTTTCATCTCCTTCATATTAAGAAAGTTCTCTTCTATTATCTCTGTGAATATTTTCTCAATTCCTTGGCTTTTCTCTTTACCTTCTGGGATATCTATAATGGTATCAGATAGGTCTTGAAGTATTTCTTCATTCCTTTTCCTTTTTATTTCTCTCTTTTTCTGTTTTAATTCTCTTTATTTCTGCATCTTCGAGGGTGCTGGCTCGTTCTTCCTTTTCATCTATTCTGTTTTTCATTCCTTTTCTCAGCATTCTTTATCTCCTCTGGTGGCCTTTTCATCTTCTGCATTTCTTCTATTCTTTTTTTTTTTTTTTTTGGTCTCATTTTATTTCTTCAGTTTGTTGATTGATTGTCTCATATCATTTTTTTCTTTTTCATTTCTTTCATTCATTTCCTTGTTTGCATTTTTCAACTCCTTGATAGCTTGCCTCATTTCATTTTTCCCCCCTCATCTTCTTTTTGTTTATCATGACGATTCTGAATTCTCTATCTGGTAGGCTGAGCAGTTCTTCTATTTCTTTGATGGTTTCTGCTGACTGATTTTTTTGTGGTAAATTTTCCCCCTGTGGACTTGCTTGAATATTTGTTTGTCTTCTTTTCCCTGTCATTTATTTTCTAATACTTTCTATTCATTGAGACATGGTGTTGCTATTACTTACCAGCATTCATTCTGGATGTTCTTTCTGGGATGGCAGAGGGACTTCCAGACACTTCAGTTGCAGGGGGTATTCTGGGTCTTGTTTTGTTTCAATATCTCCTGTTTATCCAGCCCCTACTGTGTGGAATTAATGTCTATCGCCTCTGCCAGTGACAATCAGGCATCTCTTGTGGTGGTCAGCTTCTTCTGGTAACTCATTGAATCCTTATCTCTGGAAGGTGCCTGTTGATCTTTGTAGCCTTTTGATGTCTCAGGTTCCCTCTATGCTTGGATGTAGCCATGGGTGTTGGGGTGCATTAGAAGTTTTGCAGATTGGCATGTGGTTGAGCCAATCACTGGTTTTATTCATTTTCTGAACACTGTGACCCTTGCAAGGCAGTACCTTACTGGCTCACACATCTTCCAGCCATTGTTGTTGTAACACTTTGAGTCCTAATTCTGCACGCCCCCCAGTTGTGAGGCTGTCAGTCCTCCCTCAAGGCCTCCAGGGCTCTTTGTGTCCATTCAGAGCCATCTCTCCCTGGGCAGTCTTTCCCTTCCACTTGGGGGAGTGTTAATGGGCTTGTTTTTTATTCAGTCAACTGTCTCCCCCACCCCCTTTTATCTTAGGGACTTTGTGAACTTACTGGCCACTCCTTAGTGACTAATGCCAGGAACAAGCCTCCAGGCCTATGCTGTGAGGGTGGTAAAACTTTTGCAAGCCTCACAGCTGCCCCAGTACCAGATCACCAGATTTTCCTCCCCACCCGCCGGGTTCTATGTGCCCTCTTGTGCAATCTTCTCCCACAGCTTGGATTCCACTCACCGAGTCCAATGAGCAGGAAGCCTCTGTCTGCGACACTAGAGCCTGGATACTCCCCTATCAGAGTTGCAGGGTTCCGCTTATCCTGTCTGTGGTGCTTCCTGATAGGAGTTCCCTTACTGGAACTCTCCAATCACCGATTCTCCCTCAGTTATCCTCCCATGAGTCCAGGGTGTTCTCATTTGTGTTGAAACTCATAGCATGTTAAGTATATAGTCTGTTTTTATATATTCAAGTGCGAGCTTGGACGTAGTCATCTCAGTGTCTTTACTCTGCTTCCATTTTCCCATTCCCAAGCTGATCCATCCAGTGTAGCATCTTTTCTGAAAAGTATTAACTTTCAGGCTTTATCGTTTCATGTCACAGATAATTAGCTATTTATCTGCCTCCTGTATTTGATCTTAAACTTCTTGAAAATAAAATCATGTTTTCTTACCACTACAATGCTCTTTTGATGGCACTTAGTAAGTATTTACCAAGTAAGTGAAGGAATTATTTAAAATACAGTAATTCCAAACTTAATATATTAGTTTCTTGGGAACTTCAATTTCAAGTGAAATGTTATATAGTGAAAACACATCTTGAAATAAAACTGTTCCTTTTTAACATTGCTGGGATTTTTTTTTTTTTTTGTCCTCATCAATGTTGAAAGAAATGATGTTACTCAAGAAACTGCTGTATGTTATTTGAAAGTAGATGGAAATATGGAGAATCACAATATATGTGTATTTTGTAATCATTTTGTCAATAGTCTAATCAAGATGAACTTCTCTGTGAGTATCCCTAAATTTTTAATGTCAACCCATTTATGCATGGAAAGATCCATTGGCTGATTTTTCATGTTTCATTTTTATTCAGTAGCAAAACACATGACATAATTCCTTGCACCAAGGTTTGATAAGAAACATGGCTTATGTTCAAAAACTTCTTGGAGCCACTGAAAGAGAACTGGAAAAGATCAGGTGTCAGGGCAGTCACCCAAAACCAATGAAGATGAACCAGGAGTCACTCAGGCATGTGTTATTCAGTAAGATCTAATTAGGTGTGTTCTGAGCCAGGCTCATTCAGGATCTGAGACAGAGGTGCTTAGGAGGAATATGTAATTGGAATACTCTAGAAGCATGATTCATACTGCCTAGTTGATAATGGTGATTCATACTGCCTAGTTGATAATGGAAACAGTATCTAATTCAAATGGGCCAGACTGATTGCAACTAGGAAACAAGCAAAAACTTTGCAAACTGAATTCAACAGTATATTAAAAATATCATCTATCATGTCAAGTGAGATTTATCTCAAGAATGCAAGTCTGGTTCAACATATGCAAATTAATCATATCAACAAAAGGAAAGAAAAAATCATGTAATCATATCAACAGATACAGAGATAGCATTCAACGAGATTCAGCATCCATTTATGATAAAAATTCTTAATAAAATGGATAGAAGGATCGTGCCTTAACATAACTGTGATCCTCTCTGTCAAATCCACAGCTCAATGGTGAAAAAGCAAAGCTTTTCCTCTAAGTTCAAGTATAAGGAAAGGATGTTCTCTTTTACCACTACAATTCAATGGAGTATTAGAAATCCTAGTTAGAGAAAGTGGTCATGAATAAGGAATTGTGAAAATTCAAATTGGAAAAAAGAAAAACTATCACTATTTGCATATGGCATGTTAATACATATAAGAACATAGAAAACCTTAAAGAGTTTACTAAAAAACTATTAGAATCAACAGATCAGTTCATAAAATGGTAGGTTACAAAATCAATATACAAAAATTGTTGTGTTCCCATATACAAATAACAATATTGAAAAAAAGAAATCAAGAAGACAATCCTATTTGCAGTCCCAACAAAAATATTAAATACCTATTAGTAAACCTAATAAAGGAAGTGAGAAGCTTATTTGACAAAACTACAAAATGTTCTTAAAAGAAATAGAGGAATAGACAAGGAATTAGAAAAACACTACTTGCTCTGAATGGAAGAATTAATATTTTAATAGTGGTACTATCCCTAGCAGATGAATTCTTCAAAACAAAAAAAATTGAAATTTATATGGAATCATAAATGATATTGAATAGCCAAAGCAATCTTATCAAAATAAGAGGATTGGTAGTTTCAGTCACTCAATTTCAAACTATGCTACAAAGGTATTGTATCAAACAGTATAGAATTATGATAAATATAACAGACCAATAGAACTGAGTGCCAAGAAGAAATGTTCCACACTTACATGGTGAGTTAATCTGTGACAGAAGAGTCAAGAGTGCACAATAGAGAAAGGAACATCTCTTCAACAAGTCATGTTGGGAAAACTGGACAATCACATGCACAAGAAACAGAAAAATGAAAAGAAACAAGACCACTATCTCATACCATACACAAAAACTAATTAAAAAATGAACTAAAGACATATTGTAAGGCTAGAAACCATGCTATACGTAGAAAAAAAAAAATAGGCAAAGCCTTCCTTGACTTCAGTGTTAAGGATGTTTTTGGGGCCTCAAATCTAATTAGGGAAGTAAAACCAAAAGTAAATAAGTAGAAATATAACAAACTAAAAAGCTTTTCGTACAGTGAAAAAGAACTATTATTAAAATAAAAAGATGCACTACTGAATGGGTGAAAATGTTTATACATCATACATCCAACACAGATCTAATATCCAAGATCTGTAGAGAGTTAATATAATTTAACTGAAGGAAACAGTGGCCCAATCAAAAATGGGTAAAACCTAAATAAACTTCTCCAAAAAGGAAATTCAGATAGCAAACAGGTGCATGAAAAAATATGCATCATGATTTAAAATTTGGGAAATTAAAATCAAAGCCTAATGAAATAGTACTATTACAGGGTCGTGGGGGGGCCCTTAACCCCAAAACCTGCCCACTCTAAAAATGGAGCCATCATATGACTCAGCAATTCTACTCTTAGGAATCTACCCAAAGGAAACAAAAACATTAATTCAAAAAGATACATACACTCCCTGTTTATCTCAGTACTACTTACAATAGGTAAATCCTGGAAACAGCCCAAATTCCCCAAACTAGGTGATTGGATCAAGAAGATGTGGTGTATACACACACACACACACACACATACATACACACACAAAGGAATACTACTCAGCAGTCAAAAGATAAACTAATGTCATTTTCAGCAACATGGATGGAGCTGAAGGAATTATACTCAGTGAAATAAGTTAGAAGGAAAAAGAAAAAATATCAAATGGTTTCACTTTTAGGAGGAATTTAAGAGAACCAAGTAAGATGGGAAAAATGTATTATTATTACAATATAAAACACAATAAAAACAATACAAAACAGACAGTTATAAACCATAGAGATCCTACAGGGGAGGGGGACAAAGAAGTATCAGGAGGGAGGAACGTGGGGGGCTCTGATGATGACGGGAGAATGGGAGTAAACATTTTAAAATGAACAATAATGTCAATAGATCTATCTATATATTTTTTTAATTCTCAAAAAAAAAAAAGACAAAATATATAAGACCTCTAGTGGAAAGCAACTTTAATACAGTTAAGAGAACAATACAGAAAAGACAAAGAATATAGTCTCTACATCAAACACCCAAAGTTACCCACCCCCTGGTGGGTAAAAGTCCACCCAAAAGGTATTAGACCAAAGCAAGGTCTGAAAGCCCATCGCAAGCCTAAAGCACCTTCTGGAAGGGACCTATAGAAAAGGGTCAGAAATGGGCAGACAAGTCTGGGAGGAAAAGAGCAAAATCAAAATCAAGATAAACACTGCCATAGTCAACCTCCCTTGGGTCTCTCACCCACATGTTTCAACCAGAACTAAGAAATGAGCCGCTTCTTCACATGTCTCTGCTCCATGTGCCTCCCTCAGGTCTCCTGGCTCCATCCTGCTTCCTTCCTCCTCAGTCTCCTCTCCAGATTCTTTTCTCTGCTCAGTTCCACCCTCCTTTGGCGGATTAGGGACAGGAGACCTATAACCTCCCCTTTTCCTGGGGACCTATGTTACAATACTTAACCACCTGTGAGATATGCCCACATAAAAATAGATGCAACAAGTGTTGCACTGTTGGTGGGAATGTGGATTGATCCCATTCCTTGTGACCATATGGAATTTTCATATTGGAAAAAAATAAATAAAAAGGCCAAAGGCCTCCATGGTAGTGCAGGGGTTAAAGTCTCAGTGCTATCAAACCTTTCACCATCCATCACTGCATGAATTCAAATCCCCAGTTAGGGAGCTGACCCACATGGCTCAGCAGACTTCTCCTTTCTCGCCCACTGCTTCACTCAGCAGTGAAGATCTCCTCCCCACTGTTTCTGGTGAATCCTCTCATACCCCATACCTCTGACTTAAACCACAGTTTTTGTATGCATAAATAAATAAAAAATAAATATTTTAAAATAAAATAAAAATAGAAGGCTAAACAGTATAAGAATGCTATTTTTTGCATTCAGTCTAAATCATGAAACTTTTCACAGTCATTTTTTTCTGTTTCATGTTTTTGCATTCACTCATTTTTCTTTCATCTAACATTGTATTTTTGGTTTACAATGTCTTTATGCTTTAGAACCAGTGAATTAAATCACTGATGTATGTAGATTTTTTTTTCACACACTAAATATTTAACACCCACTTTTCTTATGGATGGCAGTGCAAGCTGCCCTGTGATAGCTGTAATGAATAATGAGTGCCCCACTCCTCACCCCGGGGCAGATTTGAGTTAATTCATGCTCTTAACATCTTACTTGCACACTGATGAAATTTCAACAGTTATTATGCCAGTAAATTACTGAAGCAAACACTTTTCTATTAGTGATTAATTAGTTATTCCTCATTTTTTTAAAGATTTATTTATTTATTTATGCATACAGAACTGAGGAAGAGGCCAGAGGTGCAGAGGTAGTGAGAGGACTCACCAGAGACAGGGCCAGGGAGTAGAACAGGCAGATCTACTGGAATACACTCCTGTGGGGAGTAGGCAGGTCAGGAGAGGTCTCCCTGGCCGGGGATCAAACTCATGTTGCGGTAGCCGTGGCAGCTTCATAGTGCTGTGCTTTAACCTGTTTTGCCACCAGGGAGGGCCCAGTTATTCTTCATATTTTTAAAGAATAAAATATTGGATTTACCATATACTTTTCTATAAAAATTGGAGATCTTTTGAAATTAGCAGATTTGCCAGATTAGCGGTTTTTATTTGTTTAAAGATTTATTTTTATATATTTATGCATACAAGAAATGGGGTGTAAGCCAAAGGTGCAGTGGAGGTGTGTGTGAGAGAGGATTCACCAAATTTAAAGGTCTTCTTTATATGGTGTAAATACTATGTTAGGTTTATGAAAGAAAGAGCACTATCCCTCTGTGCTATAACTCAGTACATTTTGTGAAATTTTCTTTTTCTTTTTTAAAGATTTATTTACTTATGCATATAACTGGGTGCAGGTCAGAGATGTGGGGATGAAAGGAGGACTCACCAGAGACAGAGTGGGCAGTAGAACAGGCAGATTGACTGAAATACACTGCTGAGGAGAGCAGTGGGAGGGTCTGAAGAGGTCTGCTGTGCCATGTGGGTCACCTCCAGGAAGCAGCTGTGGCTAGCTTCCTAGTACTGCTAGGAAGGGCCTGTGAAGTTTTCTTCTCTATTGCTGAATTAAAAGATCTCACCTCCTTTTTGACATTAGTGTTGTAGAATAGCATAAACTAGAAGGTTAGTGGAAGACAAAAACATTTTCATGTAAATTTTGTTAAGAGATTTTTTTTGTACCCCCTGAAAGTAATTCTGGATAGTTCATCTTTATAAGTGTATCTAATGAAATATTTCAGCAGGCAGAGCTATGTTCACTTGTAATCTAATTTTGCATTTAATTCTCTCTCTCACTTGGATACAGAAACTGGGCTTACTACTCTGTAGCAACAGTGGCCTGCACTTTTGAATAAACATGAACAATTAAGCAAAATGATTGTTTTAGGGAAATTGTTTTGGGAGAGACCCAAGTTTTCAGTGAACTGCTACTATTTAAATTTAAATAATTTTTAGGTAAACATTACATTAAGTAGCAATGCTATAATAGTATCTCAGTGTATTAAACCAGAAGCTATTTCCCGATGAGTTAATTGTGTTAAAATTTTCATTATCATCTGAATACAAACCCCTTACTATAAAATCTTCCCTTTTCCCCTATACACTTGGAACTCCAGAAAGAAATTGCTGCCCATTTTATTTTTTTCTGCTGCAACAAAATGGGAAACCTGCTGTTTATGAGGGTGGTGTTTAGAATGTATTTATTATACTTGCCACCACTAACTGTGGGCCTTTCCCAGAGCTGTTCCTTGTTGAACCTCAGAGAAAAGAAGGAAAGAAGAGGGGGACTGATGAGAAACAAAAGGGAAGTACATCCAATTTGTAAAGCAAATTGTGTACATGGATTTTAATAGTAGTCAAAAAAGCTTTTTGACCTTCCTAGTTGAATATTTAAAGCACCAAATATTAATTGCTTGCTATGGCATGTGTACTGGTTTCTTATTATAGTATTAAACAGCAAAGCCTTAACTTTGGGATATGTTGTTTTGTTTATATTATTTTCAGTTCTTTCCAAAGAAAATGCCCACATAACCAGATATTGTTTCTATGATGGTGTAGAAAATTCTCATGTAAACTAAGTCTTTACTTAAAAATTCAAGTTGTTATATTTATGGTTCCAATATGACAGTATAGTTATTGGAGATTTTGTTAAATTTGGTAAGGTTTTAAAATTACAAAAACTTTTAGAAGAAACTTTGCTTCCGAATAAAAACCATTGGTCCTTTATATTTATTTATGTCATTTTATGTCCATGATAGGTGTTTAAACATTTGTGTAGCCAATCTAATGACAAAGGACTGATCACAAAGATATACAAAGATCTGATGAAACTCAACAAAAATAAAGTGAACAACCCCATCAAAAAATGGGCAGGAGAGCTAAAGAGACACTTCTCCCAAAGAGAAAATGCAGAGAGCTAACAGGCATATGAAAAAATGTTCAACCTCACTTGTAGTAAGGGAAATGCAAATTAAAACCACAATGAGATACCACTTCACACCAGTCAGAATGGCACATCTTAAATCAACTAGCAACACAAATGTTGGTGAAGATATAGTGAGAAAAGAACTCTCCTACATAGCTGGTGGGAATGCAAACTGGTCCAGTAACTATGAAAAGCTGTTTGGCAGTTACTAAAACTACTAAAAATGGAGCTTCCCACTCCCCCTATCAACCCTCTGGACACAAAAACATTTAATTCAAAGGACACCTGAACCCCTATGTTTATTACTGCTCTATTTACAAGAGGAAAGATGTGGAATCAACCCAAATGACTAAAATTAGATGGCTGGATCAAGAAGATGTGGCATATGTACACAATGGAATATTACTCAGCACTCAAAAAAGATAAACTCATGCCTTTTGCAGCAACATGGAGCTGGAAGGGATCACGCTTTGAGAAATAAGCCAGAAAGAAAATGAAAAATACCAGTGGTTTCATTCATAACAGGAGTTTAAAGGGCCAGGGGAAAAAAAGCAATTGGAATAAAGAAAAAATGAAAAACTATAAACCATTTTATGGGGATGGAGAAGGGAATAGGATCAAAACTGGGGTGGGGTGGGAAGAGTGTACTGGATTGTGGTAATGGCACATGGGTGAATTGATGATAGGAAGTCCATGGGGATTACAACCGAGATGAAAAAACAAAATGAAGAATGATGTAAAAAAGAGAAAGAAAGTAGTAATAGTCAAAAATAAATAAAGAAAACATTTGTGTAGCAATTTTTTGTGGTTTTCTGATCTTGTGATAGGACATTTTAAAAAAAATTGCCTAGTTTTCAGTGGAGAAATTCTGGATAGCTGGATAAATTCTTTTTCTGAAATTACAAAATAAATTATTCACTCAGGAAGCATTGTTAGGTTTATGAGATTAGGGCAATTACATATTTTGGCAATTCAGTTGAATAATATATCAATATATATTTTTAAATGGCATGCTTACTTGGCCTGTGACAATGTTAACATTTGAATACAGTTTGTAAAACATTAGAATTTATTCCTTGAAATGAATATTTCAGATTTATATGCAATCAAAGCATTTTTCTAGTTAATAAACTTTGGAGAGTTGGTTTTTGGTATTTTTAAAAAATATATCTATTTCCATTGTTCATTTTACAAAAATATTCACTTCCCCCCACCCACACCTATCATCACTATACCCCACCCGCACCCACACACACATTCCTCCCTCCTTCTGATCCAGCTCCCCTAAAGGATCTCTCTGGTTTGTAATTGTCTGTTTTTGTATTATAATAGCAATACACTTTCCATACACCCCCCCCCATCTTGTCTTATTTGGTTCTCTTAAATTCCTACTATAAGTGAAACTATTTGATATTTTTCTCTGACTCATTTCATTTGAGCATAATCCCTTGTGTGTGTGTGTATGTGTGTGTGTGTATCACATCTTCTTGATCCAGACACCTAGTTTTGGGCATTTGGGTTGTTTCCAGGGTTTACCTATTGTAAGTACTACTGCAGTAAACATAGGGATGCAAGTATCCTTTTGAATTAATGTTTTTGTGTCCTGTGGGTAGATACCTAGGAGTGGAATTGCTGGATTGTAACGGTAGTGTCATTTTTAGTTGAAATTTTAGCTCTCCTGGAGCTGAGAGAGAGAGAGAGAGAGAGAGAGAGAGAGAGAGAGAGAGAGAGAGAGAGAGAGAGAGAGAGAGAGAGGAGAGAGAGAGCGCTCTGCCTACATTCAGTGCAAGTGGGTTTCCTGCATGGTTATTAGATTCAAGGTTGGACTTGCACCCTTCAAGTTTTGGATGATCAAGTTTGAGCTCACAGATGTCAATCCAATCAAGTCTTGGGAATGGCAGCAATTTTGAGAACAAACCAATCCGGTTTGAGATGTGGGCACCCGGAAGGAAATAAAAGTCAGTGCAGTGCTGGTTTCATTCACTTTTCGGGAAACACTGCCAACATTCATTTCTCTAGACCTACAGATTCATCAAGATCTTCAAGATCTTCATTGAGTCATTGTAAGACCTGATCTGATCTGATCTCTGATTGGAACAGCCACCTGACCACTGCCCATGCCCCTGACTCTGCTTCCACATGCCTGCTGACTGGCACAGCTGGCCTATGCCTGGCATCTGTGAAGCAGCTGTACACTGGTACTTAGTCCTCAAGTACCACCACTGAAAGTACTGTCTGCTCTTGGCCTGTTCCCAACATCTCTAAGAGCTGTGTACCTCTCCTGACCCTTTGTCACAACCCCTTGACTGCTGTCCCTAAATCCAGCTCATTTTTCACCATGCCCTGGTGCGATTGTGCCTGGTGCTGCCCAGCCTGACCTTTGGGTTTCTGTTTGGCTACTGCGGTGTTGCGTCCTGCTTCACCACTTACTGGTGTGCCACCAGCTCCAGGCTCTTGTTAAAGGGAGCCATCTTTCACGAGCAGCTTAGATTTGCACTGCTGGACACTGCTGACACTAACCGGTGTTAGCCAGCCAGCCACTTGTGGCCTTAAAAATTCTTTTCTTTTTCCCAATTTCCCTTTTGTTAATAAGCCCTATTGTTGCATGCTGACCTTTATAAGTACACAAGTGAGGTCAGTGTCAAATTTACATCAATCAAGGCATCCCTTTGCATGATTTCAGCTTAAGCCAGAACACCTGCATTCATTCTCACTCTTCTACTGGGAAACCACACAACTTAATCTATGTATAAAGGTCTCTTGAGTCTCTGATGACTGAAAAACTGCTATGCCTATGTCTCTCCTGAGTTTCAGTGCATTCAGTGACAAATCTAGAGATGCTACTTTTTTCTCATGCAGAAATATCCTGCTCTTTCAATCTGTAATTTTTCAGACATATCCTGAAAAATATGTCTGAATATGGTAGATTGTTGAATTTTATTGCCATATTTAAGCAGGAACAAGAATGTCTTCTGAAATGAATGATTCATGGACAATGCCTTTCTATTAATGGAAACCCTTTTTTTATATTTGTCTATGTACCTAGTAGGTACGTTAATGACCTATGTGTATGTGTATATTCATAGGTGTTTGTGAATCCATATATCTGTCCTTCCTTCCTTGCATATCTATCTGTATCTACCTACCATCTTTCTGTCATCATTTATCCATTAATCCATCCATCCTGCCCCTGACTATCACATACCCGGCATGGAAATTAAGACTGCATGCTTAATGTGGCTGTTCTAGTGGTTTAAGCTCAGTTTATATCTGGGTTGATATATAGCAGACATGGCGATTAAAGAAAGTCGTACAAGGAACTGTAGTCATTTAACTCAGTAAACATTTATCACATACTTACCATGTTGCAGGAACTGCCATGGAAGTTGAGGGAATAAAGATAAATAGTAGTTCTCTACAAAAACATGCTGATCTTGTAAGAGAAACAGGATGATTCATTATAATGGCAAAAGTTGTAATTTTAGAATCATCCCCATCATTGAGAATGTATTTCTGTTGCTGAATATAAGTTTTCAGTGACCGTGGGGGGATAATTTGGATTATCGAAAGTGCCTAGTGAGTCTTTTTTTTTTTTTTTTTTCCTTAGGGCATTGAAGCAGAGAAACCTGAGAAAATGGGCATAGGTCTCCCTCTAGAGTTTTGATTCCTCTGAGCTTTACAGATTCATACACTCTTGAAGGATTTTAAAAATGTAGGAATAGGACCCTCCCTGGTGGCACAGCGGGTTAAAGCACAGCACTAAGAAGCTAAAACCACTCAGTGTGAGTTCGATCCCCACCTTGGAGGTGACCCACATGGCAAGGCAGACCTCTCTTGACCCGCCTCCTGCTCCCCTCAGCAGTGTACTTCATCAGTCTGCCTGTTCTGCTCCCCACTCTGTCTCTGGTGAATCCTCTCACCACCCTTAAACCTCTGGCCTGTATCCCAGCTCTGTACACATAAATAAATAAATCTTAAAAAAAAAAAAAAATGAAGGAATAGACTTGACTCAGTTACCTGCCCAACGTAAAGAGCTAAGTTTCACAGACAGGCTTCTCGGCTTACAAATGGAAAAAAGAGTGTCCTCCCTGTTGGCACAGTGGGTTAAAGTACAGCACTATAAAGCTATTCCCAGAAACAAGCACAAGTTCACTCCCCAGCCAGAGATGTGATCCACATGGTGTGGCAGACCTCTCCTGACCCACCTGTTTATTTAAGTCATTATCTTTATTTTTAAATGAATTCTCAGGGTCATTGACAAAGATAACTTTTTTTCTTTTAATAGAGTTTTTTAAGAGCAGTTTTAGGTTTGCAGTAAAACTGAGATGAAAATTCAGACTTCTCATATATCACTGTCTCCATAGAAGAATAGCTCAAGGGCCCTCCCTGGTGGCACAACGGGTAAGAACGTAGTACTGCCAGCTAGCCTAGCTGCTTCAGTGCCAGTTCAATCCCCCACCCAGAAGTGATCCACATGGTGCAGCAGACCTCTCCTGACTTGCCCACTGCTCCCTATCAGCAGTGTACTTGGTGTATCAGCCTGCTGTGCTCCTCACTCTGTCTCTGGTGAATACTTTCACCTCCCCTGCACCTCTGGTTTGTACCCCAGTTCTGTGTGCATACATAAATAAATCTAAAAAAAAAAAACCTTAGCTCAAATATCCCCCACGGAAACAATAGGTTTGTTATCTCAGTGAACCTATAATGAAATATCATAATTACCCAAAGTCCACAGGTTATGGTTCACTCATGAGATATTGGGCTTGAATGTTCTGTGGATTTCAACAAGGGTAGACTAAACCATTGTTACCTTTATTGTGTTGTAAAAAATGGTTTCATTGCTATAAAAATACTGTGTTCCATTATTAATTTCTGTCTTCCCATGAAACACTGACTACAGATTTTTTTTTTAATTTATTTATTCATACAGAATTGGGGTACAAGCCAGAGGTGCAGGGGTGGGGAGAGACTTCACCAGCGAGAGACTGGGGAGCAGAACAAGCAGATTGAAGAAGTGCACGGCTGAGGGGAGCAGCAGGCAGGTCAGGAGAGGTCTGCAGCGCTATGTGGTCACCTCCAGGGCCAGGGATGGAACTTGCACTGAAGCTGTCCTAACCTGTTGTGCCACCGGGGGTGGGGGGGTGCTACAGATCTTCTTACTGTATCCATCGTTTTGGTTTTTCTAAAGTGATGCATACTCAAGTCTTTCACTTACTAATTTGCATTTAAGTTTTTCCCATGTTTTTTATGGCTTGTCAACACATTTATTTCTATAGATGACTATCTGGATCTACCACTTTATCTGCTCTTCCAATAAAGAATATCTTGGTTGTAAAAAAGAGAAACACATGTCTTTTGCAGCGACTTGGATGGAGCTGGAAAAGATCATGCTTAGTGAGATAAGCCAGAAAGAGAAAGAAAAATACCGGATGGTTTCACTCATAGTAGGAGTATAATGGACCAGGCGAGAAAATAACAAAAATAATGAACAACCATATACCAGAAACATTTTGTGGGGGTGGAGTGGGGAATGGGGTCAAAAACGGGGGGGGGGGGGGAGGGAGGGAAATGCACGGGACTAGGGTGGTGGCACACGGGTGATTTGGTGATGGGAAACCCGCGGGGATTACAATCGAGTTGGAAAAAAAAAATGTGCAAAATGATGTAAAAATAAACTTTTGTAATAATTTAAAAAAAAAAGAATATCTTGGTTGCTTCTCAGTTTTGTCTGTTATGAGTATAATTTCTATGAACACTTGTGTGTATGTTTTATGTGATCATTAGTTTCACCTCCTTTGGATAAATACCAAGAAGCATGATTTCTGGAATACATGGCAAGAGTATGTTTAATTTAATAAAAACCTGTCAAACTGTTCCAAACCTTCTGAAACACTTTGCATTCCCACCAGCAATGAATGAGAGTTTCTACTGCTTGGCATTCTTGTCAGCATTTGGGGTTGTCAGTGTTGTAGAGTTTAGCCATTCTAATCAGTGTGTAGTGGTGTTATCCTGGCAAAAGGTTTGAAAACTAACACTGGATCAGAACCTCTCTTACTAATTCTGGACCCATGCACTCACTGCCATAACTGTAAACAAGAATGGAGGCTTTGGTGCAATGAAACAGAAAAAGAATAATTTATTGACAAGGTAGGGGAAGACCTATACATGAAGGCTTAGGTCCAATTACTGAGTGTTGGTGCTCAGAAGCTCCTGGAGCTGGGGCTGCAAATTGGGCACTGGGGTGACAGTGTGGGGTAACTGCTGATTGTGTGCCACTTAGCCTCTTGGGAAAAAGTTCTGTGGCCATGGCTGAGTTAGGAGTGATAGGTTATAGAGATGTGCCCGCTGCAGGCAGCCAGCTGGGAAATTGTCCAGAGTGGCACCCAAGCAAAATATGGCAAAAGCCTTCATGCCTTTCATTTTCTAAGGAGCTCCCTAATGGATGCTTCACTCTTTCCCTGCCCAGCAGCCCACTAGCTCTGAGTTGCACTAGATATCAGAGGCAGAGTTTGGGTCACAGCTGAGATCCTGTGATGGGCCTCGAGGTACAGTTAGGTCTATGTTGTTGTTCCTATGTGGTGGGGAGACCTTGGTTTATCACCAGCTGGCCTCTTGTCCTGAATTAGGGGTGCAGGGCCCTCCAACAGTGGTATCTAGCTTTTTTAAAATTTGCATTTCTATAGTGATATGATATGGAGCCTCCTTTCACATGCTCATTTCCCATTGGCCTATCTTTCGTCACGTGATATCTAGCATGGTCTCTGGATCAGTTGTATGTTTTCTCATTGCTGAGTTTTAAGAGTTCTTTGTATATCTTGGATGACATCCTTTGTCAGATGTCTTTTTTCCAAATACTTCCTTTCCTTCTGTGACTTGTTCTTTCTTTCTCTTGTCATTGTATATCCTAGAGCAGAACATTTTAATTTTAATTTTAAAGAAGCCAGCTTATGTTTTTTTTTTCTTTCATAGATATTATATCCAAAAAATCATTGCCAATCTAGATTTTCTCCTTTGTTACTTTCTAGAAAGATCACAAAAACTTTGTGCTTTATGTTAGGTCTGTGATCAATTTTGAGTTAATTTGTGTGTGAAGTGAAAGAACTGTGCCTGGATCCATGTTTCTGTTTATGCATTTGTCCCAGCACCATTTGTTGAAAGATTATTTTTTTTGAAGATTTATTTATTTGTGCATACAGAATTGGGGTACAGTCCAGAGGCTCAGGGGCGGTGAGAGGTTTCACCATACACAGAGTGGGGAGCAGAACAGGCA
>NW_004567118.1:40994262-41005067 GCF_000260355.1 Condylura cristata
ACTATTTATGAACATGGACTATGTCTCCATTAATTTAATTATCCATGGCCTTCATTTATCACAGTTTTGTACATTTCCTCATAGTGGCACATAAATATGTTGTTAATTTTATGCCTAAATATTTCATACTTTTGGTGCTAATACAGCAACACTATCTTTAATTTCAGATTACACTTGCTCATTGCCAGCATGTAGGAAATCAATTGGCTTTTGCCTCGTAACCCTATATCCTGTGACTTTGTTATAATTGCTTATTAACTCTAAGAGTCATATTGCATTCACTGAGACTTCCGATAAGATGTCGAAAAGAAGCGGTAGGAGGGTAAGTCCTTGCCTTGTTCATGGTCATAGCAGGAAAGGTTTTCTCACTGGTAAGTGTAGTGTTAGCTATAGGTTTGTTACAGATATTCTCTATCAAATGGAGAAAATTCACATCTATCCCTGTTTTACTAAAATATTTAACTATGTATAGATTTGGAATTTTGTCAGGTGCTTTTTCTGCATCTACTGATATGATCATGTTACTCTTCTAGCTTATCAATGTGATAGATTGCTATTGTTGTTATAATTGTTTTTGTGAATGTTGAAATCTACTTTGCATACCTGGGATAAATTTTGCATGTTTGTGGTATATAATTCTTTCTGTACATTGTTGGATTTATTTTTTTTTAAAGATTTATTTATTTGTGCATACAGAACTAGGGTACAGGCCAGAGGTACAGGGGCAGTGAGAAGATTCACCACAGACAGAGTAGGGAGCAGAACAGAGGCAGACTGAAGAAGTACACTCCTGAGGGGAGCAGTGGGCGGGTCAGGAGAGGTCTGTGGAGCCACTGGGTCACCTCTGGGGTGGGCGGGGTTCGAACTCATGCTGAACTGGCTTTAGCAGTGCTTTAATCCACTGTACCACCACGAGGGCCCGGTTGCATTTATTTTGCTAAAATTTTGTTTGGGATTTGGAATCTGTATACATGAGAGATACTGGTCTATAGATTTCTCTTATTTTGTAATAGCTGTGTTTACTTTTGATATTAGGGTAATGCTGGCTACAGAGAAAAGATTAGGAAATATTCCTTCTGCCGTTAGCATTTGAAAGATAACTAGGCATCAGTATGATTTTTTTCCTTAAGTGTTGGGTAGAATTTACCACTAAAGACATGTTGGCCTGGTGCTTTCTACTTGAAATAGTTGTTAATTATTGATTCAAATTTATTCATAGTTATAGGCCTATTTTATTTATCTCGTTTTGTGAATTTGGCAGATTGTGTCTTTCAAGGAATTTGTTCACTTCATCTAGATTCTCAACTATGTAGGTATAGAGTTATTCATATTTTTTGTTAGCCTTTTTAATATCCTTATGATATTATAATATGTTTTATATATATATTAAGTATATTAATATCCTTCCTTTAATATCTATGTGATTTTTGCCCTTTCTTTAATTTCTTATGTATAATCAGGTTCTCTTTCTGTGTTAGACTGACTAGAGGCTTATCAGTTTTATTGATCGCTTCAAAAAGCCAGTTTTAGCTTTCATTGATTCCTAGTTTCCAACTTAATTGATTTCTGCTCTTAGGGGAAGGCATTTTCAGAAACTGATTTTGTATATTTAGATTACAGGTTTGTGGAAATTCAAGAACAGATCATTAGGCAGGAACTCTTTTAATTAACTTTTACAGGTAAATCTTTTTTATTTCCACAAGTAGATGTTCTCTGACATTTGATTTTCAACATTTGGACTATGCTGCTTTAGAATTAAATTTTTTCTTAAAAATATATAAGTCATTTTACAAATGTCATCTAAGAAGAGAAGTATTATCATTATGAATCTATTTAACTGTAGGAGACATCAGGTAAAATTTAATTACAATAACAAAAAAAATGTAATACTGATTAACCAGAGATATCTGATAGAATTTTTTTTTCATTTGTGGATAAGGGCAAATTTAGGTAGCTGCGGAAGAAGAGGTCAAAGGCCTGAAAAAAATAAAAACTTAGAAGACTAACCAATTATATTTTCTTCAGCTATGGGAAGTTCTGAATTTCTAAAATTTTGTGTATGCAGAAACATATATATGTTTTAAAATCAGAAAATGAAATATTTTGTGATATTCTGTTCATAGAACAAATGATAGGCAATTGATTAAAATGTCATTACAGTAGATACAGATTCTGAGACAAAGTCTGACAGTTTCATAATAGGAATTAGTTATGTAAGCATTCACATTCTGATCAAAACATATATAGCGCATGAACATTAGTAGTATGTTAGTTTTTTCTCTAAAACATATTGCCACGAGTCATCACTTTTCCCTTTACATTTTTTAAGCTTCACTGAGAAACTAATCTTGAATATACTTGAGCCTTAATGACTGTATTTCAAAATTGAGAGTATTTCTTAGGATAATTTCTCATTAATATGAGTGGTTATTATGAAAAAATAAAATTGCCTTAGCCTTTTAAAATTATGCTCTCTGTTTTCATATGTTAATTCTTGTTATCGGTAGTAGGCATGTTTTTCCCCTAAGTGATAAATAGTTGCTCTTTAGAATTCTTTTGCCATTTCACTTGTTAAAAGTGAATAATTCTTATAGCTTTGAAGCATTTCAGGATTCATCTCTTTTGGAATAGAAATAGAATTATTAGGTTATTGATAAGAATAATATCCATTTTATGGAAGTCAAATACTTTATATTAGTGCCAGAAAATATAAAAGTAAATTGAGTATTAATTTTTGTTCCAAGCATCCTAGTATAAAATATAGATATTTTAGATTGTAAACAATATTTAATGGAGACTTAAGAGTTTGACTTGACCTCTGAGTCTTTACCTTACATTGATGTATTTAGCTAGAAGTTGGTGAATGTGCAGAAATCACTGCCCTTATCCAGACAGAGCATTCCTCTTAAAAGCTGATGGAATGTGGCTAACTAGTTTTTTAACACACCAGACATTCTCAAATTTGACTCTATTGGAGTCCCTTGGAATATCTGATTTTTAGATCTCAATGAGTCATAAAAAAAAAAAAAGATACCATTTAAAAATACTGGTAGAAAATTATTATTATTTAAACGATTGATTTATTTATGCATACAGAACTGGGGTATAGGCCAGAGGTGCAGGGTCGGTGAAAGGATTCACCAGAGAAAGAGCGGGGAGCAGAACAGGAAGATCGATGAAGTACACTGCTGAGGGGAGCAGCAGATGAGAAAGGAGAGATCTGCTGCGCCATGTGGGTCACCTGTGAAGCTGGGGATCAATCTCTCACTGAAGCAGCTGTGCTAGCTTGCAGTGCTGTGTCCTAACTCATTGTACCACCAGGGAGGGTCCTAGAAAACTGTTACTACTCGGGATTCTTTAAAAGAAGAGATTACATTACAAAGACTTTTATTCTTTTTTTATTTTTAAACTTACTTAAATGTTGTATGCCTTCTTTCGATGAATGAATTAAAAATCAATGGTTTTAATATAGTTTGAAACTTTGAAAGCTGCCTTCTGTATCTCTCTATGGGGAAAGACTTTCTTATATGGTATTTTGAGGAAATGTAGTATGGGATGACCTATTTTATTATGATACAATATTAAGGGCAAGTAATTTTAATTACCACAATACTGTAAGTTGAGGGTTAGTGTGAATAGCATCCCAAGAGCAGGCAACTGGGTAAAGCGCACCTCCCAACCCCATTGTCTGCTCTTGCTAGGATAAGATGAGTGGGGTAAAGTGAGAAAGGTATGAGCAGAGAGTATGGATAGAAAGGGTTTGGCGATTTACAAAGGAAACTATACTGTAGTGGAGTAGGTTTCTCAAATGAAACGGTTAATAAAGCAAATCCTCCATTGCACTTAACACATTGAGTGAGTTTGAGGAAATTGTTTAGTTTCCCTGAAGCTCTTTACATTCACAAGGGAACCTGGTGTTGTCCATGAGAAATTGTTCTGCTAGCAGTTGATTTAGTCTAGTTGATTGTGTATCCTTCCATAATTTTCTGTAATGCAAGTGATACCCATAATAAGCCCCCCACTTGTCTTTCCAGTGCCATATTCACTATGGGGCTCCTTATCCCCTCCTAGGCAGCTTTGATGCTTGTACTAAAGCCTTTGGCCACTATCAAAGTAACCCTCATAAATGCATAAAGTATATATATAGAATTATAAAGAAAACCAATTACACAGAAACACTATTATCAGTATATTAGAAGTTGTAATGTATAATAATTTTCCATACTTATTAACACATTAAAAAAGATTTAGTGGTAAATTTAATAACTACTATTATTTTAAAGTAATGAGAAACATAAGCAATATTTCTAAATGTCTGTACCAATAGTGATTGCTATGAAAATAACTATAGCATACATTGGTACCATATACACAGGCACCACTGAACATGGGATTGTTTCTCTATATTCATGACTGAAGAAAATGCTGAATTTAGGTAGAGATTAATGAAAACAAAGACATGAATTTTTTCTATTCATGTTTTCATGACTTCCTAAATCATATCTGTACCCATGTTAAGAACCTCTGAAGGGACCCTCCCTGGTGGTGCAGCGGGTTAAAGCCCAGCACTAAGAAGCTAAAGCCACTTCAGAATGAGTTCGATCCTGGCCCCAGAGGTGACCCATGGCACGGCAAACCTCTCCTGGTCTGCCTGCTGCTCGAGCACCTCAGCAGTGTACTTCGTCAGTCGGCCTGTTCTGCACCCTACTCTGTCTCTGGTGAATTCTCTCACTGCCCCTGAACCTCTGGTCTGTACCCCAGTTCTGTATGCATAAATAAATAAATCTTAAAAAAAAAAAGAACCTCTGAACTAGTGACTAGTGGTTCACTGCTTCAGATATTATGAAAAATATCTTGGAAATTTTTTTCCCCCCACTCCAAAATGTTATTGACTTACCATGTATTATATGAAAATATGTGAGTTTGAGAGTGCTGCCACACCATCTGTGTCCCTCTCCCTCCCAATAGTCCCCTCCCCCTTCCCTCACCCACACTACAGTAAGTGGTTTTCAGAGTTTAAGAGCTCCTTTTGTTGGGTATTTCTTTTGTTGTTTATATTCCAAAAATGAAACAGTAAAAACTTTTTTTTTTTCTCAGACTTTCAATGAATCCTTTAGTTTAAAAACTTGGGAAAGTACTTCCCTGATTACTTAAAAATATTATATTTCTATTCATATTCATTGTAGCTTACATTTATATAGTTTTTCTTTAATATCCTTCAGTATAATTTTTATAATGACCCTTTCTTTGGGTAAAGATTTATTTATTTATGCATGTAAGAAATGAGGTACAGGCTATAAGTGTGGGTGGTAAGAGGATTCACTAGAGACAGTGTGGAGAACAGAACAGGCAAATTAACCTAAATACACTGCTGAGGGGAGCAGTGGGGTAGATAGGAATGGTCTGCTGTACCACGTGGGTTACCTTCCTGGCTGGTGGTCAAACTTGTACTTCAGTGGCTGTGGATAGCTTCATGATACTGTTCTTAACCCCTTTCATCACCAGGGAGGCCTCTACAGTGATATTTTTTATACATTACCTTTTATAAGATTTGTACTTGCTCTATAGGTTATGTTACTAATTGCTATTCTATTGAGTTTATTTTGTAATTATAGTATAGAATAGCTTTTGTATTTTGAATTATTAAGCTAGTCAGTTACTTTGTACCTATAGTATCATCTCAAAATGGTAACAATTGCTTCCCACCCCCAAGCTAACTTTATACTTTTTTAAACTTTTTCTTATGGATTGGTATGATATTCAGTGCAATCTTCAGTAGAAACAATGATGACTACCCTTCCTGATTTTAAAGATAAAATCACTGTCCACTGAGGGACAGTGTTAGCACCAATTTTTAGGAGGTAGTAGAGCCAATCACTAACTGTCATGACTCTTACAAGTCAGTTCCTAAGAGACAGCCACCATTAACACTAAATAACAGGCCCACCCTGGGTGGCACAGCGGGTTAAAGCACAGCACTAAGAGCTAAAGCCACTTTAGCATGAGATCGATCCCCTCCAGGGAGGTGACCCACATGGCGTGACAAATCCCTCTTCTGTCCCGCCAGCTGCTCCCCTCAGCAATGTACTTATTCAGTTGGCCTGCTCTGACTCCCTTCTCTGTCGCTGGTGAATCCTTCCACCACCCCTGCCCTGCACCACTGGCCTGCCATAAATAAATAAATAAATCTATAAAAAAGTAAATAACATAAAATTGCAACTCATAAATCACTTTAAAATGAAAAGTAATACATTTTCCAAACTCAACACTTAGTACTGTATTTTGAGGCTATTTGTATTTTCAGGATGGAAGTATTATATATAATGGACATTATGCCAACTCTGGTTAGTGATATGTTCTTGACAGCGATACACTGCCTGCAGTTGGAGTATTTCTACTTTGGAAAATGGTAAATGCTACCGATCAAGGATTTTTAGTTTTCTTAAGCAAATGTTCTTAAACAATACAAGGTTTTGATGTTTGCTACAGATTCGAGATTTTTCCTTGCCTATTAGCTAAAAAGAAAGGCAGAGTGGGAGGAACAAGGAAAAAAATACTTTTAATCAATGTGTTCATTTGTTTCCCACAGATACATGTGATGCTCCGTTGGCATCTGCCCTGCCCCGGGAGTCATTCAGCAGCTCCTCTGAGCTATCTCCTAGCCACGGCCCAGGATATGCAAGTCTTAATCGCAGGGACGGTGAGTCGGCTGTTGTCTTTTTGTTACTCCACCACGATTCAGTTCCAAAGAGAATTATTGCCATTTTTAGTATTCCTTCTTATAGCCCAAAAGTTATTACACTATTAAATGAAAGTGAGGACCGTAGGGTCATTATATGGTGATTCACTAGCTTTCTTTGTTCACTATAGAATTTTGGAGGGTTTTTTTTTTTTTTTGATACTTTCCTTCTCTACTGATTGTGCACAAATGGTCATAAATGAGATTTGAATTAGAATGGAATTATTTCTAAATTTATTTTGTACTATTATGGTACTATTGTTTTATATCACTGTATATTATTTCAGAGATAAAGGAACACATTTCCTAGATGTATAAACAGGAAACATTAACTACTACACTATTTCCAGTTTTAACATCCTTTTAATTTTAGAGCAGGCTATAGTAAACTGAGTGGTATTTGGCCATGAATAACTCAGAAAACAAGTAAACAAGCCACTCATAGCCAGTGAGGTAAAACTGTACAAATCATTGTATTGAATCGGTCGGATGTAAAGATGCCATAGAATATGATGGGAATATGACTTTATTTCAGCACTTGGCTTTGGAGACCAAGTGAAGGTTGGTGGTGAAAACAGATTCCCTTATCTAAGTTGGGAAGGGAGCAAGTGGCTTATGTTTTTGGGTATGTGCTAACTGATTCATACTACTTGGTTATCATTGAGTACATTGCTTCTTCAATTGCACAAATAGTAGTTTGATGGGTTAAGTAGCTTAGTTTATACACTTAAAATTCAAATGTTTCACTGACATTTTAAGGAATAGATTTTTTAAATACAAGATTAATTCAGAAATTAAACATTATAGCTAACATTTAGAGTTTTGTAGAGGTGGTCATCTTACCTTTATGTGTATGTGTGTGTGTGTGTGTGTGTGTATTTATTTGGCCAGAAGTGACAGAGTTTCCAGAATGTTTAGTTACAGTGAGAAATAGTTTAAATCCCATGGCTTCAACAGGAAATTTTACATGTAATCGCTGATCACTGCATCTCTGTGGTATATAAAGGAGGCAAAATATGTCCCACATAAAGGTTTTGCTGTAAATTCTGAAGGCATTACTATGGACTTAAGCACTTCTTTCTCTTTCTTTGGTGTTTTGAAGATAATAGTTTAAGAAAGTCATGAATCTAATGTGGGAACCCAGATTAAACAGATTGCTGAAGAAGAGTTGGAGCACATTCAGCACAGAGTAGCGGAGCATGTCCGTGTCCACACTCCATGGTCTTCCCATGAGAAGGCATTGAGTAGGAGGAGCTTACTCCTTGGTACACTAGTCAGAATTACTTTTACCATCCCAGACAAATATCGTCTGATTGAAGCCATATTTCAAGTAAAAATTAAATTATCAAACTAAACATTTTTGGTTTGGTGATTAATGTTAAGTGAATAGCTAAAATCTCCAGTGGTTGCCCAGAGATTATAAAAACTAAATGAATACTCTATTGAATTAGTTTAAAGAAACCCAAGGGCATTGTGTATTGTGTATCTGGTTTTCAGGAACAGGAAATGTGTTTCAGGCCTTTAGTGATGTCAGTGTCATGGCTTGGGGGAGTTTAAAGACATTATATGGAGAATACTAAGGTTAAAATTGACTTGGGCCTTCCTGGTGGTGCTGGGATTATATATCAACACTATCACCACTAGGTCTGAATTCGGTCCCCAGCCAGGGAGCTGACTCACATATGACACAGCAGACTTCCCCTGTCTCTATCCGCTGCTCCCCTCAACAGTGTATTTTAGCACATCTGCCCGTTCTGCTCCTCACTGACTCTCATGAATCTTCTCATGCCACCCTCCATACCCCTGGCCCATAACCCTGTCCTACAAACACACACACACACACACACACACACAATTTAAAAAAGGAAAACTGTTTAAAAAAATAAATTTGACTTATTTCCATTACAGTTAATTAAATAAACTAATAGCCTAAAATATGATAAGCAGTCATTATAAAATGGTACTAAAAACTGTTTTTCTATATATGGACTACTTTTGAAGAAAGTCGTAATCAGATGATGAGGTTTTTTTTTTTTTCTGATTGTATACAATGTGCACTTCACTAATCATCACTTAATATTATCTCTCTTGATGCCATTTCTAAGGCATGCCTTAGATAACACACTTTGTCAATATTTCTCTGAAGGATATTTTATATGTGTGTGTGTGTGTGTGTGTTTATAGATAGATAGATAGATATAGATTTTTTTTTTCTGTTAAAATTCAGCATCTTAGAGTATGGGCATTTACTTTGTCCTTACAAATGCTGGAGAACATACTAGTTAACTTTACTTTACATTATTATAATACAAATATGACAGTACAAAGTAAGGATTTTTGTAATGGTGACAGTGGTTCCTTCTGTCAGTTTCAGCTTTCTTGACAGTTCTCTGTATGATCTAATGATGAAAATCATGTGAGATTACCTGATTTTTATTGTAAAAAGTCCTTGTTCTGTGTATGGCATTTGGAGATTTTTAAAGAATGTGGTCAGTTTTACATTCTTAATTTTTTATTTTGTAATTAAACTTCAAGAACTTTTAGTTACAATTATAAACGCTTTAGCAACATCTATAAGAATTTTATATGTAATAGCTGATGAGTGCATCTACATGATGCATAAAGATGCTTAAAAAAAGGTGGTAAAAGAATAGCCAATCTGTAATTTTTAATTGCCTCTATATAAAAAAAATTGTGCCAGTGTACAATTCCTATAAAGACAAATACTTTAAAATAAAGTTGTTTAAAGTACTATATTGATTCAACACATAGAAAATATGAATCTATAAGAATTTATTGTGTATTTCCTAGTTTATATACTTTTACTTACACATTTTATTTGTAAATTTATTTGGTTTTCTATTAACTTTAACTAATGGGGTTATATCATTGCTCATCATGGTCCTGATTGCTCCTGAGTTGCCACTTTGAGATCTGAGGGTGGGTTCCAGATAACACACTTAATAAAATGCCCACGTTAATGTAATACAAAGTGACATTAGTGGTTAAAAAGTTAGCATCCCCAAATGCGTCAGTGTATCGCTTTTTTAGCTTTTAAGTTATATGACATGAAATCCATTTTTTTTCAGACACATGTATTTACTCATATTCCTGTTGAAGACAGCTGATGCCATTACATTGGAATGTAAAGGTCTTCGAAAACTGCGTTTGATTAATTGACTTGATGAAACTCTTGTTATCATACATATTATACTGATGTATCCTAAATTACAAGTTATTTAAAATTTTTCATACAGAGACAAGATTGCTGAAATCTATTATGAATAAGAACATATTGAAATAGTGATTTCATATATTTTTTTTCTCAAAAATCTAAAGAAATTGCACTGCAAGTTTATTCAGACAAAAGCTAAAAGCAAAAATAAAAGACTACTTATAGTAAGCCATGTTGTACTTATCACTTATGAAAATTTTAGTTTTTAATTATTATTATTACTGTAGGTGACTTTTCATTAGGCTGAATCAGCTATGTGAATGAGTTTTCCAACTTGCAATTCTATGTTTTGCTTGTCACATGTTTTGTAAATGCGATGGTGAGATAGTCTTGAGAGAAGCTATTTGAAATTGCTACAAGAAACGCACATACATCTTATACCTCTTTTTGTTCCCCAGAAATGTTTGTATAAGCACTCATCCCCAGAGAGAAGGGCTGTATTCATGAACTGATCTTTAAAATGATGAACCTGACAAGTCATCTAACCGGTGATAGTGCAAATAGGATCTCTTTAAATTTAGCTTTATTAAAAATGACTTTCCAGATTATTGTATTGAATCTTAAACTTTTATTGAGATGATATTGGTTTATGACCTTATATAGGCTTCAGATGTATAGCATTATTGTGATCTCAACCAAAAGTCTTGTTTTCATTTGGCAAAATCCTGTGTTGTTTATTGTAAAAGAAAGTAGATGGAGACAAGCTAAATGATGGTATTTTCTTTATTTTGTTATTTCACTGTATTCCCATATTGTAATATTGAGCTTCCTCAAAACATTGATGGCTTTATCTGTTGGAGGAGCCAGGAAGGATTTTATCTGATGCTTCCA
>NW_004567118.1:41005167-41044342 GCF_000260355.1 Condylura cristata
CTGTATTCCCATATTGTAATATTGAGCTTCCTCAAAACATTGATGGCTTTATCTGTTGGAGGAGCCAGGAAGGATTTTATCTGATGCTTCCAGTATAATTAATAGCAGAACATTTTAGATCAGCTTTAAGATGTCTATTTCTTTTCTCCTTCTTCTTCTTCTTCTTTTTTTTTTTTTTTGTAAAACACTTTCTTTTTTCTTACATGCACTTAGAATTGGGGTGCAGGCCAAATATGAAGGGGTAGTTAGAGGATTCACTAGAGACAGAGTGGGCAGCAGAACAGGCAGATTGACCAAGTACACTGCTGAGGGGAGCAGTGGGCAGGCCAGGAGATGGTCTGCCTCGCGTGTGGATCACCTCCGGGGCTGGGGATGGAACTTGCACTGAAGTGGCCATCACCAAGCAACAGTGCTGCACTCCAACCTGCTGCACCACCAGGGAAGGCCTAAGATATCTATTTCTTAACTTCCTAAGTCCAGTATCTAGTGGAAATTTATACATAAGTTTTCCAATTCTTCTGTGGAGTTGGATAAGTTTGAAGTATTTGTTCATTTTCATCTTCTTCTTCCACCTCTTTTGTGCCCTGTGATCTTTCTGGTCAGTAGTTTGGTCCTCTGTGTGGTCTAGTCTGTTCTCCTACCTTCCTTGAGTTTTTTTTTTTTTTAATCTCCTCTGTTGATATTTTTGAATCATGAAACTCCCCTATTTTCTTGTTTTCATCCATCTTCAGTCTCTAATTTTTGTTCAATAATTGTATTACGCATGACATCCTTTTCCTCCTGTATTTCCTTTTATCTCTTTATCATGCAATTTTGAACTTCTTATCGGATAGGAACAGAAGCTTTTCCATAACTTTGTGTTTGGATTTGGAGAATTGTTCCCTTCTTGTGGTGTCATGTTGCCGAGTGTTGCAACTTTTTGTTTGTCCACTTTGCTATTTTAGGTCTTCTCCCCAGAAGTCTGCATTTTCTAGCAGAGTCAGTGGGGAGCTTCAAGGGAAGACTGAGAGCACATGCAGAGAAGTGCCTGCTGCTCCTGCCTGACTCCTCATTCTGGCCACAAGCAACAGGGTGCCCTGTGGTCAAAAGGCTTTGCCACTGTGTTTGCTTGGAGTGTCTGCTACACATATTGGGGATTCAGTTCTAAATTACAATGAAATATGACTTAAACCTGAGATAATGGCATATATTAAAAATCCCCCCAACAAGTGCTGGAAACCCTATTATTTGTTGGTGGTAATGCAAACCACTTTGGAACACAATATGAAGTTACCTTAAGAAATTAGAATGCAAATATCATATGACCTAATAGTTACATTTGCAAGCATCTACCTGAAGAACATGAAGACATAGTATCATAAAATTATATGCTCTAACAATTTTATTGCAGCATTATTTACAATAGCTAGGATGGAAACATCCTAAATGCCCACTGACAGAGGCTCAAGTCAAGAATATACAGTATGTTTATATATATTATTCACCATAAAGAAAAACAAAATACTGCCATTTACAGAATATAGGGGCAATTGAGGGAAAATATGTATTTGTAAAGCAAGTTGGAATGACAAAGAAATATTGGATCGTTACATAATGGGTGATTTGACATAGTAAAATATTTATAAAAACTAGCAAATACTAATAAAGAAAGTGAGGTTTCTGAGATTAATAGGAATGGCAAAGGGGAAAAAGGTCAAAGGGGAATAAGGGGTGGTGACAGGAAAAATAATGCTAAAGCATTTGGGTTTCCTAACTGCATGCTCAATTTGTGCTCCATAGCTAGTCCAGGAAGACCACGGCCAGTAGCAAGGCTGATGCAATTTCTCAGTGAACCCTGTGGTCAGCTGCTTCACCTTTGCAAAACTTCTTTAACCAGGGGCTTTCAGGAAAACAGTATTTCAGAAGTTGCCTCTCCTTATGCCAGTCCTTGTAACTGGACTCTTTTTTTGCATGTTTCCTCCAAGGAATTGATGGGTTGGGCTTTACTCTAATGCATTCTGGTGTCATTCTCCATTGTCAATATCATTTACATTTTGTGATGTGTAGACCTCATCATTTTTGCATTCCCATCATATAATACTCTATTGTATGTAATAGGCAGTCTGAAAATGCCTATTTTCATCTGGGGTTCCCCCAATGTGCTCACAAATTGTGATAAATTAAGCTACATAATTTAAGTTTTACCACCAATACAGTTCCCTCCCTTCCCCCCACCAGAGACTTTTGGCTAACTGAGCAGTCACGTATAGATGGTTACTTTAGTTCACATGGTTTTAATTCTGAATGTCTTATTCTTGCATTTCTTGACAAGATTGTAGAGACAGTACTCTCTACCCATCAGATGAAGATTTGGTCTCACTGGCCTCATATCTGTTCTACCTCAAGCCATATCTGAAAGATGCACAATGAAGCATGCATAGAATTAGACTGGGTCCCCTCGCTGTACCCCTGCTAAATGTGAATATTTCATAGGATCTGAACAAGTCAGCATAGTTATACACTTTATTTTGCCATAAATGATTTATTAGCCACATGTTTAAATTCTTTCTAGACTTTGCTGGACAAGTCTTGTTTTGTTTGTAAGTTAAATAATTAGTAAAATCATCTTATACTTTTGGCAGTGCAGAACTTCAAACAAATTAAAATTTTAGAAACCCAGATTAATCCAGATGTGAGTGCCTTTCTAATTTATGTTCCATTAAACCTTAAACAGAGAGTTGGGGTGTAGGGTAAAAAAAAAAAATCACAGGTTCATATGAGTAAAGCAAGGTAAAACAGACAATGTAAATCAATTTTTGTTCATTTTATACAAAAAGAACTGTGATAATAGATGTGAGTTTGAAAAGGTGTTGAAATGTGTCCTCCCCCCAACAGTTGCCCCTCCCCCCATGGTTCACATAGGGCTCAGTGTAAAGTCACAGTAGGCTTTCTTTTCCTCAGCGTTGCTGGCATTTAATACAAATCTGAAATTACTAAGTCTATATTTAATTTATCTTTATTTAAATTTTTTTCCATTTCCAGAATCACACAGACTATTCTGCATTTTGCCTCAGAAATCTGATTTACAGTTTGACAACTGTGAGTGATTTTTTCTCCATATAGATATACTTTTGGGCAAACTGTCCATTTTCCTTTGCTCAGACTGATAGCAGATTCTAGGAGGCTCACTGGAGAAGGAATCAGGGTACATGTAGACATCCAGACGCTGGGTTTCTATGTTTTCTGCATCCTGATGACTAGACATGCCATATGTAACTCATTTAGATTGCTGAGAAATCAGAACTGAAGCAAATTCTCAAGCCCCCTCAGCAACATAGATAAGGGTATGACAAAAGCTTCAATCTACCATCCCAGAGATCTCTGAGTGGGATGGTGAAGGAGCTTGCCTGGAGACACTTATCAACTACCATGTGGAGTTTTCTGAAAATTTGCAGCATGAACTAATGCAGAGTGATGGATTAGAGAAACACTAATCTCGACAGGTAGCTTACAGGGGCTGTTGCACTCAAGTAAACCCCTTCACGCCCTGCATTACTATATTTTGTGTTATTTTCCACTATACAACAGTAGGTCTTTCTTACTGGCCAGTAAAACTTCTTAACAGTTCTCAGGTAGACATTTGTATATTTCCAAACTCTCTGCAGTGAACATTTTATTAAGTGATAGAAAAAGCCATCCATCCTGGGGACAGCATGCAGGAGAGGATGCTCAGATGATGACCCAACAGGTCTGTGGGGATTAACTGTAGCATGGTATCCTGCTGAAATGAATTGCCCCATGGCACCGGAGATTCTGAAGTTTCATTACTTTATCAGAGTATCCAGTAAATCAAAAAGCTTCATTTGCATATCAGTAGCACCTCCTCACCACAGGTAAGGAGTGTGAAATATTCAAGGTCCATTACCTGTAGTTGTTAAAGGCTGGTTCGCAGAGATGTGGCTGTACCTGTGGGAGAGGCTGGTCCCAGAGCAACCCACAGGAAACACACTGATACTTTATAAGTCCATCATATTTGTTTCTCTGCATGGTGTATACCATACTGATGACATTTCTTAGCTTTACAAGTCATTAGAAGTGCCAGAGAAAGATTGTGAATCCAGAAAAGTATATCATTAGTATATATTTTAGAACTTTCACACTAGTACGAGTTAGAACACGGGATATTTAGTTATTTCTCAAAACTAAAGACACATTTTCAAATGTAGAATCTCTTGTTAAAAATGATTTAAAAATCATTTTTGCACTGCTTATAAGATTAGAGGCAGTATAACAGGAAGATTACCCAGGACTAGTTAACTCTCAGGTAGAATCTAGGAGGGTTTCCTATTTAAAAACTAGCTGGAAGCCTCAGTACTGGGTGATCACTAATCTTGTCATTAAAGCCAGAAAAGACTGAGAAACTGTGACAAATTGGAAGACATTAAGGAGAGACAATGACATGTAATGTGGGGTGCTGGAACAGAAAAAAGGAGGTTTTGGAAAAACGGGAGAATCTCATCAAAGTTAAGTTTATTATTTCATTCATACTATACCAATGTTAATATCTAAGTTTTGATCAAAGTACCGTAATATTGGAGGATGTTAACTAATAACAAGAGAAAATGAATAGAAAGCAGATGGGAATGCTGGTAACAGGGATGTGCCCACCTATACACACTGGTGCCACTGCCCATGTTCCCGTTCCTCAGAGCCATCTGTAACCATGTCTTTCCTCCTGAAAACACACTCACCACTCGGTCCCTTCCCGCCAGCTTTAGCAAACCAGTGTCGCTGTCAATAGTACCTCCCAGTGAGAAAATTAAAACATGTCTTCGAGTGTCAGCTCTTATTATGAGAGCCTTGTTAAGTGTCAGAACACAGGAGAAATTTTGTTTTCATATTTGTTTTTATTGGAAGTATATTGCATTGAACTTAGGTTTCTGGTGTGCATCCTAATTAACCAACAGCTGTGTACACTAAGTACACTAAGTCTAATTCTGTCCTTCACCAGTGGATCCCTTTCACCTGAATTACCCACCCTGTCCCCTTCTCTGTTCCCTCTGGGAATCATTAATTCTAAAATTGTATTTTTGTTTTTTAGTTGTTTTCTCTTCATACCTATGTATCAGTGGAATCATATGGTGTTTGCCTTTCTCTGTCTGATTTAAGCAAGCATAGTACAGCCTCTAGATCCATTAATGTTGCAAATGGCAGGCCATCTTCTTTTAGCTGAGTAGTATAATAGTATTCCACTGTTTACATCTCAGCTGTTGCCATTCTTTCTGCAGTCATCTGTGGATGGTACTTAAGTTGTTTCCAAATTTTAGCTTTTGTAAGTAATGCTGCAATGAATATCTGTGTATGGGGGTGGAGCGCATGTTATCTCTTCAATTAGTTTAGTTTTATATTTTATATTTTTGGGTAAGTACCCAATATCTATTTATATCTATCTATCTATCTATCTATCTATAGAATTTTCTCTTTTTTTTCTTATTTATTTATTTATGCATACAGAACTGGGGTATAAGTCAGAGGTGTGGGGGTAAGAGGATTCACCAGAGACAGAGTAGGGAGTAGAACAGGCAGATGGACTAAGTACATTGCTGAGGGGAGCGGTTGGCAGGTCAAGAGTGGCCTGCTGCACTGTGTTTTCACCTCCCTGGCCAGGGAACAAACTCGTGCTGCAGTGGCTGCTGTAGCTTCATGGGCTGTGCTTTAACCTGTTGCGCCACCAGGGAGGGCCCAGGATTTTCATTTTAATTTTTCTTGAGGAATTTTTGTACTTCAGACTTTTTTAAATTTTTAAAAAATATTTATATATTTGTGCATACAGAATTGGGGTACAAGCCAGAGGTGCAGGGGTGGTGAAAGAATTCACCAGAGACAGAGCGGGAAGCAGAGCAGGGAAATCGATAAAGTACACTGCTGAGGGGAGCAGCGGGCAGGTCAGGAGAGGTCTGCTGTGCCATGTGGATCACCTCCAGAGCAGGCGGGGATCTAACTCTTGCATAAGTAGCTTTAGCTTCTTAATGCTTCTTAGAGCATTAAGGGAGGACCCAGAATTTCTTTTAATAAATATATTGTCATATTAAATATTGTTCCCAAAATGATATTATTTTCTAGGTATGGAAAATTTGCAAATTATGATTTCCAGAATGTATTTATTTATTTATTTATTTTTATTTATATATTTTAATTTTATAACAGTTTATTTTTACATCATTTTGTACATTTTTTTTCCCATCTCAATTGTAATCCCTGCGGATTTCCCAATTTCCAGAATGTTTTTAAACTTATTTCCCAATTTTTATGTTGCATAATTTAAAAATAAGAGAATTCAATATGAGAAAAGTAAATTTAAATTCAACTTCACAGTTCTATTAACTTGGAAGTGCAAAATTTATCAACAATCGCCCTAATTCTTTTTCTCACATTGGGTAAAACAAGCCAAATGAGGGGCCTCCCTGGTGTTGCAAGGGATTAAATCTTAGCACTATCAAGCTTTTGGCAGCCACTACAGCACAGGTCCAATTTCAGGCTGGGGAGCTGACCCACATGGCGAGGCAGACCTCGCCTCTCTCACCAGCTGCTCCCCTCAGCAGTGTATTTCAGTACATCTGCCTGTTCTGCTCCCCATTCTGTCTCTGGTGAATCCTCTCACTACACCGCTTCCCCTGCACCTCTGGCCTGTACTGCAGTCCTTATATGCATAAATAAATATTAAAAAAAAAAGAAAAACAAGCCACACTGATTTATGGTCTTTATCTGTTTTCTCACTGATCTGAGGAACTCCTTATCACTCTCTGACTGGGCTCTCTCAACTTCCCTGTTGCCCTGTCAGTATTCTCTGCATTCCCTCCCTGCATACTGCTCACCTTGTCTGTCTCCTCCTTGCCACATTAGATTGCAAATCATTCTTGGAGATGTCTGTTTCTCCCTGAGGGTATAAGTGCCTACAGGGCTGTGCTGTTACCGCCTTTCTTTCTTTCTCTTTTTTTTTAAAGATTGATTTATTTATGCATATAGAAATGGGGTACAGGCCAGAGGTGCAGGGGTGGCGAGAGCATTCACCAGAGACAGAGTGGGGAGCAGAACAAGCAGACTGACGAAGTACACTGCTGAGGGGAGCAGCAGACGTTAGGAGAAGTCTGCCACACCATATGGATCACCTCCGGGGCAGGCGGGAATCGAACTCATTCAGAAGCAGCTTTAGATTCTCAGTGCTGTGCTCTAACCCGCTGCGCCACCAGGGAGGGTCTTTTCTTTGCTTTTAATAAAGGCAAATAACGCATAAATGACAGTAAAGATAATATTTCTAAGCACTAATGTGATAGCACAGTCTTGTTATCCACCTATTACATGAAGCACTTTCATTTTGTGGAATACCCACATCAGATTAAGGGGTCTTAAGCTAAAATCAAAGCAGTTAATGTAGGCGTCATTCCTTTACCTTGTATCTTTAGTGTGTATGATGTAATTATGAGGGTTTACATAATCTGGAATTTGAAACTATGATTTTCATAAATCCCATTTATATTTACATTCTACAGATTTTAAATATTTATTTCTTTATACCTTTTTTCCTGTTTTCATTTTCAAAAAAAAAGGAGCTGGTGGCTGGACCCCCCTTGTGTCAAATAAATACCAGTGGCTGCAGATTGACCTTGGAGAGAGAATGGAGGTCACAGCTGTGGCTACCCAGGGAGGATATGGGAGCTCTGACTGGGTGACCAGCTATCTCCTGATGTTCAGTGATGGCGGGAGGAACTGGAAGCAATATCGACGAGAAGAAAGCATCTGGGTATGTTCCTTTATTTAAAACAGTGTGTTAAACTGTGAATTACACAGCTCTAAATGTTATTGCGAATTACTAGATCAAGTACAGAAACAGCCTCCTAAATTATTTGAAAATTTTGTAAGTAAATATGACCCATGTGGTGTTTTAAAACAAACGATCCATATATAATTTATGAAATAAATATAAGTGAAATACTTTTATAATGTGGTGATATACTGAAAATGTCTTTTCATGATTCTTTTAAATAATGCAATCTAGGGAATGAATAAGTCACAACCTACTTTTTTTGTGTTCTATAGCATAGTATTACCTTGGCATTTTTAATAAAGTAAGTTTATTTTCTTATGTCCTCTAAGTGAAATTTCTGAAAAATCCTGAACATTAAGAATACATGAAATGGGGACTCTCCCTATGGGGAGTCTGTTGAGGGACTAAGCTTTTAACCCCACAGGAACTTGAGTCCTATGTGAGCCCTTTTATTTCAGAGGTTATAGATCTTTTGGAATTCAACAAATTTAAAGTATTTTCAATCAGTAACATGGTTTCTACTTTTTATACATATCCTTGCTTCTTTCCAAAGAAATAAATTGTGTTTACTTACATAGAAAAATATCACATATTTAGAATCTCTGGTCTTTAAATCATACTCTATAATTCTGAATGTGAGGTTCGAGAAATAGCTGTGCAAACATTCGCACAGTATTTGGATTTGACTGATGGAGGGAAGTTGTCAGGTGAAAAAACTGCTTTGTTCTCCTTATTAAAAATAGAGCTTAGATGACTGCCAGGGGGAAGGAGGGTTAATATTTAATGGAAACAGTTTCAGTTGGAGAAGATAACGTTCTGGTGATGACCAGAGGTGTTGGTTACACAACAATGTGAATGTGAATGTGAATGTGAATGTGAATGTGAATGCCCTAGAACTCTACAGTTAAACATGGTGAAAGTGGTAAATTTTATGCTGCATGTATTTATGATGCTAAAAAATATACAGGCTAACTTCCATTTATGCTAGAATGGAGGCTGTTTAGCGTTTTTTCCCTTTATTGCCTGGGTGGGAAGAGAAGCATTCTGCTAAAAGGCTGTTACTTCTTAGCAAGTAGCTTATCTGTCAAAGTAACAGGCAACAGAATCATCATATTCATTGGGTAAAAAATAACTTTCATTTGAATTTCTTTTAGAACTCTGATATTATAACAGTATATTTTTTTCTATTATTTATTTTATTATTTAAAAAATATAATGTACTTTTTTCTTGGATTGTTGTTAAGTTTTGGTCCATGTATGGTTTTTCCCCTTAGATGTGATCACTGTAGTTCCCACCACCAAAGTACTCATCGTCCATTACCATATTCTTTGTGTTCTTCTCCCACTTATTTTCACCCTTACACACCCCTTTTTCCTCCCTTCTGAATGCCTCACATCTATGGTCAGCTTTGCTTTTGTCTGGTGTTTGGTTTGGGTTTTTCTGTATTATACATATAAGTAAAACCATCCAATATTTATCTTTTTTCCTCCTGATTTATTTAACATCAACCTTTTCAGCACCATCCATGTTGCATCAAACATGAGTTTATTTCTTTTTTTGATTGTTGAGTAGTTTTCCATTTAGCATATATATATCTTCTTAGTTCACTTGTCTGTTTTGTAGAATGCAGATTTTTGTTTTATGTTTTTTTTTTAGTTGGTGTTTCTATGTTTCTGGGTAGTTTCCTAGGAGTGGAACCCTTGGACCAGTTTGCATTCACAGTGTAGGAGGGTTCCTTTTTCATCAGCATTTTTTGTTTGTAATTTTTTAAATATGAGTCATTCTTACCTGCATGAGATGGTATCACATTGTATTGTTGGAGATTCATTTTCTTTCTGTGGTCTGAGAATGTGAATGTCAATGCCCTAGAATTCTGCACTTCAACATGGTGAAAGTGGTAAATTTTATGCTGCATGTATTTTATATACTAAAAAATGTACAGATTAACTTCCACATTCACCTGAGGAGTGGCTTGGACATTAGAATTTTCCTTTCCTCCTGTTGTTTGCTTTAGGTTTTGTTCTACTGTGGATGGACATCTAGTATGTGTGTGTTCCTCTCCTATTGTTATTGTCATCTACCAGCTGGTATGTAAAGTAGCTGAGGCCTTCCACAGAGAAGATCTGGGCATACAGTGTAGTGATTTTTCTGACTATCTGGACAAGCAATTGGCAGGTCTTATGGGGGGGGGTGTGGGGTAGGGAGGCCTTTGCTATTTTAGGGTCCTGACATGAGTCTGGGGTCTCACCAGTCAGTGTGGGTACTGAAGGCATCTTGTAGGAGATCACAGTAGGTCAAGGTGGGCACTGATGGAGACCTTTAGGAGGTTTTGATACCTCTGCTGGTCTGGGGATGAGGACATGGTGTCATGGAAGGTGGCAAGGTCTCTGGCCTCCCTGACACCCTTCCCAGTGCATGTCTAGGGTCTCACTGGTCTAAGCAGGCACTGGCAGGGTCCATTTAATTTTTAATCTCTGGAACTCTTACTGGTTCATTAATGAACATTGATATAATAGAATCAAAATTAGTTGTTTGTTTAATATTAGGTAAAAGATTAAAGTGGGAAGAAATTTGTGTGTATTTATAAGGCTGACTGATTGAAAGTTTCCAAACAAGCAGTTGCCTCCCAGGTTCTAGACCTTAGGGCCTGGGTATACTTGGGACCAACCTGTCTACCACACTATATTTATATATTTCTGTTTATTTTTTTTTCTTTTTGCATTTGGTATCCCTTCATGACACACAGTTCTCACTAGATTTAAACATGTTTTCAAGTCACAGGAAATAATAATGCAGAGCAAGCTGAGCACCTGCTCACAGTTGGTGACTTTAGGGTCGTCCCCATGATAGGCTGCCGGTGTCGTGTCACCCCAGTGACATCAGTAACTTGTAGCTAAAGAGCCACAACCTTTACTCTCAGGAGGAAAGAATGTGTTAACTCTTCCCCCAGAAGGCCGGTGTCCTTTAGAATGAGGTCAAACCAAGAACTTACTCTCTGTGTTAAACTTTTTTGTATATTCTTCCTAACCTGATTTTTTAAAGTATTCATGTTCCTCTGGATAGTCCTATTATACATGCTAACTCTAGTCTACTAATACATGTCAATGCTCTTTCATCTGTTGTTCCAAATTAAAAAAAAAAACAGTAAAATATTGATCACAACTTCCTACTTTAAGTAGAATTAGAATAATTAATTAATTAGTTAATTAATTAATTAATCACTTTAAATAAGACATGAGGTCTTCATGTTACCTTGGGAAAGTGTCCATATGCTCTGTAGTGGGAAGGCTAATTAATAATATGAAACACAATCTATGGCTCTCTAAATTTTCAAAAATTCTTAAATAGAAATGCAGCTGGCAACAGCATCCTTAACTCAGGGATTTGAGGGCTGTAGGATCAATCGCTCAAAGGTGAGCTATCCGAATGGACTGATTTTTAATGAATTATACTCTACTAGTTTTATGTTTCACATTGATTTTCTTTTCTCAGTGAGTGACAGCCTTTACCACTGAACTATATTTGTATCTGGAAATAACCAAATCAGTTAGTCAAATGTTGAGAATTTGAAATCCATTGAGAATTAGTATTTAAATGGAAATATGAGACTGTGTGTTAAATGACAGTAAAAGCCTGGCCACCTCTTCCAGAGGACACAGGATAGTATCTCATGTACAACTAAACATTCTCATTTGAAACATAGCAGAAGAGGATCCATGGTTTTAGCAGGTTAGAAGAACCTGTAGCAAATGTGTTCATTTCTTACAAGATGTGGATAACGCTGGTTTTCATTGGTCATTTATGAAGCCCCAGGGTTTCACAGTGCTGAGATCCATAGATGAAAATCTATCATTAGGCCCTCCCTGGTGGCACAAAGCACAGCACTATGAAGCTGTCACAGCCACTGCAGCACGAGTTCGATCCCTGGCCAGAGAGGTGGCATGGCAGATCTCTCCTGTTTCCCTGCTGCTCCCCTCAGCAGTGCATTTCAGTACATCTGCCTGTTCTGCTTCCTGCTCTGTTCTGGTGAGTCCTTTCACTCCACACACTTCTGGCCTATACTCCAATTCTCTATGTATAAATAAATAAATCTTTTAAAAAGAATCAATCTTTTCAAGTCCAGCCCAAACAAGTTAGAAAACCACACCCTGCTGAAGATCCTGTGATGAGATTGAAACTAGCAGTGCAGCAGATTGATGATCACTGAGTTAATCACAGTGACCCTCAATGTTTATTTTCTGATTGCTTCCCAGATAATCAATTATCAAAGATGTATATTGATAACACATGACTGTTAGATTTATTATTACAAAGTCATGAACAGGCTCTCGTAAATCGGTAGACTTAAGTCCAAGCCACTGTGAGCTGGGCTCTGAGTTCCCTTTGTGGTCTCTGGACCAAGATGGGGAGCAGTAAGGGACCTACCATCGTCATCTTGCTCTGAATCCTGGATTTGTGAGCATCTGGGTGGAGGGAGAAGCTGATGGCAGGTGGCTCAGCACTCTTGAGGGCACTGGAGCTACAGATCTCCACTCCTTTGTCCTCCAAGCCCCTTTGTCCTCATGGGTCACTATTGCATACCTTTCCAATCAGCCATATCAGATCTGCTCCAAATCTGTGTCCTCCACTGTGGTGGCTTGGGAACAGTGGGATGACCTCATGAAAGCAAGACCGATGTCCCTCTCTCTCATTGGGTGACCTGGCTCCTGGTGTTTGCCACATTTAGGCTCCTCCACTAACACCTGCCACTCTTGTCACCAGTGAGCCCCTGCTGTGCCACAGTGCCTTTCCTACAGCAATCCTTGGGGGTCTGCTTTCTTTGACTTTACTTCCCTCGCCTATCAAAGTACTCTTTGCTTTATCCTTCTATTCCATGTTTAGTATATATGCTGCCAAAGTGAACATTTTCCTCTTTCACTTGTCAATAAACATTTTACAGCTACCTTTTTCTTTGTATTTTTCTTTTTTCTCCATTTCCCCCTTATTGTGTCCTTCTATCTTTGGTGTTACAAATTATGGAAAATCAGCACCAAGCAGTCACCTGGGTAACTTCGGGAGTACGTTGCCGGTTTCTGGTTTGGTTATGACTTGATCTGGGCCTTCTGTGAATTGACTTCTGACATTTATTTCCTTATACTGGTTCAACATCTGGTCAGATATTCCAAATTGTCTGATGGCCTATGGTCAAAAGGCAAAAATGATCTGATGGGACATCTCCACCCACTCAACACTGCATGAGAACCCCTGGATTGCTGGGTGGAACCATTGTCCTCCCTCCTGGAATGGAGGGATGTTAGGAAGGCTTGTCAACAAATGTCTCTCTCAGTCTCTCCATTATCCTTTGCCTTCTTTCTCTTTCTCTGCTTTCCTCTCTGTAGACTTCTTATATTTCTCCTTCTGTGTTTCAGTCCACACAAAAGGCCCTGGTTTACTAAAGGTCCTGCCACTCAGCATGTGGCCCACGGATCACAGCAATCACCTTGGATCTTTATAGAAATACGGACTATCAGTTTCCACACCAATCTCATAAGACCCTGCATTATAACAAGTTTCCCAAAATTTCAAGGCAAGCAGGAATGCGAGAGACAGTGACCGATGACCCAATCCCATCTTTGGGAGCTAGCATTTTCCATCCAACTCTAGTTGTCGCAGTTGTATGGGATCGTGCCTTCTGCTGGAGGACTCAACTTGCACAGTCCATAGATTGGACTAGAAGATCCTTTATGTAACCGGACTTGAGGTAGCTTGCCCTAGGGCTCTGTGACTTCAAGACACCCTCATCTTTCCTGAGAGCTATTAACCTAATTGGCAAAGACCAGAGTGTTTTCTCTTCATTATCAATAAAGAACAATTAAGTGGATAAAGTGAGGCCTGTGTTTGAAAACTGTAATATTTCTTGAGTCTGCTCACTATGCATTAATTAAAGCTTTATTCTTTCTATTAAAAACTCATAAGAATGCTAATTAAAATTTTATACCCCTTATGTAGTCTATATAGGACTTACTATTTGAAAAACATTGACAACTTAGAATTTAAGAGAATTTATCATCCTTTGCAGGTTCTTGGTGTGAAAAAACATGCTACTAAGAGCAGTGGTAATATATATTTGAGAAAACTAAAATTATTTGAAATAAGTGTGAATTATCATTTAAATAATTTATTTATTTTTGCTTTGGAGAAATATTTTTTTTTTTAAGATTTACTTATTTATGCATATAGAACTGGGATACAAGCCAGAGGAGCAGGGACAGTAAGAGGACTCACCAGAGACAGAGTGGGGAGCAGAACAGGCAGATAGATGAAGTACACTGCTGAGGGGAGCAGTGGGCGGGTCAGGAGAGGTCTGCTGCGCCATGTGAGTCACCTCCCTGGTGGGGGAATCGAATTTGTGCTGAAGTGGCTGCAGCCCGCTTCATAGTGCTGTGCTTTAACCTGTTTCACCACAGAGACCCCCCTGCCAAATATTTATCTTTAGACCCATTGGCGAGAATAAAATAAAAACAGCAAACCACTTGAAACTTTTTTCAGCCTTTGGATAACCAACGCAGCAGAAAACCAAGCAGATGTTTGTTCAGTGAATATTGTATTGAAAGAGACACAAAAATCTTACTGTGCTCCAAAAGAACAACAAAGATGGCTGCAAAGATTAAGAGTAGAAATAACAGGGAAATATTGGAAGCATGATTTGGGGGGTTATATTCATTCTATCTGCAGTGCTTTACTTATCTAATGGAAAGCTGACTTGCATATGATAAAATATCCACCGTCTTACATACAAACTTTACATATATGTGTGTCTTTTGGGGGGCATATGTTAGATATATTGTGTAATCAAAAACATAATAAAAATTTTCATTGCAGGTTTAATTGGCTACCTAAATTTCTTTATTATGGTTACTTTGTATAAGTAAAAAAACCCAAAAACCCGTCCGGAATTTTTTTTTTTTAAAGATTTATTTATTTGTGCATACAGAACTGGGGTACAGGCCAGAGGCTCAGGGGCGGTGAGAGGCCTCACCAGAGACAGAGTGGGGAGCAGAACAGGCAGATCGACGAAGTACACTGCTGAGGGGAGCAGCGGGCGGGTCAGGAGAGGTCTGCCACGCCATGTGGTCACCTCCGGGGCAGGCGGGAATCGAACTCATGCGGAAGCGGCTTTAGATTCTCAGTGCTGGGCTTTAACCCGCTGCGCCACCAGGGAGGGCCCGTTTGTGATTTTTTTAAAGAATTATTTATTTATGCATAAAGGAACTTGAGTATAGGCCAGAGGTGCAGGGTGTGAGAAAATTCACCAGTAACAGTGGGAAGCAGAACAGGCAGAGGTATTGAAATACACTGCTAAGGGGTGCAGCTGGCAGGTCAGGAGAGCTCTGCCACACCATGTGGGGCAGCTCCCTGGCTGGGAATCAAGCTCGTGCTGCAGTGTCTGAGGATAGCTTCACAGTGCTGCTCATTAACTTGTTGCACCACCAGATAGGGCCCCCATTTATGATCTAAAATACAAAGGAATAGTAGTGGCAAATAGCTTAATTAAAAAAAAAAAAAACCTGGATGAGAGATAAGAAAGGGTTTGTAAGGAAGTAAACTTTCTGGCTCTGCTAGGTGTGTTTTGTTTTAATTCTAGTCATTTAAAATGTGGGGTTTTTTTTGGCGCAACGGGTTAGCCACAGCACTGCAAGCTGGCCATAGCCACTTGAGTGCGAGTTCAGTCCCCTGCTCTGGACCTGACCCACGTGGCGCAGCAGACCTCTCCTCTCTCACCCTTTGCTCCCCTCAACAGTGTACTTCATCAATCTGCATGCTCAGCTCCCTACTCTCTCAGGTGAATCCTCTCACCATCCCTACACCTCTGCCCTGTACCCCAGTTCTGTATGCATAAATAAATAAACCTTAAAAAAATATGTTCGTTTATTTAAGGTTTAGGTTCATACGTGAACATCTGATAAGTTGACAACTCATAGGCACTCAACACATATTATGTAGGATGTTGCACAGAAGGGCTAGAGGGTTAGCATTGGCATATTCTAGGCTCAATGATTCCAAGTTTGCCTCTGAGACTTGTTTGCTTGCTTTTTAGCAGAATGTGAACAACATTTCAATGATTTCATACCCATCAGTTCCATATACTCCACTTTCTTGGGGTCACAGCCATCTCCTTCCTAACTATCCACCTCATCGATCCGTGTAGCAGCGACTTTGTGCCCTGGGCTGCCTTGTTGATTGTACTTAGTATCGTGGACTGAAATTGCATTTTATCTGTGTGCCTCCCCTTCTTGGGCTTTGAGAGCCATTAGATCAGAGATTGATCTGCCCAAAGGGCCAGATCTATTACAATTTTTCAATAAAGGGCTGTTGGGTTAAATTAAGGAAAAGCTGCTGTTCTAAAATAGATCTTAACCAGATGGGTAGTTAAGGCATACAGAAAGTTTAAGCTACCGTGCAATGCTACTTACGTGATGGGAGAGGATTGAAGCCAATTCTAAGTGTAGTCTAAGAGGCTTAGTGCTTCTTCCCCCACAAAACTGTGCAGAATGAAACCTTATTAAACTGAGGAGAGAAGTAGTCCCATTTGCCCTTAATTGCAGGTCTCAGTGAAAATAGAGATAAACGCTAGATTTGATCTATCAACAAAATCTCATAGCAGCTGAAATGGTTGAAAGGGAGAGCAGGCTGGGCCTCCTGAGTTGGAACCATAAAGTCACAGATGGCTCCCCATAGGCAGGAATGCCGTGAGGATGCTGTCATGGTCTCAGGTCAGGGCTGGCTGCTCTTTGTGCCCAACCGACTTCCTTCCCTCTCTGACTCAGAACCTTTCTTGACCTGAGACCTTCACTCTGGCTAAGACCGTTTACACTCTCACTTCCTGTTGTAATTCTAGACTTTTCATTTCTTGCTTAATTCTTACTTATCTTTCATATATTTATTCATTTTGTGCCTATTTCAATCAGTTCTGGAAACTGGCTTGTTTATCTCTATGTCTTTTGTGCCAACTTCATGGTGTACAAAAATGATTTTGCTTAATTGCATTGCCACAGTACAAAGTTGAAAGGAAGAGATGTAGTGACCAGAAAATTTGATATATATGAAAAGAGAAATAAGAAATTTTGAGACATACTACAAATGACAACTTTATTTTTCTTATAAGAAATGGTTACTGGGTGCCCACCTGTTGACACAGGGGTTAAATCTCTACTACCATGCTATCACCAGACACTCAGCAGTCATCCCTGGCCAGGAGCTGACCCACATGCACAACCTCTCCTGTCTCACCCACTGCTCCCCTCAGCAGTGCATTTCAATTCCCCACTCTGTCTCTGATAAATCCTTCGCCACCCCCTACCCCCTAGACTCCAGATCTTCTGACCTAGACTCCAGATCTTGTATACATAAATAAATAAAATAAAAAGAACGAAATGGTTACTGAAGCAGTGATACTAGAACATGTGGAAGTTAGGATCATTTTTTTTTAGTTAAAGATATATTTTATTTATTCACACAGAACTGGGGTATAGGCTAGAGATGCAGAGGATGAGAGGATTCACCAGAGACAGACTGGGGAGCAGAACAGGCCAACTGAAGAAGTACACTGCTGAGGGGAGCAGCGGGCGGGTCAGGAGGTCTGCCATGCCATGTGGGTCACCTCCGGGGCGGGTGGTAATTGAACTCATACAGAAGTGGCTTTAGCTTCTTAGTGCTGTGCTTTAACCCACTGGTCACCAGGGAGGGCCATGGATCTTTTACTTTTTAATTCATAAACAGGAATATAACTAGAATGTGACAGTAGTGGGGGAGATAGCTTAAAGGTAATTATTTAAATTTATATTTATATTATTTATTTTATTATTTACATATAAATATATTATTTATAATTTGGTGCTCTTTGAGAGCACAAAAATAATGCTTCTTTTTGTTTTAAGCATGGTAGTGTTCATGTGAAGTGCCAGGCAAACCACAAATTCTACAACTTGCACACACAACATAAATATACAGAACTCACACACACAATATGCTCTGACTAGGAAAGTCCTGGACCTATGATTTTGACATAAGAAATGCAAGTGATTTGGAGCCAGTCTAAATGGAGTCTTGAGAAGGTAGCCCACAGCGAAGGCAGAAGTGGAGTGCTTCACATACAGCTTGGTTTGCTGTTCTTGAAAACTCCTGTGGCTTATGTGCGCGGAGTTAGGACAATTTTCTGCCTCTGTTGGAGACATAGCTTATAGATTTGTATAAACTTAAGCAATAATGAAATAAGTAACACAGTTTTACAATAAAAGGATGACAGGCCTTGGGCATTTAAAAATAAATACATTAATACCACTGCCTCAAGACTCTTGAGATAATGAGAATCTATGATCAGCAAATCTCAAACTTTCAAAGAAAGCCAAGGTATTAGTTGGGAAGTTGAATGACTTTCAAAGATGTTTAAAGGTCTCAGACTGAGAGAAATACTTTGAATTCCCACCAATAGTACACAAGGACTCCAGTTTCTCTTCATCCTTACCCAGTTACTATTTTTTAATAATATGTCTACTTTTCCATGCATATTTTTTAATAATATGTCTATTTTTACATGCGTATTTTCATGTCATTTGTAATTTTCATGAGCTTCCCATAACCAAATCACATGTGCCATCACCATAATCCAGTGCATTTCCCTCCCCCCACTGTTTTTGATCCCATTCCCCACTCCACCCTGTAAAATGTCTCTGGTATATAGGTACTCATTATTTTCTCACCTGGTCCATTATACTCCTGCTACGAGTGAAACCGTCCGGTATTTTTTCTTTTCTTTCTGGCTTATTTCACTAAGCATGATCTTTTCCAGCTCCATCTATGTTGCTGCAAAAAGCATGTGTTTATCTTTTTTGGTTGCTGAGTAATATTCCATTGTGTATATGTACCACATTTTTTTAAATCCAGTCATCCACTTTTGGGCATTTGGGCTGTTTCCATGTCTTTCCAATTGTGAATAAGACAGCAATAAACATGGGGGTGCAGGTATCTCTTTAAATCAGTGTTTTTGTGTCTTTTGGGAAGATATCTAGGAGTGGGATTGCAGGGTCATATGGAAGCTCCATGTTTAGCAGTTTGAGGAACCTCCAAACATTTTTTCCATAGTGGTTGTACTAGCTTGCATTCCTACCAGCAGTGCAGGAGAGTTCCTTATTCTGCATATCCTTGCCAGCATTTGTTGTTGCTAGTTGTTTGAAGATGTGCCATTCTCACTGGGGTGAGGTGGTATCTCATTGTGTTTTTAATTTGCATCTCCCTTATTACGAGTGATGTTGAACATTTTTTCATATGATTGTTGGCCGTCTGCATTTTGTCTTTGGGGAAGTGTCTTTTTAGCTCTTCTGCCCATTTTTTGATGGGGTTGTTTAATTTTGTTGAGTTTCATCAGTTTTTTGTGTATCAATCCTTTATCACTTGTTTTGCGTGAGAAAATTTTTTCCCAATTAGTGGGATGTCTGTTTGTTTTGTGTAATATCTCTTTTTCTGTACAGCTCTTTAACTTGATGTAGTCCCATCTATTTATCCTTTCCTTCACTATCATTGCATTGAGTGCTCTATCTTCAAAGATGTTGCTGAAGTGTATGTCCTGTAGTGTTTGGTCCATCTTTGCTTCCAGGTATTTTATGGTTTCTGCTCTTATGTCTAGTGCTTTAATCCACTTTGAGTTAATTTTTGTGTATGGTGTGAGCTAGTAATCTAGTTTCATTTTTTTTGCATGTAGCTTGCCAGTTTTTCCAGCACCGTTTGCTGAACAAACTTTCTTTGTTCCATTGTATCTTCTTTGCTGCTTTGTCAAATATAAGGTGCCCATAAGTCTGTGGGTTTATATCTGGGTTTTCTATCAGAATGCACTGGTCTTTATGTCTGTTCTTGTTCCAGAACCATGCAGTTTTGAGTATTATGGCTTTGTAATATAGCTTGAAGTTTGGGGTGTAATGCCTCCATTCTTGTTCTTCTTAGTGAAGAGGGTTTTGGCAATTTGAGGTCTTTTGTTTCATATGAATCTGATAAATATTTTTTCTATTTTTTTGAAGAATGTCATTGAGACTTTTATTGGGATGGCATTAAATCTGTTTATTGCTTTTGGCAGGATGGCCTTTTTGATGATGTTAATTCTCCTGATCCATGAGCAGGGGATGTCTTTCCATTTTATGGTGTCTACTTCTATTTCTTTTAACAACGTTTTGTATTTTTCTTTTTATAGGTCTTTTACCCCTTTTGTCAAGTTGACTCCCAGGTATTTGATTCTTTTTGTTTTAATTGTAAAGGGGATCTTTTTTTTTTATTATTTTATTTCTGCTTCTTCTGATTGGTTGTTTGTGTATAAGGAAGCCTCTGACTTTTGTGTGTTGATTTTATATCCTGCTACCTTGCTAAACTGGTGGATGGTTTTGATTAGTTTCTCTGTGAAGTTTTTAGGGTGTTCCATGTAAATTAACATACTGTCTACAAATAACGACAGTTTTACTTCTTCTTTTTCTGTTTGGATTCCTTGTATGTCTTTTTCCTGTCTTATTGCTCTGAGTAGAACTTTCAATAGTATGTTGAAGAGCGTTGGCGATAGTGGACAACCTTGTCTTGTTCCTGATCTCAAAGAAAAGTCTTTTCTCCATTGAGGATAATATTGGCTGTGGGTTAGTCATATATGACTTTTATCATGTTGAGGTATGTTCCTTCTATTCCAAGGATTTCGAGGGCCTTAAAAATGGGTGTTGAACTTTGTTGAATGCCTTCTCCACAACTATTGATATGATTATGTGGTTTTTATTTTTCTGTCAGTTAATGTGATGTATTCCATTAATTGATTTTTCTGATGTTCAACCATCATTGTGCTCCTGCGATAAAACCCACTTGGTCATGGTGTATTATAATTTTAATGCATTGTTGGATTCTGTTGGCTAAGATTTTGTTGAGGATTTTTGCATTGGTGTTCATTAGGGAGATTGATATGAAATTTTCTTTTTTGTGTTTTCTTTGTTAGGTTTTGGCATAAGTGTGATGTTGGCTTCATAGAAAGTATGTGGTAGTTTTCCTTCTTTTTTGATTTCCTGGATGAGTCTGTGTAGGCACTAGTTCTTTTCTGAATGTTCAGTAAAATTCATTTGTAAATCCTGGGCTTTTATTTTGGGTTTTGATGACGACTTCAATTTCCTTGCTTGTAATTGGCCTGTTTAGTTCTATTTCTTTATCTAGCTTTGGGTGGTTGTAGAATTGTAGGAATTTGTACATTTCTGCTAAATTATTGAACTTGTTTCCATGTAGTTGTTCATAATATTCTCTGATTATTCTTTTGATTTCTGCTGGATCTGTTGTGATTTCTCCTCTTTCATTTGTGATTGTTTATTTGTGCTTTCTCTTGTTTTTTTTTTTTTTTTTTCTTTGTGAGGTTGGCTAGTAGCCTGTCTACCTTGTTTATTTTTTCAAAGAAACAACTTTTGGTTTCATTGAGTTTTTGGTTTTAGACTTTTTTTTTTTAAAGAAAAAATATGGAATGCTTCACGAATTTGTGTGTCATCCTTGCACAGGGGCCATGATAATATTCTCTGTATCATTCCAAGTTTTATATGTGCTGCCGAAGTGAGCACGGTTTTGGACTGTTTTTATAACACCCATTTCATTTATTTCTGATTTGACTTTTATTAGTTCTTGTCTTTTACTGACTTTTGGATTATTTTGTTGTTCTTTTTCTAGGTCTTTAAGGTGGTATATTAGGTTGTTTCTTTAAGTGATTTCTTCTTTCTTTATGTGAACCTGTGTTGTTATATAATTTCTTCTTATAATTGCTTTTAATGTGTCCCATATGTTTTGGAGACTTGTGTTGTCATTGTCATTCTTCATGTATTTTTTAATTTCCTCTTTGATCTTCTCATTGATACAGTGGTTTTACAGTAGTGAGGGTTTCAGGTTTCACATGGTAGGTAGGTTTCTTGCCTTCTTCATATGAGTTATTTCTAGTTTGATTCCTTTGTGGTCAGAGAAAATTGTTGGTATGAATTCATTCTTAGTGTATCTATTGGTATTTATTTTGTGACCCAGTATATTGTCAGTCCTAGAGAATGATCCTTGTGGATTTGACAAAAGTGTGTACTCAGATTTTCTGGGGTGAGTATTCTATAGATGTCTGTTAGACCCATGTTGTCCAGGTCCTTGTTCAGAGCTTTAGTGTTTTTGTTTATTTTTTTCTTGTTGGAGTGACGTGTTGAAGTCTCCTACTATGTTATGTATTCTCTCTGATACACGTTTTCATAGATGACAGTAATTTCCTGATGTTGTTTGGTACTCCTTCATTTGGTGCATATGTGTTGATGTTTGCTTGTCTTCTTGTTGTATTGCCCCTTAATCATGTAGTAGCCTTCTGTGTCTCTTTTAACCTTTTTTAATTTGAAGTCTGTTTTGTCTGATATAAGTATAGCTGTTCCTGCTTTCTATTTTGGTCCATTTGCTTGTAGGGTTCTTTTCCATCCTTTTATTTTCAATCTGTTTTTATCTTTTGTAGTTAGATGTGTTTCCTACAGACAGCAGAACGCTGGGTTCTGTTTTTTAATCTATCCTGTAACTCTGTGTCTTTTTATTGATGATTTTAAGCCCTTTACATTTAGAGATAATATTGATATACTGGCACCTACATTTGCCCCCCCCCCTTTTTTTTTTGGTCCTTTTGCAATTTATTACCTGTTTTCAACTGTTCTTGTTCATTCTTCTGTTGGATTTGGTTTGAGGGCTTCTTGTAGTATTTTTTGGAATTGGGATTTAGTTAAGACAAAATTGTGGGGTTTCTGTTTGTCTGAAAAATGTCCTTATTCTTTCTTTGTAGAAGAAGGAGAGCTTCACAGGATAGAGTATTCTTGGTTGGCATTTAATGCTTTGCAGGTTGTTGAGTATGTCCCTCCACTCTCTTCTTGCCCATAGTGTCTCTTCAGACAAGTCTGATGTCAGCCTGATCGGTTTTCCTTTATAGGTTATTTGTTTCTTCCCTCTTGTCATTCCCATTATCTTTTTTTGTTTGTTTGTTTTGTATTCTTGGTGTTTTTACTATGATGGGTCTTGCTGTATTTCTTCTATTGTCATGGTAGTTTGGTGTTCTTGCTTCTTGCATGTCTACTTTCATCTCCTTTTTCATATTAGGGAAGTTCTTTTCTATTATTTCTGAATATTTTCTGTATTCCTTGGCCTTTCTCTTCACCTCTGGGATACCTATAACTCTGATATTTCCTTTCCTAATGGTGTCAGATAGCTCTTGAAGTGTTTCTTCATCCTTTTTCCTTTTTACTTCTCTTTCTTTTTCTTTTTTAATTCTCTTTATTTCTGTGTGTTCAAAGGTGCTGATTCGTTCTTCTTTCTCATCTATTCTGTTTTCATTACTTTTCCCAGCATTCTTTATCTCCTCTAGTGGCCTTTTCATCGCCTGCATTTCTTCTATTTCCTTTTTTAATGTTTCATTTTCTTTCTTCAATTTGCTGATTGCTTGTCTCATATCTTTTTTCTTTTCATTTCTTTCATTTATTTCCTGTTTGCATTCTTCAGTTCCTTGATGGCTTGTCTTGTATCATTTTTTTCATTCTCATCTTCTTTTTGTTTGTTTATCATGATGATTCTGTATCCTCTATCTGGTAGGCTGTGCAGTTCTTCTATTTCTTTGCTGCTTTCTGGTGCCTGATCTTTTTGTGGTGAATTTTTCCCCTGTGGACTTGCTTCTTTTCCCAGTTGTGTATTTTCTAATACTTTCTATTTATTGAGACACATTGTTGCATTTTTTCCAAATGTTGTTTCTACAATGGCTGAGAGACTTCCAGACACTTCAGTTGTGGAGGATATTCTGAGTTGTGCTTTCTTTCAATATCTCCTATTTTTCCAGCCTCCACTGTGTGGAATTCTGTCTGTTGTCTCAGTGTGTAATAGTCAGAGGTCTCTTGTGGTGTTCAGCGTTTTCCAGTAACACGTTGAGTCCTTTCTCTGGATGGTGCCTGTTGATCTTTGTAGCCTTTGGATCTTCCAGCTTCCCTCTATGCTTAGATGTGCCCATGAGTGGGTGGGGCACATTAGAAGTTTTGTAGGTCTCCCTTCAGCTGGGCCTGTGTTTGAGTTGGTTGCTACAGGGGTACAGGGAGTGCTAGAGGGCTGCAATCCTCCCAGCTGAGCAGGCTGCCAGCCCTCCTTCTAAGCTTCCAGGGCTATTTGTGCCCACTCCAACCAGTCTCTCCCTGAGCAGTCTTTCCCTACCACTTGGGTTCCTCTCATAGAGCCGAGTTGTCTCTAACTCCAGGGCTTTACCATAATTTTTTTGTGGGTAGATGCCGTAAGCAGTTAGACCTTGTAGCAAGTCTCCCCACCTGAGGCACTTCCTAGGTGGGGACAGTTTTTTTTTACTTCCCCGGCTTTGTGAGTCTTGCTGACTGTGCCTTAAAAATGGTGCCAAGTGTTGACCACACCTTAATGTTGCCTAATGTCAATTCTCTGCTGTGGGGTTGGGCGATGCAGGGAGTGTTAAAAGTGCGCCATTGGTAAGTTCCTTCTCCCCACCTCCCAGGCTCTAAGTGCCCACTCCTAGCAGTTTTTTATCCCCAAGGCTTGGGTTCCATTCACCGGGCTGAGTTATCTTAGTTTATTTCCAGGTCTTTATCTGGGCCGGGGCAAAGAATAGCAACCTGTCTGTAGCATTTCCTAGTGCCTTGATGCCTGGGCACTCCTGGATTGGAGCTGCAGTCTTTCCCCGGAGCTTGGGTTCCACTTACCCATCTGAGTTGTCTCAGTTTATCTCCAGGGCTTTAACGGGGCTGGGACAAAAAGCAGTGAGTCTCCCACTGCAGCTCTTCCTAACCCTTCAGCACTCCTGGATCAGAGCTCCCCTATCGGAGCTCCCAAAGCTCTGAGTCTCCCTCAGTTATCTTCCTTCCAGTGAGTCCAGGGTGCTTTCATGTGGGTTGAGACTCATAGTACGTAAGTCTGCAGTCCGTTTTTATTCTTATATTCCTGTGTGAGCTTGGATATAATGATTTCAGCGTCTTCGCTCTGCCGCCATCTTGCCAGATCTCTTATTGAAGTGGCCAGGCTGTTTGTTCATGTTAACCACATGTGCACCCACATCTGTTTCACCCAGTCCAGGCCAAGAAGCAAGCACGGTTGTTTCTCTCTGCTCCATGTGGCTTCCTCAGGAACCCTTCTGACTCTCTATCCTCCCAGTTACTATTTTTATTTGGTTCTCTTACCCACTGAAATACCCTTGAGATGTCAGTGAGATTTGCTTCATCATGGACACTGGTAACCCTGTGTGTTCTTTCTGGGAAGGTCAAGAATGCAGGCCCTTGAGTCTCCTTTACCCAGGACATAATCAGAGTGCTACTGAAAAATGCAGCACAGATGGGAGATGAGTGCCACTTCTCCCTGATAAAAAAAATTGTCGATTTGCCCACAATGAGATACCATCTCATCCCAGTGAGAACGGCACATCTTAAAACAACTAGGAACAACAAATGTTTGGCAAGGATGTGGAGAAAAAGGAACTCTCCCATACTGCTTGTGGGAATGCAAACTAGTACAACCTCTATGGAAAATTGTTTGGAGGTTTCTCAAACTACTAAAAATGGAGCTTCCATATGACCCAGCAATCCCACTCCTAGGTATCTACCCAAAAGACACAAAAACACTAATTCAAAAAGATACCTGCACCCCCATGTTTATTGCTGCTTTATTTACAATAGGAAAAACATGGAATCAACACAAATGCCCAAAAGTGGATGACTGGACAAAAAAGATGTGGTACAAATACATAATGGAATATTACTCAGCTATAAAAAAGATAAACGCATGCTTTTTGCAGCAACATGGATGAAGTTGGAAGGGATCATGCTTTGTGAAATACGCCCGAAAGAAAAGTAAAATACCAGATGGTTTCACTCACAGCAGGAGCATAAATGACCAGGGCAGGAAAACTAATAATAATGAACAACTGTATACCAGAGATGTTATGGAGGTGGGAGTAGGGAATGGGTTCAAAATGGTGGGGGAGTGCACAGGACTGTGGTGATGGCACATAGGTGAATTGTTGATGGGAAGTCGATGGGGATTACTACTGAGATGAAAAAAGGCACAAAATTATGTTAAAAATAAACTATTATAATAAAATTAGGTAAAAAGAAGTTTACTTCTGCTCATAATAAAAGCAGTGCGCACCCCTAAGGCCTTTTCCTCTAAAGTAGCAGGATCTCTACAAATCTCTCCTCACCATGAATACACAGTTCTAAGGTGGTAGCAGGACTGATGCAGTCTTCCCTGTGCTTTATCTCCTCTGTCACTGGGGCCACTTTCAAAATGGTGTCTTTATATAGGTGTCTTTCTAGATGACCATGAGCTATATAATGCCTGGTATTTGGAACATTTTCAGGTCTTGCCTCTTTCATGGTACTTCTATGCTGGTATCTTCTCCTGACTTACACCCTTGACATATAAAATGTCAAATCTAAAATCTGTATGGTAATGATAGAAGGCACATCATTTATGCTGTCATTTTATTAAACATGAGATATAAAAAATATGTTCATTGCTTAATTTGATATTTTCAACTCAAATAGGGATGTAACTTGATGTTTCCTTCGTGTCAATAGAATCAGTCATCTCTACAGTGAACTTATTCCAGTGCAGGCTTTTTGATGATATAGATAAGAATACTTATTCAATTGAATAAGTTGACTTTTTGAAGGTGACTTTCTTCATTTAGATGCAAAGCAGTTCTCTGAGGCCACATTACAGAGTTTGTGTGTTGGGGGCCCAGGGCCCCTGTCTGTCCCACATTGCAGATACGAGTTCCCAGTCCTGCGGTGGGGGGAGGCCAGTACCCCTTAAGCTCTGAGCTTTTCAAGGGTTGAGCATAATCACATTTGATGTGCAATCAGCAAATGGGGTTTATTTGGATTTGAACACCAGCCGCCTATTTTATATTATTCAGTGTTCTTAATCATCCTACCTCAGTGGCTTATCTTCCTTTCAGTGCTTTCAACATTTTAACAATTCAGTAGCCTTTTTCTTAAAGGGAGAGAAGAGAAAAACTGTGAATTATGGAAGGGGATCTCCAGGGAGCTCTTGAGTACACTGTAGCAAAAGCTTTATAGGCTCAAGTTGTCACTGAGGGAAAATTCAGATACAAGGAAAGCTCCTATTTATTGTAAGGTAATGTAAAAGTTACAAAAATATTCTAAGAACAAAAAGTGGATTTACTATGGTAATAAATTTTCATCCATACATCCCCACTTAATAATAGGTGGAATGGTCAACGAATTACATTGCCCATGGTTTTCTCTCCTTAAATCAGTTAATAAATGTATTAATCAGCTCTTTAAAGAAGCTGACATTGACATCCACGTTCCTTTGAAGTACCTTCCTGACAGATGCTCTGTAACATCTTTAAAATGAAAGGAATTAAGTTTATTCCTATATTAGTTTTCTGGGATTGCTGCTACAAAGTACTGGGTGGCTTACAACACCAATATTGATTCTCTTACAAAATTCTGGTGGCTAGAAATCCTAAATCAATTTGTTAGCACACTGGGCTCCCTCTGAAGGGTGTGAGGATGAATCTGTGTCATCATCCTTTTGTCTTATGGTGTTAGCAGTTCCTGGTGTCTCCTGGCTGCATCATTCCAGGCTCTTCCTCTCTTGTCACATCATGTTCATCCTGTATTTCTCCATCTCACCCACCTCCTTCCTGCACAAATGTTTTCTAGTCTTCTAAGAATCCCAGTCATACTGGCTTAGTGCTCACCACCGTTCCTCTTCTTAACACCATTACATCAACAAAGACTTAATTTCCAAATCACATCACATTCGATTGTTCTATATAGGACTTCAACTTACCTTGACATGATATTGGTAAGGAAGGATAGATCGCTTAGTTAAGTGTTATTTATCAAAAAGGAGGAGAGGAACTTTCTCATTTTGCTTAATGTGTGTCTTTTAAAAGGGAGAAAGAACAATAAAGTGGAGTTGTTATAGAAATAGAAACACACAATCTTTTGGAACCCCTGTCAAATAGAATGTGAGCAAATTAGCGGACACTTCCCCCTAGTACACAAGAATCAGGATTCAGAAAGGAAGACTGGATTTTTGGGACAAGGTGAAGCACAATGGCAAAGAGCTAACATTTTCTGAGTTTTTTTTTTTAAGTAGTTTTTTTTTAAGGTTTTTGTTACTTATTTATGCATACAAGAAGAATTAGAACTAGGATACAGGCCAGAGGTACATGGACTATAAGAGGATTCACCAGAGACAGAGTGGGGAGCAGGACAGGCAGATCAACGAGGTACACTGCTGAGGGGAGCAGCGGACGGGTCAGGAGAGGTCTGCTGCCCCATATGGATCACTCCAGGGCTGGGGTCAAACTCGCACCAAAATGGCTGAGGCCAGCTTCACAGTGCTCTGTTTTAACCCAGCACCCAACCTGAAAAAGAACCATTAAGTGATGTATTTTTGAAATGTCTCAGCCCAGATTGTGCCTCTGTTCTTAGGGGTCTTGCTAACCTAGTTCCACATAAAACAAAACTCTCAGGTTGTTTGGTGCTTCTCTGGTTTATGGCTCCCTGGTGGGAGTGGTATGTAGACCACGCACAGCTGTTCCTGCAAGGTTTGGAGCCAGCAATGAGAAGTTCAGTGCTGGACAAAAATGAATCCTCTGCTCATAAGTAGATGTGGACTTGCTCAGCCAAGGGCTGGGCATCTTGGTTTAGGGAGATATGCCAGACCTGGCTTTGGTTTTCCATATCCTTGCCCAGCCAACCTCTCAGAACCCAGGCTCCTGGCCCCAAAGAATTCCCCAGGTTGAGGATGGACCAGGGAAGAAAGCAAGGTGAAAGAAAGCAGGCAGGTGGGAGAGTGTGGAAAGGCCCAGGATGGTCACAGACCACTCACACCTCACTTCCCTGCATCTGGGTTAGTTTGACTAGGAGCAGGCTTTCTATTTATGAACTGCTAAATCAATTTCAAAGTTCCTCTTTAGTTTATTTTCTCATTTATACTTACTTTGTAGTCAAGCTTGTTCATTTTGGTTTGGCTTTCTGTTTTTCCCAATTTCAGCTTTATTGTTTTATTTCCAAGTCATATTTCACTTTCCTCTTATGAATGCCCTTTTATTCTTTTATGGGATTTTTTTTTATTATCCTCTCTTTCATTTTGTCTATTTAGCAACTCCTTTGAGATGATCTATGACCTACCTAGTAATTTCACCGTCCCCCCCAAATTGTAGGGTAACAGTCTACCAGACAATTTCCTGGAGGACTTTCTGCTGCCCTTTTGGTGGGAAGCAGTTTCGATGGAACTGAGGTCATTGTAGCTGGTCAACATAACCATCCAAATCATAATGGGATGCTAGAATGGGGATCCTCAGCTCTTATCTGGATTGATTCATGAGTGTAGTTTTCTGTCTTTTAGTCCTTTACTTATACTAATGATTCAGAGTTCATTACCTTAAGATAAAAAAGATGTTAGCACTGGCACTATTTAGGTAATTAGTGGGTATTTTGAGGCTCTTTTGGTAAAGTTGATGAATATGTTCCCTGGCACTGAATGAGAAATTACACTGTGTGTCTGGACACAGATGGCTCTATGTGTCTCCAAATGATGTGCAATGGAAAATGGGCTTTGTGTCACTTACATGAAATTGAGGTAGGCACAGGTGTTCAGCACCCAGAGTGCCCAGGAAATCTGCACCCTTGGTTGGCAATTTATTAAGTAGAAAATTGTGTGCTTTTCTCACTAATCATAGATCAGGCTGGGCACATTGACAACCTTCATAGAAAGAAAATATTCTTCCTATCTTTTAAAAAATATATTTATTTATTTATGCATATAGAACTGGGGTGTGGGCCAATGGTACAGAGATGGTGAGTGGATTCACGAGAGACAGAGTGGGGAGGAGAACATGCAGATTGATGAAGTACACTGCTGAGGGGAGCAGTGGGTGGGTCAGGAGAGGTCTGCCACAGCCTGTGGATCACCTTGGGGGCCCGGGGATGGAACTCTCTTACCACGTTAACTACGTTTAAGTATATAGTTCAGTTGCTGTAAGCACACTCACATAAGTGTCCACTGTCCCCACCATCTTCCATCTTTAGAAAGTTCTCACCATGCTAAATCGAGATTCAGTGCCCATTAAACATTGCCTCCCTCTTCTCCCTGCCCCCATCCCCAATATCATTAGTCTACTTTCTGTCTCTAGGATTTCAACTATTCTGGTACCTCATATACATGGAACAGTGACAGGCTCATTTCTCTTAGCATAATGTCTTCAAAACTATATTATGTCTTCTGTTAGAATTCCCTTCATTTTTAACCTCAATAATGTTTGTAGTATTTATCTACCTCCTTTTGTTTTTCTGTTTATTTGTCTCTGATTTGTTTCTACTTTTTGAACATGGCAAATGATGTTATGAACATGAGTGTACAAATATCTCCTTGATGCTCTGCTTTCTCTTCTTTGGATATGTGCCTAGAAGTAGAATTGGTTATTCTACTTTTGCTTTTTTTTTTTTTTTTTGAGGAATGCCATGGTGTTTTCTCTAATTTCTTTCTGTTCTTGCCAGCAATGCACAGAGTTCCAGTTTCTCCACATTCTTGTCAATGCATATTTATTTTTCAAAAGAAAAAAAAAGTCATACTAATGAGTGTGAAATAGTACCTCATTGTGGCTTTGACTTAAATTTCCTAAGATGACTTGATCTTCAGTGTTCTTTCATGTCTACTGGGTCTGCTGCATTCCTCCTGCAGCTGGGCGTCTTGTTGCATGCATCCATGCCTGCATGGACTTCAGTCTGTGCTCCACTGAAAGCAGAGCTCCCTTCTTGCATAGCCCTATGCCAGGTGTATTTCCCCAGCTGCCAGTCTGTCATAAATGTTGTGAGTGAAGTATCCATGCATTTTCAGGCATAAGCAACCACCATCTCAAAGCTCAAGAAATGGCTCACATGTTTTAGCTTAACCATTGGGGGTGGGGTGAGGTGGGTTGTGATATAACATATTTCACTTTATTGTTAACACTAACCCACTAGAGTGATGCTTAAAGGCAAGGAAAGCTTTTGTTAATTTTTGTATTTTTTATTCACAAAATTGCATTGGAACACTGAAAATGTACATGTAATGTAAGCATATGGTAGATGTAACCATGAACAAATCTTTACAGCCCCTCAGGGCATTGTGATGCATTTAAGCTGAAATGATGACTTCTGAAACACTGAGACAATGATGAGCCATAGTTTTATAGTTCATTTAATTTAGTAAAATGAGACTTAAAAATCACCCTCAGGTTAATATTGAACAAAGGTCAAACTAAACCTTTTTATAATAATAAAAAAGATAATTGTGGTCAGGAAGGCTATCCCTTCCATAAATCATACTGGAATTGTAAGTATTAATGGGTTTGAGCATTGCACCTCTGCACCTGGAGAATTTTTATTGCATGTTCTTGTGCCTGACTGAGTATCTCTGATATCTCTTAATTCGTGATTTGAAAGTTATTTAATGTTTTAAAAGACTACAGAAGAATTATGGATTGTTGTGCAAGTTCCCCATTCCATTGCATTTTTTACAATTTGATTTCACTATTCTTAAAATATGACTAATGAGCACAGGGTCCAATGTGGGAAGAATATGGCGATCCACTGTCCAATCTTCTTATTAGAACCTAACAAAGCCTTCTGGAAAGACTAGGGCATTTTATAGTCTTCTCAAACTTCATATATTTGAAATTAACATTTTGTTTTCTGCCAATGGCATTGTGTTGTTATTGGGTGAGGGGCAAGTTTCCTTTGTGAGTCTAAGGATCATTCCAAGGTGGCTTCAGAAGTTACACTGGGAGAGATCTCTGAAGTGAAAGGGTTTGCGATGCTCACGGATCCTAGGACAAGGCAGGCCATGCACATATGCATTCAGTCACATGGGGACACTTGGGGAGGTGCCCCAGTGGCCAGAGGTGCTGAGAAAGAATGAGGAACCTTCCCCAGGGCCATTTATTAGGATTCCAGATAGAACAATAGTAAAGGCTGGGTGGGATTGTGTTGGTGTGTTTGAAGGTCATTAGGTTACAGGACAGGCGAAGAAAAGGAATGATAAGGACCAGCCTGGCCATACAGGTGCATCTTGTCACCTAGAGTTGGAAATTACAACTTGTCTCAATAATTTAGATGATGTCACATATGTCCAATGTAGAGAAATTAAAGGTCATACAATCACACTGGTGACAAACCTTAGAAATTTCACTATATTTGAGGCAACCAGAAGGGGAGGGGCAGAGTGAGGAGAAGAGAGAACAAAGTGTGAGGGAACACAGTGGATTATGGTGAAGGGCTACAGGTGCTTTGATAGTGGGCTTGGTGTGTTAACTACTGAAGGGAAGATCCGTTACTTATAAAATACAGACAGCATCATAAAGCAATATTACCTCAATTAAAAAAAATTACATCCAAGCATCACTCTTTTTTTCCTTATTTTCAACCTTATTTTATAAAACTTTGGGAAAGAAGTAGGCATTGTGTTGAAGTTCTCAGGATGCCCATGGAATCTGTTCTGGAACACCCCTCAGAACACCTCATTTTTCTGGTTTTGTTAATTCCTATACTGTTTAGTTCTCTTTTGTTTCAGTCCACAAATCATTGACCATAAAACTTGTGTTATGTTTATTTTTAAAGATTTATTTATTTGTGCATACAAAAACTAAGGTATAGGCCAGAGGTGCAGAGGATGAGAGGATTCACTAGAGACCGAGTAGGGAGCAAAACAGGCAGATCTACTGAAATACACTGCTGAGGGGAACAGCGGGTAGGTCAGGAGATGTCTACTGAGCCATGTGGGTCAGCTCCTGGCTGGGGATTAAACTTGTGCTTCATTGGCTGTAGATAGCTTCATAGTGCTGAGACTTAGCCCCATGAGCCACCAGGGGGGCCCTCCTGTTACTTTTAATAGTTCATAAAACATCACTATGTATTCCCATCCGAGGAGGAAGTCAGTCTATACAACCACAGTTACCTCTATTCTACACAGAAAATTAGAAGTTCAAGGAGATGAGGAGATGAACACAGTTGGAATCATGGCAGACAGAAAATCTGTGTTACATCTTTTGTCTTAAAAAATAGCATTATTTTCTCCACAAATCCATCATTGTCCAGTTAATTAATAAGTACACTAGCTATAGGCAAAATGACACCTGTTTCTGGGTGTTCATTACCACCTCCTGGGATGCCCCTAGGTGAATAGTGTGTCCACTGCCCTTGATTTTCCTTGTGACTCTCTGAGCCCAGTAGGACTGTGGTCCCCAGGCTCTCCTCACGGTCCACTTTAGAAAACAGGGGTGCACAACACAGGCCCCACATGGCCTGCAATTACCCATGGCAAGGAGATGGCAGGCCCAGTGATGGGACAGGCATAGTGCACATAGTAGCATCCAAGGATGTGGACAGCTCCCCTGTGCTTAACTGAACCTTTGAGAAACAGGCATTTGAAAGAAAAATGCCATCCTTACCTTAGGACACTGAGGTGACCACACTAAGGTCATTTTCAATTTATCGCATATTGAGAAACACAACAAAAAAGAGTTCCTGAGAGGCATGAGACTAGGAGAATTAAATCTTCCAATATTTCTATGGCATTTGAAGTGGGATTTAAAAATACAAAAAAAAAATAGTCAAGATATTTTCCTTAAAATCACCTCTTAAGTAGCTATAAAAATTTTAAGAAAAATAGTCCGTGACAGAAATATAATGGAGATTTCGCACATTCATGAATTTATCTGACTCCTAACAAGCCCAACTTGTGAAGTATAGAGCATTATATATGTTAGAAATGTAATTATAAATCGTTAAAATACCTACTTGATCATATTGCAGTACATTTTTATTGCTTGCTTGAATGCTTGCTTAAGATTTTTCTCTGAAATGTACTTAGAGCAGAGACAGTTATACAATAAAAGTGAGAAATTGTGAGAGCATAATACTATCTTAGAAATAGTCTGTGTAGAAACCACTTACCTTGTGTAGGCTTTCCACATATTTTATGTTCTGTCCACAGAATCAATCGAGGCAAAACCGTAAGGCGGTCAAAGAAAGTGTTTTGTCATTTCCCTCTTATTGCTCAGAGATCAGTATTTCTCCTCTCTGTAGGTGCCAGCTGCTCTCAAGTAAAAATAAAGGCGGCTAAATTGCTCACTCTTCTAGGACAGCTACTGACAGCCTGTGACATTGTCATCTGCAAAGTCTTATACAGCCTCTGCCCCAAACTGGGAGCATGATACAGTTAGATTTTAGATAGACCCAAGACACTACAAAAAAGAAGTTACATTTCACAAAAAGGTTTCTTGGGTTAGAAAGCTTTTGAGACCCACACTAAGTCAATATTAGAATGCCATGGTGATCCCTCAGATATTATGGGGAGACACAGAGGCATATTTTGAGAATGTAACCATTTGTAGCATATTTCAAATCATAGATGTGACATAGCTTACCAGTGATGAAAAGTCAGTGCTGTTCACTGTCCTCTTATAGAGTTCATTTTTGTAATCCTTTGTCATCTGTATAAGTCTGTTGTTGCTAAGATGGTTTAGGCTGAAGTCCTTAATTCTGCTATCTTGCTTATTATTTTTATGAATGAATAAAATCCTTGTTCTTACCTATCTGTTAAGAGTGTCATGTTAATTATATAACATGAATCACACCAGTGAATAATTATATCACAGAGTATTATCTTCATTGTATTACCAGTTTAAAATTTTTTATAGGTTAGTTTTGGGACAAAATCTAGGAAGTGCTACTATACTACATTGAGAAGTTTTTTTGTTTGTTTGTTTTTCTAAAACTTCAGTCTAACATATATGAATTAACCCAAGAGAAAAATAATAACTAATTATTTTGCTTTATAAGCCAGGGAACATTAACAGATTTCCTGGTAATTCATCTCATTAGAGCCAGATTTAAGTGGCAGTGATTGTGCCATTGAGATGATTTATTGAGGTGATTTGAATGGTCAGTGACCCTGGCTTCATTTATTGCAAGCACTCCACAGACACAAGATGTCATCATTGCTATTTTATATTAATAATTTAATAATGTATTTTCTCCTCTCTTGTATTCCCCTCTCAGATACTTTTAAACTTGTATAGAAATTTTCAATGAATAGAAATTTCACTAAATTTTGAAAACTAATGATCTTTTCTTGCTTAACAGTATGCAGAACTTTCAGTCAAAAATACTACCACTAGGATTCTATACTTCAGAATTCCTTAAGACAATCTCTATCTCCCCCATAAGCACTAAAATGTTGCTATTTATTGTAGCATAGTTTATAATAGCAAAAGCCAGACTACTACCTAGAACTTTTCAATATGGAATGGTTAGATGATGTTTGGTTCATATTTGGACATTCTTATTTTATAAGAATATAGTGATGTCTAGCAAATAAGAGCAAATGCTTTTTACTCCCTAAGTGCCAGACATTTTCCTTTTCTAAGGTGAACGCCGTTAACATTTTACAGAAGAGGTAACCGAAGCACATAGGTTCTAAGAAAACTGTCTAAGATCTCATTGTTATGTTTCATATTAAGGCAAACACACTGATTGAATAACATGAAGGGGACCGGATCAGAGTTCTAAGGTTTCCTGAAGGTTCGTATCGTGAATGATTGAGTCTGAGCTTTATTTGTGACAGTTCCCAGCTAAAAGAACTTCCTTTATGAGTAAAAGCAGAAACTTATGAGAAATAAAGCTGATACAAATTCCCTCTTCAGGGTACCTCTACTCCCAGGAATGAGCCCAAGATAAACTTTCCATGAACTCTACAAGAAGGGGAACATATACATTCCTGCATGAACAAACATGATCACAGATTCTCCCTCCCTTTTGTGCTCCTAAAACCCCATTTGTCTTTTTTTTTTTTAATAAAGATTTATTTATTTATTCATACAGAACTGGGGTACAGGAGTTGCAGGAGCAGTGAGAGGATTCACTAGAGACAGAATGGGGAGCAAAACAGGCAATGAAGTGCACGGCTGAAGGGAGCCGCAGGCGGGTCAGGAGGGGTCTGATGCGCCATGTGGGTCAGCTCCACGGCCTGGGATCGAACATGCACTGAAGCAACTGCAGCCAGCTTGCAGTACTGTGTCCTAGCCTGTTGCGCCACCAGGGAGCGCCCCCATTTGTCTTTCTTAAAGAAGCAATTTGTCATTCCATTGAAGCCCTCTCTCCTGCTTCCCTTTTATTTACTGTTAGATCTGTCAGCTTCAAATTTAATCATAGAGGGAAGTAGCTGTTCTCATCTACTTAGATACATTTTTTTTTCTGTTAATCTGTCTTTTTCTCACATTGTGTTACAGTTCAAACTATTGGCTTTATTTTACCTTACTCCCCTCTTTAAGAACCTGTCTCCAAATACAGACCTTGGATTTCAACATTTGGATTATGGGGAGGGATATAATCTTGCTCATAAGAATAAGTGAAATGAATTCCCTACTCTTGAAATATTTTAATATTGATAAAATTAAATAACTAAACACATACTGGTATCAGTTCAGGTCACCTCTATTTCTTAGTAAGAAGTCTTTTAAATTTTTAACATATACAGGAAGCTGATAGAATAACGCTAACTTACTTATAGCCTGAATTTAAAAGAATGTCCTCAAAACTGTGTCTAGACTCACAGTTGAATGCTTTATTTAAATGCTTTAATTTAATCAATTTATTTGATTCCTTGAAGTTACCCATAGAATGTGCACAGTATTAAACACTCACTTGAGGCAATTCTTATAACACAGCAGCCCTTCATTTTATTCTTTTGAGCTACACTTCAAATATTGGAAGCTAAAGCATCTTTCAAAAAATAATTTGTGCCCATTGATCAAATTACATATATTTTGACTTGCAATATTCTAGCATAATTTTCAATTATACATTGATTTTAAAATAGGGTTTGATGTTGGCAATACTTTTTCTGGCTTTTCCTCTATTTTTCAATCTCTTTGCCAAGAAAAATTTTGGTTCCAAAGAACTTTTAGAATATATTTCTCCTGGGCCCTCCCTGGTGGCGCATTGGGTTGGACCGCAGCACTATGGGGCAATCTGCAACAACTGTAGTGCAAGTTCGATTCTTGGCTGGGGAGGTGACCCAGATGACACAGAAGACCTCTTCTGTCCTTCTCCCCTCAGCAGTATATTTCATTCTATCTGCCTGTTCTGCTTCCCACTCTGTCTCTGGTGAATCCTCTCACATACACCACCCCACATTTCTGGTCTGCACCCCAGTTCTGTGTGCATAAATAAATAAATCTTAAATATATATATATATATATATATTTCTCCCAATCTCTTAGGAAGATTAAAGGGATGTGCTTGGAATCTGACCTGTAATGTGTCTGCAGAATAAGAGATGTTTTCTTCCTAGGTTTACAGTTTCAAGCAGGAAACTTTACAACTTTCTAAAAATATTCCATTTCAACAAAGCTTCAATAATGCTCACATTAAATTATTTACACAACACAGAGAACCGAAGCATGGCCATAGAAAGCAATGCCTAGAGCCCTGTGCCCTATATCCACAAGACCCAGGATTTGGCTTATCTAGGCCAGGCACCATGGGTTATACCTTGGATTGTGTTCATAGCCACAGAAGGTTCCCTCCTGCTGTAGGAGGTGCTGGTGGACCTCAAGAAATGACTGTACAGCAAACCAAGAAGTGCATACCAGGTGTGGACTTACCCAACACTATAACTACAATGTGAGATTTTTTTTTAAAGATTATTTATGCTTACAAAACTGGGTACAGGCCAGAAGTGTGGTGGGTGAGAGGATTCACCAGAGACAGAGTGGGGAGCAGAACAGGCAGATTGACAGAGTACACTGCTGAGGGGAGCCGTGGGCGGGTCAGGAGAGGTGTGCCATGCCATGTGAGTCAGTTCCCTGGCAGGGGATCGAACTTATGCTGCAGTGGCTTCCGAGAGCCTTCTATTGCAGTGCTTTAACTTTTTGCAACATCAGGGAGAGCCCTACAACATGAGATTTTTATGGGGGAATATAGCATGTAAGTATTCAGAAATCACGCTGTCACTAGTACTTCAGGTTCATGTTTTCTTTTTTTAAAGATTTATTTATTTATGCATACAAGCACTTGGGTACAGGCCAGAGGTGCAGGAGGTAAGAGGATTCACCGAAGACAGAATAGGAAGTAGAACAGGCAGATGTACTGAAATATACTGCTGAGAGGAACAGTGGATGAGATCGGAGAGGTCTGTTGTGCCATGTGGGTCAACCCCTGGCCAGCAATCGAACTCGTGCTACAGTGGCTACAGATAGCTTCATAGTGCTGTGCTTTAACCCATTATGCCACCAGAGAGGATCGTCATGTTTGTTTTAATTAACCTAAGAGGAGTGATCAGTCATTATATATTTTCTGGGGCATGTTGAAGTAAATGTATTTTCACATGTGAAAATTTAGTCTACCTTTTACAAATACTCCATCTGGATCAACAGATACCAAAGGTAAACAATAGCTTGCTCCAGGTCACACATTCAGTTTCTCAGTCCAACTTACTGAATTTCCAGTTCTCTCAATGCAACTAAAATAAAAGTGGGATACTTATTTTATTCTGGTATTAATGTTATGCATGAATATCTGCAGTTCAATAGAGTATCAAAAAGTAATTTATAGCAAGAGTGTTTAATTTAAAGTAACTGATTACAATTTGTTACATGACTTTGTTATAGAAAGTAATTTTAGTGAACTCCCCATGGTGTATGAGTTTCTGGAAATAATAGGGACCAAATATTATTATTTTTAATAACAATCACCATTACTTTCCCATAACTGATGAAAAAGCAGAGACTTGAGGAGAATCATCATGATGGTCATGGCTCAGCAGCTAGCTCAGTGGCTTTAAAATACAATTAGTAATATGCTTGAATCCCAACTTCTGACATCATGGGGTACACAGAAGAAACAGTATTTTTTAAAATTATTATTTAAAGCATTTAAACTCATTTCTGTAAGTAGTGACACTCACAGTTTGAAATAAAGACTTGACACCAGAGTTTTTTTTAATTAATAGATTAGTTTATTTTTACATATTTTATGCCTTTTTTCCATCACAGTTGTAATCTCCTTGGGCTTCCCATCACCAAATTACCCTTGTGCCATCACCATAGTCCAATGCACTTCCCTCCCCCCACCATTTTTGATCCCATTCCACCCCCATAAAATGTCTCTGGTATATAGTAGTTCAGTATTATTATTATTTTCTTGCCTGGCCCTTTATACTCCCACTATGATTGAAACCATCTGGTATTTTTCCTTTTCTTTCTGGCTTATCTCACTAAGCATGATCTTCTCCAGTTCCATCCA
>NW_004567118.1:41044827-41051853 GCF_000260355.1 Condylura cristata
TTTGGAGAAGTGTCTTTTTAGCTCTTCTGCCCATTTTTTGATGGAGTTGTTTATTTTGTTGGGTTCATCAATTCTTTGTATATCTTTGTGATCAAACCTTTATCTCTAGTTTTGTGTGAAAAAAAATTTTCCCAATTAGTGGGATGTCTGTTTGTTTTGTGTAATGTCTCTTTTTCTGTACAGCTCTTTAACTTGTTGTAGTCCAATCTATTTATCCTTTCCTTCACTATCATTGCGTTGAATGATGTATGTTCAAAAATGTTACTGAAGTGTATGTTTGTCTTGTAGTATTTCGTCCATCTTTGCTTCCAGGTATTTTATGTTTTCTGTTCGTATGTCTATGTCTTTAATCCACTACGAGGTGATTTTTGTGTAGGGTACGAGGTAGTAATCTAGTTTCATTTTTTTGCATATAGATTCCCATTTTCCCAACACCATTTGCTGAACAAACTTTCTTTGTTCCATTGTATCCTTTTTGCTCCTTAGATATCAAAGTGTTTTTAAGACAGTTATTTCAGACCTAAAACTGATAAGTACCTAATATTTCCTGGGCGTCACTAATAGGCTTCAACACAGAATTGTACAGTCTCACATAATACCAGAGGCCATGGGTCTGCATGATCCTCATAATCAATTCTTTCTTGGGGTTATTTAGATTTCACTGATGTGATTGCTGAACAAACTATATGGAGACTTGGCACTGTCCCACAATGCCATTAATTTCGAAATCAATTATTTTGGAAACACATTTATATGAGTGGTCCTCACTCCAGTTTCTGGTCACTAATACATATAGCTGAAGAGCTCACTTATGGAAACAAAACATTGTCAAACATTGCATGTTTTTCATATTGGCTAAAACATTCAATGGTGAAGTCATAAGCTATTGAATATTGATTTCACACCCAACTAGAGTGTTTTTGGTAGTTAATAGGGGAGAGTTTTGTTAATTATTTTTTTAATTCTATGATGGTTAACACAGGAAAACAATAACATATATGTCTAGAGTGCCTAAATGAAGTCTGTAGTTTAGTAAATAGTGTTGTGTTCATATTAAGTTACTCATTCTGACAAATGTATGATAGTTAGGTAAGATGTTAACTTTAGAGGAATCTCAGTAATAGCATCCAGACATCTGTACTACCACAGTATCTCATTTGTAAATATAATATTATTTTTTCAAATATTTATTTATTATTTATGCAGACAGAACTGGGGTACAAGCCAGAGGTGCAGGTGTGGTAAGAGTATTCACCAGAGATTGAGTGGGGAACAGAATAGGCGGATTGGCGAGGGGAGCAACGGGCAGGTCAGGAGGGGTCTGCTGTGCCATGTGGGTCACGTCAAGGCCCGGGATTGAACTTGCACTGAAGCTCCTTCTGCTGGCTTGCAGTACTGCATTCTAACCCATTGTGCTAGCAGGAAGGGCCCAAATCTAAGAATATTTTAATGAAAATAATAAAAATATATAAGATTCAAAAAGTCCTTATTTTTAAGGGAGATGCAAATTAAAACCACAATGAGATACCACCTCACCCCAGTGAGAATGGCACATCTTCAAACAACTAGCAACAACAAATGTTGGCGAGGATGTGGAGAAAAAGGAACTCTCCTGCATTGCTGGTGGGAATGCAAACTAGTACAACCACTATGGAAAACTGTTTGGAGGTTCCTCAAACTGCTAAACATGGAGCTTCCCTATGACCCAGCAATCCCACTCCTAGGTATCTACCCAAAAGACACAAAAACACTGATTGAAAAAGATACTTGTACCCCCATGTTTATTGCTGCTTTATTTACAATTGGAAAAACATGGAAGCAGCCCAAATGCCCAAAAGTAGATGACTGGATTAGAAAGATGTGGTACATATATACAATGGAATATTACTCAGCAACCAAAAAAGAGAAACACATGTCTTTTGCAGCAACTTGGATGGAGCTGGAAAAGATCATGCTGAGTGAGATAAGCTAGAAAGAGAAAGAAAAATACCGGATGGTTTCACTCATAGCAGGAGTATAATGGACCAGGCGAGAAAATAACAAAAATAATGAACAACCATAGACCAGAGACATTCTGTGGGGGTGGAGTGGGGAATGGGATCAAAAATGGGGGGGGGAAGGGAGGGAAATGCACGGGACTATGGTGGTGGCACAGGGGTGATTTGGTGATGGGAAACCCGTGGGGATTACAATTGAGATGAAAAAAAAATTGTGAAAAATGATGTAAAAATAAACTTTTTAATAAAAAAAAGTCCTTATTTTTACTCCATTTATGTGAGGTACTTAGAAGAATTCTCATAATCAGAGAGATAGAAAGTAGAGTGAATATTTCCAGGGCTTGGAGGTAGGTAGAATGAGGTGTTAATGGGAGCAGTTTCTGGTTGATGGAAAAGCTCTGGAGATGGTGGTGGCAATGGCGGCACCATAGTGTAAATGTACTGAATGCCCCTGCTCTAATGCTTAACAATAGCTAAAATGACAAATTTTTATTAATCATAATATTTACCATAATATATTTGGTTGAATTTTATTCAAAAACATTGCTGGTAGTCTGAAATTCTGTTAATTTTGTATTCTGTTTTAAGCAGGATAGTCATTTTATTTATATTGATTCTCCCCATGCACAACATCTTGCCATTCTCATTGTATGTGTCTTATGCACCTTAGATTAACGCTGAGTTAGTTATTTTGAAGCAATTACATTTGGAGTTATTTTCTTAACTTCTTTTGCTTCTTTGTTGTTTGCATATTGAGAAAAGTACAGATTGTTGTACATCAGTTTTGTAATGTGCTGCTTTGCTGTATTCACTTACTTCTACTAAAGACTTTTTGCTTGTGTCTTTTTTCAATATAATATTATATTATTTGCCAATAGTGATATATTATCTTCTGACTTCTCCTCCCACTTATTTACTGTTTTTATCTGCTATCTCTGGCCAAAATCTCTAATACTAAGCTGGGTGTCCTTGTCTTCTTACTGATATTTTTTTCAAAATTCCTTTTATGTACTTATATGAGCTGGGGTGTAGGCTAGAAGTGTTGGGGTAGGGCGATGAGAGGTTTCACCAGAGACAGAGTGGGGTGCAGAATAGGCAAATGGACTGAAATACACTACTGAGGGGAGCAGCAGGGGAGATAGGAGAGGTCTGCTAAGCCACGTGGGTCAGCTCCTTGGCTGGGGATTGAACTCATGCTGCAGTGGCTGCAAATAGCTTCATGTGCTTTACCCCTTGCACCAGCAAGGAGAGCCCTTCTTCCTCATCTTAAAGAAAAAGCTTTCAGCTTTTCATAATGAACTATTTATGTTCCTTCTACTCTCATCTTGTTTAGAAATTTTGTTTTAAATGTGTGCTGAGGAGGTGACGCTGGTGGGTGCAACACTATGAATCTAGCAGCAGTCACTGCAGCAAAGGTTTAATTTCCAGCCAAGGAGGTGACCCATATACCACAGCAGACTTTTCCTGTATGGTCCGCTGCTCCCCTCATCAGTGTATTTCAGTCAGTCTGCCCATTCTGCTCCCCACTCTGTCTCTGGTGAATCCTCTCACCCACCACACCTTTGGGCTTGTCCGAATTCTTGTATGGATGAATAAATACATCTTTTTAAAAATGTGCGCTGAATCTTTCTTAGCAAATGCTTTTCTATATCAGTTGATACTCATGCAACTTTTATCTTTTGTTAATATGATATATTACACTAGTTGATTTATATATATATTAAACCATTCTTTCATCTCTGGGATCAGTCTCACTTGGTCATGGTATATATTCTTTGTGATGTACTGTTGAATTCATTTGCTAGAACTTTGTTGAAGATAGACAGCCTAAGGGATTTTGGTTTATAATTTTCTTGTGCTGTCTTTGCCTGGTTTGGTACTGGGCTAAAGGTGGTGTCACAGAGTGGGTCAGGGAGTATGTCTTTTTTGTATTTTTAAAGATAATTTGAGCAAGAAGGGCATTGGTTCTTAACAGGTTTGATAAAATTCAGTCATATGGTCCTTGGCTTTTGTTTTACAGATTTTTTTATTACTTTTTCAATTTCCTAGCTGTGATCAGTTTATTCAGTTCATCTGTTTCTTCCTTGATTATTCTTGATCTAGAAATTTGTCCATTTCTTCCATGTTATTGAATTTTTTTAGCATATAGTTGTACATAGTAATCGCTGAAGATTATTTCTGTTTCTGTGTTATGTGTGATAATTTCTCCTCTCATTTATGACTCAGTTTCATAATGTTTTGCTCCAGTTTCTGTTGTTGATGTTAGTCTAGCTAGAGGTGTATTTTGTTTATCTTCTCCAAGTGCTACCTTTTAGTTTTATTACTTTTTGGTACAGCCCTTTTGATCTTTATTTCATTTTGCTCCCACTTTAGTTTTGTTATTCCTTCCTACCTTTAGGTCTTCCTTGTTCTTTTTCAAATTGCATTTGGTGTGATATTAGAGTTTATTTGAGAATTTTCTTGTTTCTTAATGTAGGTCTGTATTGAAATTATCTTCTCCCTTGATGATGTCATTTTTATAGTTAGTGAGGGGTCCTTTGGTTCACTCTGGGAAAAGTTTCACGAGAGCTCCGCTTTCAGCAGTACGTGGCAAGTTCCCAGGCGAGTTTCTCCACAAAACAGACTTGGTTATATTTAAAGAGCAAGTTTATTAGGGGAAAGGACAGACGAGTAAAGGACACTTGCACAGGCACAAGCAGGCAGAAAGAGCTGCCCCAAAAGGGACAGGCTTGCTGAGAGAAACCTGCATGGGTGCAGGCGGGTGGCCTTAGGAAAGCTGCCTCCGCAGAGGGAGGTCAGTGCAGAGAAGCTTTGGCATGATACAATGGTACAGGTTACCAGCAGGCAAGAGGCTATTTCCCTGCAGAGGGAGAGGGTGAAAAGAAGTACCTGCATAGTCACAGGTGGGCAGAGGACTGCTGTTCCAAACCAGTGCAGAGACTGCCCTGATATCATCCTTTTCTCTATGGGAGGGAATCACTTCTTTGTGGGATGGCCTGTTTGCTGCTAATTTTGGATAATGAATGAGGTGGAATCTCAAGATGGGTCCAATCTGTGTATCTTTACCCTCAGGTCTGTGCTTCTGATATTCCCTACAGTAGTCTGATACAGAAGTATCATATCTGATATCAGACATACCTGCTTGGGCCTTAGGCCTTATGATAAGACGATCAGGGTCTTGATTTCTATGACTGGGTTAATGGTCATGTAATTTCCTTCTGCCCCCACCTCCTTGCATGAGTCAGGTTTTAACCTGGTGATGTCTCCTTCAGGTTTTCTATTATTTTTCTCTATTATTAAGGCCACTTTTGCTACATCACATACATTCTGGTCACATGTATCATTTTTGTTCACCTCCACTTATTTTTTTAATTTCTGTTTTGATTTCCTATTTTATCCAATAGCTGTTGAATAATGAGATATTTAGTCTCCATGTATTCACAGTTGTTTCTTTTTTCTTTATACTTGATTTATAACTTTCAGGAACTATGGTCAGAGAGAATATTAGGTATAATTTCAATCTTTGTAGTTTTATTAATAATTGTGCCCTAAAATTTGTCTAGTTTGACAGTGTTATATGTACACTTGAAAAAAAAAATGTGTCTTAAGAGATTTTTGAGTGTAATGGTCTAGCTTTTCACTTAAGGTTATTCTTTACTTATTCTTTGACTTGATCTTTCTGTTGTAACTGAGGTTTTAGGGTCCCCTAATTGTCTTGTGTTGTTATCATTATCTCTCTTTTTAGGTTCTTTTTTTTTTTTTTAGAGCTCCATCTTTTATCTATCTATCTATCTATCTATCTATCTATCTATCTATCTATCTATCTATCTATCTATCTATCTATCTATCTATCTATTATGTCTATTTACATTAATGTTCATTTTATAGCAATGCTTATTTCCCCCCATCATCACTATAGTCCCCCACATTCTTCCTTCCTGTTCCCTCTGCCTCCCTCCCCTGTAGGATCTACCATACAAAACACAACAAAAACAGTTATAAACCAGAGAGATCTTTTAGGCTTTGTTTTTGTTTTATGTATCCCAGTACCCCATCTTCAGAGCATATATTTTTATGGGCGCTCTTCTTCTAGCTCATTAGCCTAGATATAGTGCCATCTCTAACTTACTCTACCTTTCTTAGTTGGAAGTGTATTTTTTTTAAGATTTATTTATTTATTCATACTGAACTGGGGTACAGGCCAAAGGGTGAGAGGATTCCCCAGAGACAGAGTGGGGAGCAGAACAGGCAGATCGATGAAATGCACTGCTGAGGGGAGCAACAGGCGGGTCAGGAGAGGTCTGCCGCCCCATGTGGGTCATCTCCAGGTGGGGATCGAACTCATGAGGAAGTGGCTTAAGCTTCTTAGTGCTGTGCTTTAACCCGCTGCGTCACCAGGGAGGTCCCAGAAGTGTATTTTACTAGGCGCAAGAGGTCTGCCGCCCCATGTGGGTCATCTCCAGGTGGGGATCAAACTCATGAGGAAGTGGCTTAAGCTTCTTAGTGCTGTGCTTTAACCCGCTGCGTCACCAGGGAGGTCCCAGAAGTGTATTTTACTAGGCGCAAGCATAGCCATTCCTGACTTTTTTTTTTTTTTTGAGGCCATTTGCTTCTATAACTATCTTCTACCCTTTATTTCAAAGTCTATGTATGTCTTTGTTGGTAATAGGGTATTTGGTAAACAATAGATGTTTGCTTTGAAATCCATCAGTCACTCTACACTTCGGACTGATGAATTCAGAATTTTCACATGTAAGGTGATATTGAAACTAAGCGTTCATTGCCATCTTCTTATTATTTGATACAAGATTTTTTGTTTGCCTTGAGATTTTTATTTTTTAAGGGTTTTCTGTTCTATTTTTGATGTTCCATTTCCATTGTCTGAAGCATTACTTCTATTAATTTTTTGTTTAAGAAGTGTTTGTGTTGGGCCATGTGTGATGCATGTTGGACAGTCTGGTATCTGATCTGTTTTAATGAACAGTTTCTTACTCCCTTCCACCTCCTCTATTTATCTATCTATCTATCT
>NW_004567118.1:41051953-41066820 GCF_000260355.1 Condylura cristata
TATTTATTTATTTTGCTTTTCAGTGAAGCTGCTTACTGCTTACTCCTCCTTCTGCCTTGAATATTCATCTTCCTTGGGATGGATTCTGACCAGGAACTTTTTCTTTGAGTACTTTAAAAATCTCTATCTAGTCCCTTTGTGCTTACAGTGTTTCTAGTGGAAAGTCCTCTGACAGTTTTGATGGTGTTCCCTTGTAGATTATTCCTTTTCCTCTTGATGTTTATAATATTCTGACCTAGTCATTGGTTTTCAGCTGCTTTGTTGTAATGTGGCATGGTGTGTGTCTGTCTATATTCTGCTGTTTGAAACTCTTCAGGCCTCTAGAATCACAATGTTTGGTTTTTCCTGATTGTGATGATTATCAGTAATTATTCCTTTAAATAAACTGCCTGTGACTTCTTTTTTCTCTTCTCCTGGGATCTCCATGGTATAGATATTATTTCTCTCCATATTGTACCAAAGGGTTTTGACATTATTTTCACTCTTTTTTCTCTGTTTTGTTCTATTTGTGGATTCTATAACATTGTGTCTAACTCATTAATTCTCTTCATGGCTTCTGATTGTCTGATGCTGTGTTTTTAAAAATAATCAGCTGTGGTATTTCTTGGCTCCATTATCTCTAAATGCCACTGTCTCATATTTTCTTTGTCTTCATTCTGCTGTTGTGTTATATCCTCCATTGTTTTTTTGAGTTCCATGTGTGTTTAGAACTGTTACCTTGAACTCCTTTTGTCAGATTCTGCAGTTCTGCTGAATTGGGGCTCCTCAAATGTCTGGCACAAGCAAGGGGGGGGGAGTGAAAGGGTGCTGTTGCCTGGGGGAGGGGGGGGCTTTGTTCCTGCTGATCAAAACTCTCATCTCTAGTTCCTGCTGTCCCTTAACTTTCTGTCAGGGTAGTCTATCTGGTCATGCTAATCTAGCCATAAAGTCTTACCTGTGTTTTCAGCACATACTGGTTTTCCAGGATGTTCCTCAAACCAATGCTCTGTCCTGGTGAGAGCCGGCTTGTCAGACCAGCAAGAACTCTTGGTGCCAAGACAACATCCCAAGAACAAGGTGGGCTGGAGTAGCCACATCTTCCATAACAGTGTGATGTTCACTTCCACTCTCGGCTATTTTTGAGCATTAGATGCAGCACTGGCACTAGCACAGATTCTAATCTATATGGAGTCACAGACTGGGAGTTGTTTTGTAGCAAAGATCCTTATTCTGAAGTATTTGCTCCTATTTAGTAGGTACTTGCACTGTACTTTTTAAAAAAGATTTATTTATCCATACAGAAATAGGTAACAGCCAGAGGTGCAGGGACAGTGAGATGATTCACCAGAAAGAGTGGGAAGCAGAGAAGACAGATTAACAAAGTACACTGTTGAGGGGAGCTAATGGTGAAACAGGAGATGTTTCCTACCCCACCATGTGAATCACCTCCAGGGCAAGGATCAAACTCACGCTGAAGAGGCCATGGCTTAACTTTGCTTCCCGGTGCAGTCAGTGCTCCAACCCACTATGCCACCAGGGAATGCCCTGAACTGTACTTTGTTCAAGCTTTGTTTTCCTTTAAGCCTTGGGATGGGGGTAGTAGGTGTTTTGAATATCTCAGTGGGCTTCAAGTGGTAGCTTCTTCTATGAGGAGACCCAGGTATTCTGATTTGTTCTCCCATCAAATTGTGTTCCATCTATTCCACATGGAAATCCTCAGAGCTCAATCCCTTCTCTATACCACCACCCAACAGTGCACCCCCTGTCCTGGATGTCAGATACCCCCTTTTTCCTGTGTACTGCTGAGTCTCAGGAGTTCCAGATGCTGAGTCTCAGGAGTTCCAGATGCCTGAGCCAACAGCTGTAGGGAACTCTGCATAGCAATCGCCCCTCCCTCTTGTGATCTGTACTTTCCCATTATCATTATAAACAAATTTCACTTAAAGTTTCCCACCCTCTCCACTGACCCACTCCTCTCTGGTTTTGGCTGTGGTCATCCATTTCTCTCTCAGTTATGATGTAACTTGGTTTTATTGCAGTTTAATTTTGAGTGTCTGGGACAGGTGAGCCTGATACATCTTGCTGGCCTCCCTATTTTGCATTTGAAATGATAAACATTAACTTAAAGAAATATATACATGTATGTGTATATATATATGTGTGTATGTGTATATATAGTTAAGTAGGTAGAGATGATAGGTAGATAGATAGTTAGATGATCACTTCAGTAATAAGCCCCAAATGTTGTGAGAATGACATGTTAGCAGGTGATTCTCCTGTTTCAAATGTATTTTTGCATTTTTACAGAGATGTATTATTTATTTGTATTTGAGGGAACTTTTGATTGTTCCATATAAGATGAAATTAATGTAACTCCCTAAAATTAGAATTAATTGAAATAAATCTATAAATGTATATGTACATGTACATACATGCACACAAGTATTTGAATATAAATAATATATAATGAATGTTTTGTATGTAAAGAGTGCCTTCTTTATCTCCTCATCCATAGACTACTAAGGTAGATTAGTTTTACTTGAAATGTTAAATAGTATTATCTAATTTCCATTAAAACCAAAATAGAAACTCTTTTTGCTTTATGGCATTATTATCACACCAATATGTAGTACAGTTTTCAGAGTTTGTATTCATTAAATAACTTCAGAAAGAAGTGGTAATACATAAGAGAAACAGAACAATTCCTTTAAGTATAATTTCTGTGGTAATTTCATTATATAGTTTATACTGATGTTAAAAATTTTGTCAGTTACATTCAAATAAACATTTAATTTAATTTGAAATATAAGTATATTTTGAGAGTACACTGAATGCAAGAGCTGATGATCCTCTCTCTTGTTTTTAAATTGAGGTGACATTGTACAAATGTCAAGTACAGAGCACCACACCTCCACAAATGTGCCACGCCACACCCACCACCACTGGTTTCCACCCGTCACCATCCAACTGGCTCCCTTTACCCATTCCTCCCATTCTTCCACCCCTTCCATTTATAAATACCATTCTGTTGACTGAATATAAGGGTTTATTTATTTATTTATTTATTTTATTACAAAAGTTTATTTTTACATCATTTTGTACATTTTTTTTTTTTCTCAATTGTAATCCCTGCGGGTTTCCCATCACCAAGTCACCCATGTGCCATCATCATAATCCCGTGCATTTCCCTCCTCCCACCCCGTTTTTGATCCCATTCCCCACTCCACCCCCACAAAATGTCTCTGGTATATGGTTGTTCATTATTTTTGTTATTTTCCACCTGGTCCATTATACTCCTGCTATGAGTGAAACCATCCGGTATTTTTCTTTCTCTTTCTGGCTTATCTCACTAAGCATGATCTTTTCCAGTTCCATCCAAGTTGTTGCAAAAGACATGTGTTTCTCTTTTTTGGTTGCTGAGTAATATTCCATTGTATATATGTACCACATCTTTCTAATCCAGTCATCTACTTTTGGGCATTTGGGCTGCTTCCATGTTTTTCCAATTGTAAATAAAGCAGCAATAAACATGGGGGTACAAATATCTTTTTTCAATCAGTGTTTTTGTGTCTTTTGGGTAGATACCTAGGAGTGGGATTGCTGGGTCGTAGGGAAGCTCCATGTTTAGCAGTTTGAGGAACCTCCAAACAGTTTTCCATAGTGGTTGTACTAGTTTGCATTCCCACCAGCAGTGCAGGAGAGTTCCTTTTTCACCACATCCTCGCCAACATTTGTTGTTGCTAGTTTTTTGAAGATGTGCCATTCTCACTGGAGTGAGGTGGTATCTCATTGTGGTTTTAATTTGCATCTCTATAAGGGTTTATTTTTATTTTATTTTTTCTGTTGTTTGTTTGGCTTTCTATTCCATATGAGTGATATCTTTATCTTTGTGACTTATTTCACTTGGCACCGTACTCTCTAGCTCCATCCATATTGTCACAAATGGCAAATTTCATTTTTTTATAGTTTAGCAGTGATCCATTTATAAATAGCATTTATTATATATTTATACATATGTAATTTAAGTCATATAGAGCTACATATATGTATCACTATATATTATATATACTGCATATAATATATGGTAACTATATAGAATGTATACATTCTATATATATATTCCACACATACTTTATGTTGTAGAATCTATATATATATTTTCTATATATGTAACCATATATTATATTATATATTATATAATAGCCATATATTATAGCAACTATATATTATATATAGTAACTGTATATCATATTACTATATATTATATGTATTATACATAGTACATAGACATATAATATATGTCTATAATATATGTCTATTATAGACATATATGTCTATATATTATAGAAACTAATATGTAGTTGCTGTATATATAATATATGGTTGCTATATAAAATATATAGTTGCTATAATATATAGTTACATGTGTATATGTAACTATATATGTATATGTATGTGTGTGTGTATGATTTAGGTAATCATCTGTCCATAGACACTGAGGTTGTTTCAGTATCATGGCTTTTATAAATAATCTACGATAAACATAGGAGTGCACATGTTTTTTCAAATTAGTGCTTTCATATTTCTCAGTTAAATACATAGAAGTAGAATTGCTGAATCACATGGTAGTTCTGTTGTTAATTTTTTGAGGAAAGTGCTATTCCACTCTTGCTGTTTGCATGTCTTGGACATTGAACCTGAGATAGATTGTAACAAACAGCATGAAGTCTGATGGATGAATCAGTTCAAACAAATGCATTAGCAACAACCAAAATATTATCTTGGCTGACTGTCACTGGTATTGGTATAACAGTTTTTATTTGATGTAGCTCAAGCTTCACACTTTCATTGGATCTGAGATATGATTGAGTGCCTCCAAGCTGGTGCTTAATTTACTAGCTCAATAGAGTTGACACTTGAAAACTCAGGGGTAATTGCCACTGGCTACAGTGGAAACTCTTAGTGTAACTTAGAGTCAGCTTCTGTATATACAGATTCTACATTTGAGGATTCAATCAGCATCCAAGGTTGGTGAATCCTTGAGTGTGATACCCATAAACAGAAAAAAAAAAGAAAATGTATGTAAGTGGACCTGTGCAGTTCAAATCCATGTTATATAAGGGTCCATGGCATTATACAGTCTGATACAGGTACTGTCATTACATTTGAGTTTTTTTGTGTTCTTAGGTTCATCTACCTATATTAAATAAAATTTCCTGGTGGTCATGCCTTATAAACCTATTACTAGTTTGGTTTGACTTGGTTGTTAAGCCTGGCCCATGTTTCAAAAAGCTAAATAACTAGGCAGTTTCTATTCCAGATTGGACTAAATGGAGCTTTGGTCCTGTATAGCATAGTTGTACTTAACCATTTTATAACTTCATGGCACATAGATGAGTTTCTTACACTTTCTAGTGCAAGTTAGCGTAAGAAAGCATTCACTCTTTGTTCCCTGATTTTATCACTGCTAAATAAAATACTATTATGTGAACATCTTTGACTTCCTGGATAATAATTAAAGATGGTAGAATTGAAGATAAAGGATCCCAAAACATCTTATGTTTTGTCTGTTGGATCCAAAAATTGATAGACTGTAGGAAGTTCTATTACATTAGAGTTCAGAAGACACATGTCAACTGATGACCCTTATGCTGATTTTCATAGAATAACCACTTGTTCATTGGATAGGGAATTTGCTAGCATGTTTTGTTTGGTTAGGACACCTTAAGTTCTTGTACCATTGGCCAGTAGGGAAAATTGGCTATGAATCTGATGAAAAATTAATACTGTAAATTTTTAGGAGGTATATAAAGCTTCATAGGCAGAAGCTTTGTAACTTTTAAATGTACAGAACAGAGACCACTGGTTGAGGTTCTGGCTCATAGAGGCTATTGCAGGACTCTGTATGATGGATTCTGAGATTGGGTGGAGGGAGATCAGGAGATGGTCCTGGTGTGGATGTTCTTGGAAGGCAGAGACAGCATAACTTGTTTAAAGATGAGTTGTGATCTTCCAGTCCATCCTGAAACTTCCTGCACAATGTGCTGGTGCTAAAGTTAACTGAGGTGGGCAAGGCATTCAGGGTGGGGGGGGAGTGGATTCGCTGGTAAGGAGTAACCAAACTCACTTCACCTGAAACCCACCCTTGTTTTCTTCACCTACAAGTACAGACAAAAGGCTGTACTGCAAACACTTTTACAGAAAGGTATGCCAGGATAGGATAGATATAGAACTCATCTTTTGAGTATTGAAACTTGGTGTGATTTTGTAATTTTTCTCACTTGTATGTTCATGAGGAATTTAAGTTTTAATTGAAATTGTTCTTCATTGAGTTAGGAGTAATGTGTGTGTGTCTATAATACATGTTTGTATGCACCATCCTTCTTAATTTTCCTACAAATTAATATTTACATTAAAAAGAACACTGTTGTTTCTCTGGAGTCTTTGCCTTCCATGTAACAGCTTGTCCTCTCTCTGTCCCCTCCTAGCAGGAAGCCAGTTGTCTGTGGCTATGAAAATACAACCTCTCTTTTGACAGGTAGTGCCAGTGTGTTTCTCCCAAGTATCCCCCAAATTGTGATGTTAGGAAGCCTGGATTGAAATTTATACCACTGTGGACTAGTCCTGGCCATGCTGAGGCATAGCTCTTCTACCTCCAAAGTCTTTTCACTTGCCTGAACTTTGCTTTGAATTTATGAGTTTAGGGTTTTGAATCAGAACACTGTCCAGTTTCCTTCTAGCTCTCAGATTCTAGGATTGGGTTTCTTATTGCACATCCTGTGAGTTAACCTTGTGCTTGGTTGCCTGGGATGCAGAGGCTTCATGTAAGCATCTGACAGCTTAAATATAATAGGATTTAGAGGATGAGCAACTTTTTAAAAGAAAGACTTTGAGGTTAGCAGGCTTATAGCCTATTTAGTGGTGCCATTGAAATTTAAATGAACCTGCAAATAAGGAAAATTTAGACAATTCAGGCACTGAAGAGAGGTTGTCATATCCTTGCTTAAGCATTAGCATGGTTATTTTTTTAATGTAGTCACCTTCTGCATATTAACAAAGTAGAACATCTATCATTCTTTGGCATAAGGTGAAAAATGAAGATGATATTCTGCACACATTGACCCTTTTCTCTATTTTCTCCCAGGGTTTTCCAGGAAACACAAATGCAGACAGTGTTGTGCACTACAGACTCCAGCCTCCTTTCGAAGCCAGGTTCCTGCGGTTCCTCCCCTTAGCCTGGAGCCCTAAGGGCAGGATTGGCATGAGGATTGAAGTGTACGGATGTGCCTACAGTGAGTGGTCCTTATTCCCAGACAGAAGTCAACATCATTGTGACATATAGTAAAAAACAAACTAAAAACTGGATGAAATTTTTGTATCCTTTTAATGAACTATGCTTGTAGAAATTTTTTTTTTTTGGTACGAAAATACTTAATAATGCTGCTTTAGTTATTTTACAGGTGAGTACAGAGTTGGATTTGAACTAAAGCATAGAATTTGATTCCCAGAGTTCAGCAGAGTACTTTTTTTATGGCAGCCTCATTAACAAAATTAAGGAAAATTGAACCAATAGCAGTAATTTACTGTGACTGATGTTGCTATTTTCTAATATTGAGATTGTTGGGGGAAAAAGAGGTTCTGAACAGACTCCATAAATAAGTTTTTATTGACCTCATCATTACCCCAGACCAAAGAAATCCAAGACACCAAAGACTTCAAATCCCACCTAAGGGGGAGATTTCTGAAAACTGAGGATGGAATTAGGCAGCCAGGCTTGGTTTATAACCAGCCATTTGAGCCTTGGGGGTTATTGACATTTTGCTGGCATGCCATTGGGGTTCCAGCTCAGCAGAACTGATTGGACACATTCACTACTCTATCTCTCTCGTTCTCCCTGAGTTCATTTCTTAATTCCCCCTTTTTTCTAAATAAATCCTTTATTACCCATTTTGTGTGTAACTGTGAGTCTCACTATAAGTCCCTTTTAAGCATGCACATGAAGAACCACAGTCAGACCAACCCATTTCACATTGGGGTTGCCCTGTAACAAGATGGCCCTAATGAAGACATGGATGACTCAAGTACAAATGTCACCATGTTCCTCACACACTACAATGACTCTGTTTTCCCTTTTCTTCCCTGTTTGTACAGTGTGTTGTGACTTAATTTTATCTAAGCCTGGTAACATCATTTTGTAGTATGTCCTCTTTACCCCACTGATGATAAAGTAACAACATTCGCGGTCAACCTGAACAGAATCACAAGCTTAAGAGCATTCAAAAATAGATGGGGGAATTAACTCAACAGTTGTTATACTGGAGATCCAGAAAATAGTATTACTTAATACACAAAAAGGAAAACTTAATAATATAAAGTTCTAAAAAAGTGATGAAAAACCCATCACTTGCATGGCAATAGCCTGTAAAAATGGGTTTTGGTCAGGTTGGCCAATGAAGGGTGACTTCACCCCTCAATTATATCTGACGTATCTTAGCCTACCTCTAACAGACATTTTCTCATTCAACTTGCACATCAAACAAGTGGGATAGTAATAATCCCAGTGCTTTAGAGTAGGAAAAAAAAAAAAAAAAGGACTGAACCTTAGAGAAATGAAAATGTTCATGAGAGCTATTACATATTGGATCTCAAATATTTAAAAACTATCTTTTTTTATAAATTTGGTTCTCATCACTAGCATACTAGTTAGGCATTAATTTCTTTATTCCCTTGCTTATAAGAAAATGTATTGAACATTTGCTATTTTCAGATAACACTGTTAGGTATCAGGTGTAGGGGATTCATTCTAAAAGTGTTCATTTGTTGGCAGGGGTGAAATATTTTTTAATTTCAACTCTTAAAATCTCAACAGTGTTTTCACTACATTTATGGCCTTATAAGCTCGCTTTAAGATACCCAAAAGGGGATTTCATTCACTTTGTCAGGATTTTGTGAGGAGTCACACAACTGTAAAAAACAGATATAAAGTATTATGACATGAAAATGGGGCATGAGGAGGAAAGTATTCAGGAAAACAAACCTTCTTTGTAGCTAAATTTGCAAAGTGGGGGAGTGGATGTAGAGAGGGTCCTTGCATGAGGACACTAAGGCTCTGTTAGTGCAGGACTCGGGTAAGGTGTGGGCGTTGTACAGTGCAGTGAATTGTTGAGGAGCAACAAATAATCCCCATTCTGGTAACCTCAGGGAGAATAAGTGTTTTCCAAGTCAGGCTCACCCAAGTACTTCCATCCCAGATTAAAGGATCCCAGTCATCATTAGTTCATTTACCTTCCTAATCCCACTAATTGCTCACTTTCCTGACCCTTCCAGTTTATTTACATGGAATATCTACCAGAGGTGGTATTGCACCGCCTTCGAACTTTTGTCCCTCTTTCCATTAGTCATTTCCTTTCGCTCTTTGTTTCTTGGATCTCTGAATGTGTTCACAGATACCGCAGCTACAGTGCCTGATTTAGAGTTTCTCTTTGATCCCATGAAATTAGCATCCCCTTCTTCCATTATTTTGGGAACAACTTAAGGTTTACTTACTTCAAAGCTCAACAAGGTCTTTGATGGGGATTTGCCATTAGCTTGATGTTCTTTGTGAGAGCATATTACTTCAGTTCCTTGGGTAAGAAATTAGTACAAGGAAGATTAAAGCTGTGTGTCAGCTTCCCAAAAGGATAGTTGGGTGTGCAACTGTCATGGGATCCTAAATTCAGCACATGGAGCATAAGAGACTCCTAGGTTAAAAACAAATACAGACAAGTAACAGTTGTCACCACTTGTAAATCAATACAAAGTTCACCCCTTAATAATAGAGGCTCTAATTGTCTTCATTTTTACTATTGATGATTAACGTTTAAGTGTGACTCTGAATTTTTAGTTTTGAAAGTATTATATGCTTTTTAGCTAAAAGTTATCATTTGTATTTTTGTTACAGGGCAACCCCAATGTGAATTAGGTTACCTGGCAGTGGGTCCTCATTTCTGTGCTTAAAGGGACTTATGATAAGAATCAACGGGAGGCACACACACAAAAAAGTTAATAATGTGCTTATTTGCAAAAGAAAGGGACAATGAATAACATGGGGAAAAAGAGAGAACTAAGTTAATGCACCCTACCAGTTCAGCTAACCTGGAATCCCAATAACATGCTGAGAGCCAGTCAAAAGCCAAGAGACAAACCAAGTGAGCCAAGTGAGCCAAGTGGCCAGGGGACCCCTAAGTACACATGTCTGGTTTTATATCCATCATGGCTGCTTAACTTCACCCTCAGGTCCCAGCAATCCTCCCGCTGGTGATGATGGGATTTGTAGTTTCGGTGTCTGGAGTGGAATCCGCAAAATCTGTATCTGTTAGCTCAGGACATTCTTTTCCCCCTAACATTTCTACTGCTGTGATTTTATTGAAAAATGTCCAAATTGGGCCCTCACTGGTGGCACAACAGGTTAAAGTGCAGCACTGTGAAGCTAGCCACAGCTGTATCAGCATGAGTTTGATCCCAGTCAGGGAGGTGACCCATATGGCATAGCAGACCTCTCCTATTATTCCCGCTGCTCCCCTTAGCAGTGCACTTCATCAATCTTCCTGTTCTGTTCCCCACTTTGTCTCTGGTGAATCCTCTCACCATCTCTGTACCTCTGCCCAATGCTCCAGTTCTGTATGCATAACTAAATAATTCCTAAAAAAAAGATAAATGTTCAAATCACTTATTTCAGCATATAATATCTACCAAATGCAACTTTTCATTTTCTTTTCTTACACTCCATTTATAATATTTTTTTCTTTTCATAAACACTGTGCACTTCAATGACTTTCTGGCTTGATGTACACATTTTCTCTACCTGAAAGGACCTTCTCTTATATCTAGGGTATATCATGTGAGGGTTCTTAGAAGAAGCATCCCTGCTTACCTGCACACAAAGGTCCAGGGTTTGCCATAGGTCGCCTTTGGCCCTATCTCATCCTCCAGTTACTCTCCTCCTTCTGGATGCTCCTTTCACCAAGGTTTGTGTTCTTTACAGGCTTTCTCTAGGCCTTGTATTACACTCTAAAAAGGTTTCCCTTTCAGGCGTTCACCCATTTTCATCAATATTCAATAATCTGACCCATTTCAAATTAGCGTCCTCAATGTATAGCTCTTCTGTTCAGATGTCCGGGCACTCCCCAGGTCCACCCCTTATTTCTTTAAAAAGATTTTTATTTTTATTTATCTTTTGGACTTTTCTGTTGTTTCCATTCTGCTTCTGAATTTGGCTTTCCATACTCATGGTTAGTGTCATTTTCCATGTTTTCTTGACAACCTGCTCTATTTTCATCATTAGTGCATAGTAACCTCACCATTGTATTATAATTTTTTGTGAGTGTGCTTATTGTTTGCAACAGAAAGGGAAGGAAGGAGTGAAGAAACTATTAAGTATATGGGATAGATAGACAGAGGATGGCAAAACCCATACTGGGTCTACCAGTTGCCCATAGGGCTCTCTAGTCATGGTCAAATTAGGCATTAAAAATAAAATGGATAGGGCCCTCCCTGGTGGTGCAGCAGGTTAAAGCACAGTACTAAGAAGCTTAGACCACTTCAGCATGTGTTCTATTCCCACCCGCCCTGGAGGTGACCCACATGGCGTGGCAGACCTCTCCTGACCCACCGCTGCTCCCCTCAGCAGTGTACTTTGTCAGTTGGCCTGTTCTGCTCCCCACTCTGTCTCTGGTGAATTCTCTTACCGCCCCTACACCTCTGGCCTGTACCCCAGTTTTGTAATGAATAAATAAATCTTTAAAAAGTAAATAAATAAAATGGATAAAGAGGGGAGAGTAGGAAAGGGAGGACATGCAATTGAATGGTTTACAATATTAAGTACTTAAAAAGTATGTTGATAAAAATATAGGTTTTATTTAATGACTTCAACAGATGTTGGCATTTTAGTATTTTAGTATACTATTAGTAGTCTCTAAATCAAAGATTTTATATTTTGAAGCATTTAAAGAGACTATGGAGGAAATAATTGCATAAAAGCTTCCTTCTATTTAGTACTGGTTCATACTATTGTGTTATTATGTTCAGAAGAACATAGGATTCAGGGGACCTCCCTGGTGGCATATGGGTTAAGTCTCAGCACTATCAACTCTGTGGCCTGAGTTTGATCCCTCGCCAGGAAGCCAATACACATCTGGCACTCTGGTCTTGTCCCTAGCTCCCCTTGCAGTGCATTTCAGTAGATCTGCCTTTTTTGCTCCCTACTATGACCTTGGTGAATCCCCTCAATCCCCACCTCTGACCTATATACCCCAGTTCATCTATGCATAAATAAATAAATACATTTTTTTTTTCATACAGAACTGGAATACAGGCCCTAGGCTCAGGGGTGGCGAGAGGCTTCACCAGAGACAGAGTGGGGAGCAAAACAGGCAGATCGACGAAGTACACTGCTGAGGGGAGCAGCGGGCGGGTCAGGAGAGGTCTGCCACACCATGTGGTCTCCTCCAGGGCAGGCGGGAGTCAAACTCATGCGGAAGTGGCCTTAGCTTCTCAGTGCTGTGCTTTAACCCGCTGGGCCACCAGGGAGGGCCCCTAAATAAATCTTTTTTAAAAGAAGAGAATATGGTTGTTCATTCCAGTTATGGAAAAAGTAGTAAAATGTCAAGCTGGATTAGTTCAGTTTGATGCATGTTTATGGAACTTTTATCTTGTACAAGGCTCTATACCTGCATAAGCATAGTTTCTGTTCTCAGGTGCTGAGGATTAAGTGATGGTGAGGAGAAATGTCTATTCTTTGTAACCTGCTAAATTTGGTAATGGGTTTCTGATTCTAAACCTATGTCAAAGTATAAATAGAAGATAGACTTTGATCTAAGGCTAAAAATTATGTTTCTCTAAGCTTTTATCATATAATTAACAGATTTTATCTGGTACTAGTAAATATTAAAATAACTCTAAAATCTTTTGAAATAGAACATTCTCATAGCTTTTACTTGTAATAAGCCTTTGTTTAAATACTATTTTAATTTTTATGGAAGTTACCTTACCATTACCAACTGATTTATTTTTAGCCACTCCCCAAATTAAAGTTATTAACAAATTATTGCATATAAAGAAGTATAACTAGGGATTTATATGTTGAAAGGCATCAATACACAACTAATAAAGCAGAGCAGAACAAACAATATGGGTTATATTATAACATCTAAGTTAATTTAGTGGTATAAAATAAATACTTTGGATTGAAAATGTTATTTTAAATATTGTAATTGGTTACCAGAATTTGAATCCTGGAATGACCTTTGATGCCTGAAGAACTTCAGAATCAGATACTAGGACTTATTATTAAGAAAACAGAAGCGATTTCTTCTCAGTGATACTGTTTTCTCACAAGTATGTAAACTTAAGGAGTCCCAAATTGCTTCCTGATCAGGTTCCTAAACCTGCTTTTTAAAACTCTACTGTTCCTGGTCTTGGTTAATGATTTCATGATTCACCGGGAACTTTATGTAAGGAACATTATTCATTGAATAATAGATTCTGAATTCTATACCTATAAATTATTTCAATTCTTTATAGCTCAGGTTACCCATAATACAAAACTAGTAAATCTTCAGAATTACTGCAATCTCTCTACTAATTTAGATTTCCACATTTGTACTCATTCATATACTCTAATTTCCCCTGGCAGTTAAATCACTTTGAAAAACTCAAATTTAGCATAAGTGTTAACCTGTTTAAAACTTCTAGTAGTACAATAACATACATACGTCTCAAGATTTCTCAGAGCTTGAGTGGCACTGACCCTGAATGAATCTCTAATCTTAGGACTTGCCACTCTCCGCCCAATATTTTGGGCCTTCCACTTTCCATGGGTCCTCTTCTTCACACATATGGTTTGCTGGGCTTGATATGTTTCTTCCCATTTTGTTCACCAGTCTGTCTACATCTCAAATGTCTATTGCACAGAGAAGCATTGAGAGTCTAAATATGGGTTCTCCTTGCTGGTCAACCTTTAGTGGTTTGCCTCCTTCAGTATTGAAATCCCAGAATATTGGTGATAATGGCCCTCCCTAATTTCTTGTCACTGAGATAGTGATTGTTTACATTGCCTCTCAGGATGGGATCTCTGTGCACCCTTCTTCCCAATACTGGGAGAAATTCAGTGTCAAAGGGTGAGACCAGAGTTAGCTGTTGCTGACTGAATAATAGATTCCCGGGACATTTTCATGAAATGCTTCTAGATTCATTGCTATGTCTTTGGTCAGTTAATGGAGTCATTCAGTTGTTGCTTCTGAAAACTTTTTCTCAAGTATTATCATTGCTTTTGGGACAGGATTTGCCAGACTACTCACTTTGTCATTTTGGAAATCTTACTCCACTAATTTTAGAAGAGATTTAAATTTAATACTTATGTGTGTATGCACACACATACATGCACATATATACACATGTGTGTCTAGATACACACATGCCTGTGTGTGTTACCACTTAATGTGTAAGTTCTGGTGTTTTTTATGCCTTTGTATGGATTTATATGTCCATGTATCTCTTCCTCCCTCAAAGACTTCCTATAACATTTCTTGTATGGATCTGCTGTTAAGAAATTCCTCAGGGCCCTCCCTGGTGGTGCAGTGGGTTAAAGTGCAACACTGCAAGTTGGCCACAGCTGCTTCAGTGCAAGTCTGATCCTCTGCCCTGGAGGTAACCCACATGGCGCCTCAGACTCTCCTGCCTTGCGCACTGCTCCCTTCAGCAGTGTACTTTGTCAGTTAGCCTGTTCTGTTCCCCACTCTGTCTCTCACTGCCCCTGCACCTGTGGCCTGTATCCCAGTTCTGTATGCATAAATAAATCTTAAAAAAAGAAGAAGAAGAAATTCCTTCAGCCTTTGTATGTCTGAAAAAAA
>NW_004567118.1:41067615-41082072 GCF_000260355.1 Condylura cristata
GCTTTAACCCGCTGCGCCACCAGGGAGGGCCCTATTTTTTCCACTTTTGAGACATCTTAGTTTTTACTTTTCAGTATCTTTCCTGTATCTATTTTTTAAGCATATAACAAGAGTTATAATTGCCTTAATCTCCTTTTGCTAATTATAATATCTGTGTCAGTTCAGTGTTAAGTTTTAGATGAATTTTCACTTGTTATAGGTCATTTTTCACTTTCCTTGTATGCTTTGGAGTTGACTATCAGATACCAGACATTCTGATTTTTACCTTGTTGGATTTTGGATATTTTTGCTTTTTACATTTTTGAGCTTTGTTCAAAAGCACAGGGGTTTTTTTGGTTTGTTTGTTTTTATACTTGTTGGAATGTAGATTCTGAACTCACACAATAGGGGAGCCAGTGACTTGCTTCTGACATGTATAAGTCATCACCTGTACCTCAAGTGTCTTAATTCTTTAAATGGTTGAGTTACAGAAATGCTTTTCATAAAGCTTTCTTGTAAAAGTGTGATGCTAAGTGGTAATAGAGTTTGTTGAGTTTGATGTTTTCACTTCAATAACTGTTTAGTGGATTATTTGTATTATTTATGGGTAAATTAAATTCTCTTTGCTCTAATAATAGTTTAACAGCAAAATCCTCATGTTAGTGGGTTGATTGAAGTAAAGTCACTTTATTGTTCCCATTGAACACTAACACTAGAAAATGATTTTCTATGGTAAGTAATAGGAAATCTGTGAGACTGTCCCCATTCACACTTGGCCAACTTACTGCTGCTGACTTATTGAGAGCAATGCATTCGATTCCAAAATACGGTGTTTGGGCTTAATTTTAGATATTTTTAAATCAATATTAAATAGAGGTGAATAATTTCATATGTCAGAAGCAAGTCACTGTATTTCCTATTGCATCAGTTCAGAACCTATTCCAACAAATGTAGAAGAAAATGTACTCTTGAACAAAGAACAAAAAAAAATCATACTTGTGTATTTAATGCTAACTTTAAAAGTGCATGTTTACTCACTTACAAATTTTTTCCACATTCATGTTGATTCTTGAACAGTTATAAGTAAATGACATTTTATAAAATGGAATCTCTTTGATGAGGCCTATAATAGTGTTTCTAATCTAAATTTTCTTATTATAAATCATCTTTTTGGATAATTTTTATTCTTATATAAAAATTATATAATTACTCATTATATAGTCTTTACTGGAAGATTTCTTAGTAATAATGTAGTTTCATTTTTGAAGCATGGTTGGCTATATTTTGGTACCTATTTGTGTGAAGTGTACTGGATGATTATTTTGAGAAATTGTTACATTGTCTTGATACCTTGCATTCTTGCTTTTTAAGCATGTTCATTCATGAAATAAGAGACCTCCGTAACCTTACCTCTTCCAACTAGAGCTATGAGCTATTTTCTGTGATTCTAGATTCCTTAACCACCCACACAGTGAGACTTTATGATATTCTAGTGAAATGAGTTATTTCACAGTAACTAAGTAGAGAAGATATAGGGAGCACTTATTTCCCAGAGGGTTGGCTCATGTATATCCCATTCTCTGTTCTATCTCAGTTCCCTATGTGTGTGACATCTAGGAGGTGATATAGTGCTATTAAATGAAAATAGAGATATACTTGGGGAGCGAATGGAAATTGGGTTAAAAGGGGTGAAGATGGGGGTGAAAATGCTCTCTTAATTACAAAACTATATTATGTCAAAACAAAATCCTTTCCAAAGCAGAATTTAAAGGTATGGAAAAAGTATCTATTTCAATATATTCCACCATATTACAAACAGAAATATATAGCAAGAAGCCAAAATATTGCTCCGTTCTTTACCATATAAAATATATTTTCAAGCATAGCCATAAATGACACATATTGAATGACACAGTAGACTGATCAAAAATAATAATTAAATTTCTACTATTCTATATAAACTAGGGTTTTTCATTCTTAAATCAAAAAAGGGTGTCAAAGCATCCATTTGTGAGCTGATTCTTATATATATATGATCTATATAATAGTTTATTTTTAGATCATTTTGTGCCTTTTCCATCTCAGTTGCAATCCTCATGGGCTTCCCATCACCAAATCACCCATGTGCCATTACCATAATCCTATGCATTTCCCTCCCAACCCACCCCCCGTTTTTGATCCCATTCCCCACTCCACCCCCATAAAATGTCTCTGGTATATAGCTGTTCATTGGTATTATTATTTCTCACTTGGTCCTTTATTCTCCTGCTATGAGTAAAACCATCTGGTATTTTTCTTTTTTTTTCTGGCTTATTTCACTAAGCATGATCTTTTCCAGCTGTGAGCTGGCTATTTATGGCTATCTTTAGACAATCAGGACCCAGGCAAAATACCCATTTCTGATGATTCTGCAGAGTAGAGGCAGCAAATTCCCTCTATAAAGGTTCTCCTAGTTCTGCAGGCATATATGAGCTCTGCCACTGGTCTTTATTTTTAAGCTTTAAAAAAAAAAAAAAACTTAAGAAAATGTTGCAGAGTGATGTCACATCATTCTAGATGAAGGAAAGAGACAGTCTAATATTCAAATTCTAAAAGAAATTCCTGACTTTTTTCCTTTTTCACCCTCTTAAATTGAGCTTGAGTTTATGTTGTCATTTAAGGGCTTAATTAAACTACCAGATACATTGCTTTTAAATGATTTCATTTTACTCATTTGGCTATAGATGAAGATAGATGTGATGCGCCAAAATAATACTGGTAAAATCATTTGTGGAACAAAAATTTCTTGTTTTCTTACTGCAAAAATAAACCTTAATTATCATTGCCTTTCAGTTCATATAGGGAGACAAACTATATTGCCAAAATGTAAAAGCATTCATTATTGAGTTTTTGCTGGTTTATTGTCATCTAGAAAACTAAGGACAATTGTATTTTTAATAGGCATACTTGCTAAATTATATAACAGAGGATAATTATTTAGTTTACATGATGCTGAGACAGAATATAGTATGTTGATATTGACATTTCTACTAAGTCTGTGAATCAAATTTATGAATTTTCAAAAGAACTACATAAAATGGATGAGTCCTTTGAATTTTGCACATAAATGGGTATTTTAGTGAAGCTGAATGAAATGCAGGTAAATATACATTAGCCATAACATTTTGTGTGAGTACACATCATATCATTGGGCATCATGTTTTTCTGCTTTTTCTTGCACCTTCATCTGTTATACAAATGTACTTTTTAGGGCACACTTTTATCCTCTATTTCCTTGTGTGACATGACAAATATGAGTTTTCCCTGAGCAATGTGAATTCCCTTGTATATCCATTGATTTTATTTTCAATTGGTTTGACTGGTGTTCTTTCTTTATTGATGGGAACTCCAGTGATTTTGAAATTACAATTATCAAGATTGTCAAAAGAAAATGGCAGCCTAATCCTGTATATGGCTGAGTGACCTTCACAATGTTCTTGAAGCACAACTACAACAGTGTATCTTTCCAGATTACTGAAGACCCTTTACTGTGAGAATAAGATATATCTAGTAAATCTAATGTGCATGTGTGTGAGTCTTATGGGCAGAAAAATATATGAGAAATTACAGCTTTCTGAGAATTGTTAAAACTATCACCACTGGCTCACAAGTCATTTACAGAAATTTTTTACTGCTTACGGTGTGAAACCTATTACAAAATTTCAGAAAAACAATAAAGTTGAATGATCGTAAAATACACAGATTTTTTCTTAGGGTAAATTGGATTTCTTCTCCTTTCCTCTGGATCATCAGTGCTCACAGGATGAGAATAGGCCAATATGGAGATAGCAGGAATTGATAATAGAGCAATACCAGTTTTTCTAGAAGATAAATTTTGGGGAAAATGTCAGAAAAAGCAGGCAGTGGAGTTTCAGTCTCTATGTAATATATCCAGACAAAATTGGCGGGAGCATTTACAGTGACTCTTGTGTTAAGCAAACCAGAGATACGCTGTGTGTGAATATACACCTGTATACATATACATGTATATGCATATATTTGTGTGTGCTAACATATCCATTACAATGTGCAAATAAAATTTTATTATACTTAGATCATTTTTAATGTCTTCTGTTGTAGGATCTGAGATGGTTAATTTTGATGGGAAAAGTTTCTTGGTCTACACATTTAATCAGAAAACCACTACAAGTCCAACAAAAGATGTTATTTCTTTGAAATTTAAAACCAGACAGAATGATGGGATTCTGCTCCACAGACAAGGACAGAATGGAAAACACATGACCCTGGAGTTAGTTAAAGGAAAACTCATCTTATTCCTTAATTCAGGTAAAAACTACAAGGTGGTGCTTTGGAAAATATAATTATTTAAATGAAAGTATCTTGTGTATATATATATATATAGATATATATATTAAAAGATTTATTTATTTGTGCATACAGAACTGGGGTACAGGCCAGAGAATCAGGGGTGGCGAAAGACTTCACCAGAGACAGAGTGGGGAGCAGAACAGGCAGATCGACGAAGTACACTGCTGAGGGGAACAGCGGGCGGGTCAGGAGAGGTCTGACACACCATGTGGGAATCGAACTCATGCGGAAGTGGTTTCAGCTTCTTCGTGCAGTGCTTTAACCTGCTGCACCACCAGGGAGAGTCAATATTTATATTTTTTTAATAATCAAGTAGTTAATTTATCCTGAAACCAGAACACTTTTGAGAAAGAAAGGAGATTCTACACTGAAGCAAAGGGTGTAAGTCATGACTACTCAGAGAAACAGAAACACATTCACCCCCACATTTATCTTGAGTATGCTTTTATGTAAAACAATGTGATTTGAGTAATACATAGGATCATTATTAGATGCTCAAAAAAATAACCTGATAATATCATAAGGACAAGAGTGGATAATTGTAAATTTGGAGCTGGCATCATCAATGAGGTGCTGGTGTGAAAATATTCTCAAAAATTAAAAATGAGTAATAAAAATAAGCAATATAATTAAGAATGAAGAAATTGCTCAAGGTCCAAAGAATATGAGTTTAATATTAGGGTAAGACCAGCTGATCAGCTCTTGGGTTAGAAAAAAGTATAATTATTTTGAGAAATACTAAACCTCCCAATAGAAATCATAGTACTGAACTAGATGAAACAGTTCATTTATTTTCCCTCCCTTTTTAGGCAATGCCAACCCACCCTCCACTGAGGCCCACGTAAATCTCACTCTGGGCAGCCTGCTGGATGACCAGCACTGGCATTCCATCCTAATTGAGCTCCTCAACACACAAGTCAACTTCACCGTGGACAGACACACCCATCATTTACAGAAGGGCGAGTCCAGCTATTTGGATCTTGATAATGAGGTGTGAAAATTACTTTTTTTTAAAAAAATATTTATTTATGCATACAGAACTGGGGTACAGGCCAGAGGTACAGGGCAGTGAGGGGATTCACCAGAGACTGAGTGGGGAGGAGAAACAGAGTGGGGAGTAGAACAGGCCGACTGACAAAGTACACTGCTGAGGGGAGCAGCAGGCGGGTCAGGAGAGGTCTGCCGCGCCATGTGGTCACCTCCAGGGGGGGGATTAAACTCATGCTGAAGTAGCTTTAACTTCTTAGTGCTGCGCTTTAACCCACTGCACCACCAAGGAGGGCTAAAAATTACTTTTTAAGTACAAATTTATCATTTGAATCCAATACAATCTCCTAGGTAAATAGAAAAATGCTCTTTCCTAGTATTACTTGGGAAAGTCACTAAGAGAGTAGATAATGTAGTCACAAGAAAAAAAAAATACTATGTAGGGTGATCGTTTCACAGTAAGTGCAAACATCTTATCATTATGTGGTATACCTGAAAATAATTATACCTCAAAAAAAAAAAATACAATGTAAGCTTAGGAAATACTATCACATACAGAAACAACCCTTTCTTAGCAAGTCAGAATTTCTGTGGAATATTTCCTAGCAGTGACAGTTGCCCAGTGGAAGGTGCAGATTTGCCCTTGAGGTGTTTTTTTTTTTTTTTCCTTACCTGTTAGTCTCCACATTAGAGGAAGAGTAAGTAGTCATTAAATTTTGGAACTCTGTAGATGAACTGGATAGCACCGTTTTAAAATTATTCATTTGGACCATTCTTCAGTATAGCATCTGATGTACACCTGTGAACAGTTAGTTACCTTGGACATTTCTTTATCTTTGACAATCCTAAATAGAACTGAACCAGGACCTTTGAAGCAGAGCCCATATTATTATTATTAAATAATATTATTAAGCCCAGCCCTGTTGAGGGGTAGTTGATGCAGTTTGGTTCTAGCCCCACTGAGTTCCTTGGAGCCCTCTTACCCAGAAACTTGCTCAATTCTGAGTGGGAGCCTGGACTTTTCCCTTTTATATAACGCTTCAAGATGTATGTGAGGATGGACCAATTTGATTGGAGCTTGACCAAGACCAAGCTTTGCTCCCCTGAGTTCCGAGTGTTCCCATCTGGTACCTGTATTCCAAATGATTTTTTAATAATATCAGGGCCATTTGACTCAAAATATTGTTTGGGGAAATTTTGAAAGTGATAACAATATTTTCAGCATATTATCTACATTTATTTAATTTTCTCAGAACATCTTCAAACAGTCCAGAAAACTTCAACATTCATTTGGATACCAGATAAAGATCCTGGTCTTGAGTTGAGATTATCATTGGGTATATTATCATTCTAATGTATCAGAGTCCTGGCAGAGCCAAAACTGAAATCCAGGTACTAGAAAGATTTATAAAGTAAAAATGTCATCACAATTGGTTACATTGTGATACAGATCAAGATTTGCCATGGAAATAAAGATGCAATATTCATCACCAGAAATGACACATTCATTCAAGAAGCAAATTGCATGAAGTCTATTTTACCCCATTTATCTAATTAAAATAGATAAATAAATCTGTCATCTAAAACTTCATTTTAAATTTAAATAGAAAATAATGCCAGATTGAGACAATTATCACTATATTTGTTAATCATAAATGTTTTAGGCAGATAATCAGAAAATCATTAAACAATATTATTTATGTCATTTTTTCTTTCTAAGATCAGCTTTGGAGGGATTCCTGGTGATAGAAAATCAGTGGTGTTCCCACACAAAAACTTTTATGGTTGTCTTGAAAATATCTATTTCAATGGAGTGGATATTATTGATTTGGCCAAGAAACACAAATCACAGATCCTCATCATGGTAAGAAAATCTATATAGGAATTTATGAGAAAAGGGGGGTGTAATTGATTATGTCCATTTTGAAATATATCACTCTGCAACACACACATATATAAGTGTATTAAATGTATACATTTTCATTCAGGTTTAATATTTATGTGTGTGTATATATATTTGGAAACAGAGGCATAGTTTTAAAAAGATGTTCAAGTATAATTATATAAGGACTTTATAATACAATGCTTGTTTTTTCACTTGATTTGCTTTTCCTTCTTGGTCTCCTCTCCCCACATGAGACATGAGAGCCGGTCCTCCCATCACCTCCTCTTGTTACTAAGTCTGTGTTTGTCTCTCCATGTTCAATCCATCTGAACTGGTAGACACATATTCACACACATAAACATGAGTGCTTATGTTTATAAACATTTGCTATTGTTCATAAAAATGGGACTACTGGGGTAAGCTTTTCTCCCTCTTGATGCCTTGAGGAAATTCTCAGATATCATGGATAGTTCTGGATCAGAATGGTACTGCTGCTTATTTGGTCATTTCTTATTCAGGACATTTGCTTTATGTGCCTTTTTTTTTTTTTTTTTGCCAATACACTCTGAGAATTGCCGGTGCATTTTCAGGTTCTCTCAGGTATAGTTTTGTTTTGATGAGATAAAGTTCCAGGGAGAGAATATCTTGATATTCTTGAAAGTTTCAGGTTTTAATAACTGTTGTTGGATTGCTTTCCCCCCAACTGTTAATGTAACACTGTCCACCGACAATGTATGAGAGAGTTCTTCCATGACATCACATGCAAACACAGGTGTTCTCCATCTCCTAAACTTTTGCCAGCTCCGTGGATATGAATTAACTTTCATTGTTACTTTCACGTTCATGTGACTACTGGTGAATGAAGTCATATTTTTGTGATTCATCCGGATTTATTTTTTAATCATTGTCCATTCCTATACTCTTGCCAATTTTCGTTTTAATTGATTTGTAATTCATTCTTTATGTGATATATGATAAAGATTATTTCTTATATTATTTATTTTTGCACTGTTTAGTAACAAACACAATCTTTCATAGCACACACTTAGATCATAACTTCCGTTACATATTGATTATGCATAGTCTCAGCTCTTTTTGTGGATGAATGATTTTTTTCATATCGATATGCCATGCCTATATCAAAACCTCATTGACTTGATTACTTTAGCTCTAGTATGTTTTAGTGACTGGTAAGTTCCATTTCACTGTTTTTCTTTGCATACTAGATTGAAGAGAAAAGGCAATTTGAATATATTTTTCCATAGGAAATTTACCAAAATTTATCTAACCTGAGGGAAAAATTTCCTTTAAAGATCTACATTAGAATTACATTAAGTTGTTTCCATTCACACATTATGATTAAAGATAAGTTTCCTCCAAGAACAAAAAAGAGGTTTTCAATAGAACTGTACAAAAATAAAGGCATTTCTGCTGGGAAAGACAGACTTTTGATTGAGTGACCTTCCTGGGTCTCTCAGCCTGTGAGAGCTTCTGATAGGCAGCCAGGTTTCCTTTGGGACAGCCGTCCTCCACACATCATTTTTGTCAGACCTGCAGAAACCCAACTCCTACTTAGAATAAAATGTAGCTGTTATCTAAATGACAAACTTGTAATCACGCTTGCATAATCAAAGTAAGTACCAAAAGTTTCCTAGAGTATGTTCTCCTTGATGTTGGTCTTCATTAGATTAAACATGTCTAAAAACTTGAAGGAGGAAATCTCATTTTTTGTATCCCTTGTCCAATATAAAGCTCAAGAAAAAAGTTGGCTGGACATTCTTTTGCACATACTGAAAAATGAAGGAGGTGGATATTTCCCAAGAGACCCACTCTTAGATTTACCTAGAGGGAACTCCAAGACAAATATGGCAAAGCCTGATTTTTAAAAGCTACTTTTCTGCAAAGTTGATAAGAAACTGTAAATAGTGGGAAATTTGTTGCTAATTCAATGATATGCCAGTCTTACTCTTTTGCTTTCCTAATATACTCACTTTACTTACAGGGAAATGTTTCCTTCTTCTGTTCACACCCTCAAACTGTCCCTGTGACTTTCCTAAGCTCCAAGAGTTACTTGGCTTTGCCAGGCACATCGAAGAAGGACAAACTGTCCATTGCTTTCCAGTTTCGAACTTGGAACAGAGTGGGTCTTTTGCTGACCAGTTGGCTTCAACACAGGTCCATGACTCTCAGCCTTATTCTACATGATGGAAAACTCAAGCTGAGTCTCTCCCAGCCTGAACATCCAGTGAGAGATGTCACAGTAGGTAAGAACATGTACCCTATGATAATAGCCATTGGTCATGTCTGTAATACCTTACAAGTAAAACTAAGATTGGTAATCTCTAAAATAAGTAGATGATTAAACCAATAAGATACTCATAATTCTAGTAGGAGAAACTAAATTCCATTATCCTTTGACATAGGTTAATTGCAGGCTGTTGATGAATGAGTCAGTATGAAAAAAAATTAGCATAATTACAAAAAGTTTAAAAATAACTTGTTACTTGATAGTAAGACTGGGCAAATTTGAATTACTACAAGAAATTAGTTTAATTCTAGTTAGCCTTAAAAAATAGAGTTAACTGGCCCTCCCTGGTGGCGCGGCGGGTTAAAGCACAGCACTAAGAAGCTAAAGCCACTTCCGCATGAGTTCGATTCCTGCCTGCCCCGGAGGCTACCACATGGCGTGGCAGACCTCTCCTGACCCGCCCGCTGCTCCCCTCAGCAGTGTGCTTCGTCGATCTGCCTGTTCTGCTTCCTGCTCTGTCTCTGGTGAATTCTCTCACCCTCCGCATCTCTGGCCTGTACCCCAGTTCTGTACAAATAAATAAATAAATCTTAAAAAAAAAATAGAGTTAACTGCCTTATAAACCTATGTATACATTGATTTTCAAACTGTTAAGTCATAAATTTTCCCTCGTCTGTCAGCTGCTGCTTTTAGTTTTGGATAAGGCTTCTCAGAACCCCTGGTGGATATTTTACTCCCATATTCCAAAGAGGATTAATTTTTATCTGAACTCACTTCTAGAGTCATGTTATCTTTGACCTTTGCAGTTGAGTGTTTATTAAAAAATAAACAAAAAGTCAACAGACACATGGCATGTAATTTCATGAATATTGAATGAGAAAGGAATATCGTGCCTGATCTAGGATTATGGGTTTTGGACAGAAGAGCTGGGAATAAAACTGAATATTTTCTGTCTTTTTAGAAATTAAAAAAATGAAATAATTGACAGTGTGCTGAATTTCCTTTTGAACCTAAGTAATATAGCTGATAGTCTCAATTCAATAGGTTGCTTAAATCTTGGTTTTATAAATTTAGAATCCACATGCAGTATGAAAAACACGAGATGCATTTACTGTTTCACATGTGCATTTAACACCCTCCTCCCAACACATACATATATTAGTTATTGAACTTTTCTGTAAATTGACACTGAGAAATTACCTAAATATGTTATTGCCCCTAATTTTTAAGCTTTTACAGCTTTGTAAGATGTTCTTTTTTGGAAGCAAAGGAAAGGTAAATGTCTTTTAATACTTAATATGCTGCTTGTTTTAGTAGAATGTGTGGGGAAAATTTTTTTACATTTGAAATAGATTTTTAAAATAACTGATTGCAATTATCAAGTATCAAACCATGTACCAAACTAAACCAAATTGTATAGAAGTTAAACTTCTTGCACATTCATCAACATTCTATTTCAATATTGAGAGATCCTGCTAGACCACACCTAAATCTGGTACAGAAGAGATAGCAGATTTTAGATTAGTTTTCTAGTAGCTGTCTCAATAACTAAATGTATAGTCTCTTTATGTGTGTGATTATGGGGGTAGGCAAAAGCTGGTAGTCACAGATAGAAGGAAATAGGAAGAGTAAAAGTGAGTTTGCATGCTCACCTGTGGAATGTCCAAGAGGTCAGAAAAGGCACAGTTCTATCCTTTTCCAAATTGTCCCTGCTGCCAATGCCATTATTCCTTGTTGCTTGACTATTAAATCATTTGACTTATGCACATGGGAAGATTCAAGTTTCCAGAATTGCCTCTGAGCTATGCCAGCTGATCATCTTTGATAAGCATCACCTTTGATGAAGTCTGGGCCTTCATCTTTTTTTTTTTTTTAAAGATTTATTTATTTGTGCATACAGAATTGGGGTATAGGCCAGAGGTGCAGGGGCGGTGAGAGGCTTCACCAGAGACAGAGTGGGGAGCAGAACAGGCTGACTGACGAAGTACACTGCTGAGGGGAACAGCGGGTGGGTCAGGAGAGGTCTGCTGCGCCATGTGGTCACCTCCCGGGCAGGCGGGAATCAAACTCATGTGGAAGTGGCTTTAGCTTTTTTTTAGTGCTGCGCTTTAACCTGCTGCGCCACCAGGGAGGGCCTGGGCCTTCATCTTTAAGATGAGACTAATATAGTATGAGAATCAATGCTATCAGGCACATAGCTCCTAAGAGTAATAGCTCAGTAACTCTTACTATTTCAAAACTAATCCCACAACTCTTATACCCTGCCTCCCCAAATCCAGATTGAGGCCATTAGAGGATGAGGAGGTTAAAGAGATATGGTAGAACTAGGATCATTTTAATAGTAGCATAAATCAAAACAACAAAATCTGCTCTCTCTTTTCCATGATGCTTTGGTAGTACTATTGCTTGGAAACAGTCTCTTCTTTGATCAGGCATAAGAGTTAAAAAACACACTAAAGAAAAACTGAAGATTAGAATCAGAATGGATAGATTAAAGTGAATAGACAAAAGTAAAAAAAAAAACTAAATAGAAATCTGACTGTAGAATTGAGACTACCGGAGTAGGAGGGTGAGGGAGGGGAGCGCAGGTCAATGGGGACCTAATGGATTGTGGTGGAGGAGTATGAGTGCTTTGTGGTGGGTCTGGTGTGATAACATACTTCTAAAGAGGTGTGACCCTAAACTCACCAATCATATACATTGGTGTAAATCACCATAGCTTAATAAAAATAATAAAATAATAACAATCATAAAAGATGGTGAACATAAGTGCAGATATTTTATTTTTTAATTGGAAGTGACATCTATTACATATCCAAGGAGATATTCTGGAGTGTTTTCTAAATGTTCTCCCATGAATTACTCTACATACTAGATAGAGGAAGAGTGAGAATGGGAAAGAACCAGGAAAAGGGGAGGAGGAGGTATGGAAGAAGGAAAAGGTTTGAAAATCTTGGAGGGAAGTGAGAGAGAGGGAGGGAGAAAATAGTTCGCAAAATCAAGTTAAATGTTAGACATCAGTGTCAATTTTATATGGATGTGGTCATCATAGTGACAGATACACTGTTTGCCATGTGAAAGATACATCAAATGACAAACCTAGCAGGAGCATTTAGATATTTTTGTCATTTGTTCTCTTAGCTATAGAATTACACAATATTTTTCAGAACTCTATTTCAGAGTCAATATGTATTTTAAAAAATCTAACTCTCAATCCTTCATATTCTAGTTCTCAGCTTTTCTCATTGTCTTTCATGAATAAAATCAATGTTGTTGAGTCTTTGCAGACAAAAATTTTTGAGTCTGCAAAGCTAAACTAAAAGCCAGGGTGTAGCATTTTTACTGTACTCAGTATACCTGTACATGACAGAAACCTGTAGTGAATTGGAAAATTTCCTCTCCCTAGGGGTAGGTGCTGGGAAGTCTCATAACTAATATTTAACAATCTGAAAAAAATGTTGTAGTGTTTTATACCTTCTGGGTCATGTCAGAAAGACATTTCCCACAGACAGATCTTGAGTCCATACACAGACTCTACAAAACAAAAAAACACTGTCTTGAAGAGCATTTAAGGAACATGAATTTATATGGTCAGTTGAACAATAAATACTCACATGTGACATTAAGTTAAATATAACTGGTTAGCTTTCTAATGGATACATGGTCATATTTTCTTTGGCGTTAACATCTTCACTGAACTAGAATGTACTAATATCCAAGTCTGTGTGTTTATCACTTGTAAGACATATTATTTAAATATACTAGTACATTACATGAGAGGATCTGCTTACAGTCACATGGATTCACAGTATACTCATGACCTCAAAAAAATTCAAGCAATCATTACTTTTCATGTTTAAATGAGTGTTTCTTTCTAGGTCCCTCCATTCCTGTTAACTAAGAAATTTTTCTAAAGATCTCAGTTATACACTTTCCCTGTTTAATTGAAATTTGCAGCCTTTGGCCTACAGTGGGAGTGACAGTGAATATGGAGGGAAGGATTATAATCGCTTGTTGTTGACTTAAATTTTGGCCAGTGGAATGTGAATGGACCTAACATGCCATGTTAGAGTAGAAGTTTCAAATGCTGTAGCCAGATTCTGTAACATGCTTTTTCCTCTCAGCCAGGAAGCAGAGCTGGGAGTTGGAGGTTAGCTCTGAAATCCTAACCCCTGGGGCTCAGAAGACATGAGGACATAGAGCCAGCCCTGCTGAACTATAGCAAGGAACAAACAGTTGTTATTCTTTGAAACTTGAGGATCGTTGCCCCAAATTACCTAGTAGAAATTAGCTAACAAAAATGATCTTGACCAGCACCCTGGGACACCATCTGTTAACTAATTTATCTCTGCATGTTGGGCATTCCCTCAATAAGACCTTTACATATAGGAGGTGCTGGGGTCAGTGCAGTTGGTAGCAGTTACGGCAGTTGTGACCAGTGCCAATTCTGTCACTTTAAGAAAAAAACATGTTTCAACTCAGGGATTCAAGACACAGTGACTGTTTTTTGAAGGGACTAATGTTAGTTTTTAAACATAATATAATATTTAGATATTGTAACCACGGGCTCCCCTCAGTGGTATCAAATTTGAAAATATAGAAAATGTAAAAGTGATATAAAATGAAGCAGTCACACTTTTATTTGTCCAGGAATTACAGTTACCATTCAAGAATATTTCCTGCCAGTCTTGTTCCATTTTCATACAGTGTTTGAGGGTGTGTACACACATACCTTAATGCAATGCTATTTTTAACTTTACATTTTGTTAAATTAATTTTCATGTTTTGTTAATGCTCAAATTATTTTTAAAAACTATTAATGTATTTTGAATAGTCTATTAAAATTAGGATAATAATCTTATACAAAAGCAAAAAGAAGTTTTTATTTATCTAACTTACTTTAGAAATGTTTTGTCCCAACTTCTGTGACCGGCCACAAGAAAGGAAGGCGGGAGGCAGAAAGGCTGAGCAAGCAGAGTTTATTGCTCCC
>NW_004567118.1:41082177-41092125 GCF_000260355.1 Condylura cristata
GTGACTCATCGCTGTGACCCCTGGTGCTAGGTCCAGTTCCTCCCACCTGTATCTCCCGGATGCTAGGCCCAGTTGACTGTCAGTTTGTTATCCCCTTTAGCTAGTCCCATATCAAGTTTGGATACAAGGCTGAATTCTTTCCTTGTCAGTAAATCTTTGGTTCCCAAAAAGAAAATACCTATACTTCTCAACATCTCAAAATATTAACTAGCTGTGACTGCAATGTTTCTTCGACCATGTCACTGCAAGTTTGTTGTTTCAGAATTGTTCAGGGTCTATTGTAGAAATTCTATTTCTGTGAGGCCCTAGGAATGATAGAAAATAATGCTGCACTTTCTGATGTTATATGTTTGGAATCTCCATTCTTGTTTCTTCATTACCCCTTTCATTTTGATTTCTTTCCTTTCTTTCTGTAATTTTCTGACTTACATTGAGTGATGAGATGACATAGCCTGTGAAGGGAGCATGTAGACCATACTATTTCCAATGGAATGTGGTAATTTTCGTTAGAACATAAAGTAGAAGCAGACGACAGTGGTGATACCTGCTGGGAGTATCCAAATATTACCTCACTTAAAAATACATAAATAAATTTTAAATTAGAAAAAAACATTAAAATAAATAGGAAGCAGAAAGGTTAGTCCATGTCTGGTAGACTCTCTACACCTACGAAATTCAGTCAATGGACATATCTCCCCAATGATAGGGGTAGCACCTTGGTCCTAGATAAATGTCACTTCTGTAGACACTCCTAGCACAAGCCCACCTCTGCCCTCAGCTTCTCCTTGTCTCTCTGTGGGGGGAGGGTAGGGTGCACCTGTACTACAGGCTATTTTCCATTGTTCAAACAGCTACCTAGCCTTGGTGCATTCAGGTGAAATCCATAGCTCCTTTGGCAGTCCAAGATCAGGTGGGTTCATAATGCAATTTGGCACATAATTCGGAATGAGATGAATACATGGTGTAGTCTAAGTTCATGGTGGTATTTGGCCAGTGATCCAAGATTTGCATTCTGTTATTTTCAAGAATTTTCCCTATTTAGAGATGTCTGCAGGGTCTCTTACCCTATTTTGTTTACCTCCAGGTGCTTCACTAAATGATGGACAGTGGCATTCTGTGTCCTTGTTCATTAGAGGAATTCACCTGACTGTGATAGTGGACGGTGATGCAGCGTCCCTGACTCATTCCCTGCAAGGGCAGATTGATTTGGATGCCATCTATTATGTGGGGGGTAAGTGAACAAAAGGGGCTTCATCAGCAGTCAAAATATCTTTATTTTTTCGACTGCTGCTTCTAATGAAAGCTAGTACTGAGGAGTTAGTTCTCTCCTTCAATTATAGTTAATGGTAATGTCAAGTGGACAAAGATGATAAATATGATGTAGCATGCAAGTCTTCTAGGTGATCTAATTTACATGTGCATATAATAACATTTGTTTTAAATTTGACATTTGTTCTCAACAATGACTGCCTGTTGCAGTCACCTGGGAAGTTTCAAAATGTCTCATACCTTCCCCACAGATTCTCATTTAACTGCTTCTGAGGTCTGGACAACAGGATTTATCATGTTCTACAGGTGATTCTCTGTACAGACAATGTTAAGAATCATAATTCTTCATTTCTTACCTTCAGTACTTTGCTAGGGGACATTTTTCTATTGCAAAATGCTCTTTATAACTTTTTCTTTCATTTTGTGTGAAAATTTTATTGCAGCATGTTGGTGTACTTTTCTTTTATCTATTGGCTACACTTATGCCAGGAGCCAGGCTGCTTAGTGTAGTCCACAGGCAACATCTCTTGGAAGCCTGTTGACAAGACAGCTATGCCATTCCTGACCTCCAGAACCAGACTCTGCATTTCTCAGGATCCTCAGGTGTCTGTTATAAATAAAGATATATTCTATCCCCACAGTCTGTATAAAATTGACACCATTATATACAAAGAACAAGATTGGATTTAATGACTATTACTGTTTCGCTCATTGCTGATGGTGATGCAACTTACTAAGACACTGTCAGGCTATTTCTGCTCAACTCTAATAAATAGCAAGATTCTTTGAATGAATCTTTACAAGACCCTTTTAGCCAGGGGTGGGGATATTTATAAGCCTGATGAGTTTCTGTTCCTGGGACATTTGAGTGAACAGACCTGAGCCTTGAGTGCTCTAGAACATCAACCTGAGCCTTGAGTGCTCTAGAACATCAATAGTAACACTCATTTCTAATCTTAATACCCCTTGACATACTCCGGTTTAGCATTTTATATTTGTTAGATTCTAAAATAATTTGGGGGCATAGTGGAGAGAGCTTGATAGCCCAACAAGAAACTATAACATTCCCCTTAAAAATTGACAACAAGCAAATAAACCATGAATCAGGGTATTTAGCATTTCAAACCCCCAAAAGCAGCCCTTACTATGAAGGGTGAAATAGTGCCAGCAATCTCAAAACATCGGATTGCTCTCCTCTTTGCTTTCTAAATGCAATGTATTTGTGACCCAGATTGTTTTTTGAACCTTTACACTTTTGATAGATTTCATGGTTCCACAGAGGAACAAATTCCTTCAAAACCAAATAAAGAATTTATCCAAGTGCTGTACTTTATAAGGTAAAAAGATTTCAAAGCACTCAAAGGTATAGAAAGAAGAGCCTTGCTATATTGTTTAATGATACAAGTGAAAAATACTTTTAAAATCACATGCTCATTTTTCATATGGGAACATTCTATGTATTCAGAATGTGAACTGTAAGCTACTTGAAAGTAGTTAGTTCCCATACATATTTACATGCTGATGAGATAAGAATCAGTTGTTGCTATGAAATAGAACATATTCATATATTTTAAAAGATACTAGTGGTGTTTCTTAAAAAATATATGTGGGTGCAACTCCTCATCTGTAAGAAGAAACATAACTATATTTTTTCATTGTCATGACAATATTTTTGAAGCTTCCCTTGCTCCTTCAGATTCTCATTCCCTCAAGGAATTATTACCCTGCATTTTTTAAAATGAATGTTTTACTGCTTTTCTTTATAGTCTATCATCTATGTAGGCAGATTTAAATGATACATTATTTTATGTTGCCTAGTTTTTAACTTTATAAAGGATAATGCTGTCTGCATATTCTGTGACTTGCTTGTTTTTTGAGATCCAATCATGTGAATATGAATAGGTAAAGTTAATAATTTTTACTGCTTTATGATTGTTGATACATATCATACCACATTTTACTTATCTATTCTACTATTCTATTTTATGATTGATAGTCACTTTGATTGTATCCAGTTGCTATTATAAAATATGTTGTCAGTATTCCTGGCTGGTGATTTTAAAGTTGTCCTTATGTGGATCTACCATATGAAGTCTCTGATACTACTCCTAGGTATCTGTCTGAAGGACAGATACACTAATTTGAAAGGATATGTGCACTTTTATAGTCATTGTAACACTATTTACAATAACTGAGCTATGGAAACACAAATGCCCAATCTAAGTACCCAAGAATAGATGAGTGAATCAGAAAGATGTAGTATAAACATCCACTATTACTCAACTGTTAAAAAAGATTAATGTTTGTCATTTGTGATAGCATGGAAGGAACTGGTGAGAATTATGTTCAGTGACATGTCAGAAGAAGAAAGACAAATACTGGGCTGTGTCACTTACATATGGTACATAGAAGGAAATAAAAGGTCAGATAAATCCAAACTAATAATTAACCACAGAAATCTGAATGTAGAACTTGGCTACAGGGCTGGGGGAGAGGGGAGAAGTGAGAACAAAGAGCGGAAAGCACAGTGGACTATGGGCATTTTGGTGGTGGGTGTGGTGTGGTAACAGCACCTGAAGGGGTAGATTCTGTACCCCTGAAACACAAAGAATATTGTAAGCCAATGTTATCTAAATAAAAAATACATTTAATAACATACTTGTACCACTAAGTTAGGGAATAATAATTTATGACCAGAATTGCCCAAGTGTGTTGTATGAAGCATTAGCAGGCCGGGGGGGGGGGTTTAATAACTCTGTCATGGAGTCTCACCTGATGACATTTTCTGCTGTGGTGACATAAAGTGACAATTTCTGCTATCCTCAGAAGTACTTAACCTCTGACTTGTTCAGTCGTGATTGATAAGTTTCATTAATTTAGCAGCAAGATTCACTTACACTTTCCCTCACAAATCAGGTCATCGATGAGGGAGCCTCTGTCATTCCAGCATCCTGGTTTGGGGTAATCTTCCACATGGATTCGTAAACCTCTCCCAGCTGAGCTCATTTGGGCTCTGGGCCCCCTTGTTTCTTCACCTTTCTCATAACTGAGGAGGTGAAACTCTTAAGTGACTTGATCTTTGCTTCATTACACTTTCACTTTCAGAAAGATTTCCTTTGACTCACTGAACTTGGTTTCATTTCATTCCTAAGAGAATGAATGAGTTTGAGCCTTGTGGTCTAATGAAAAGGAAGATAAACAGAAAAGGAGCAATGATGATTCTGTAAAATTATTTATTGATGTAATATTCCCTTTCCCTTCTGGTGTACTTAGTTGCTAAGTATTATAAGTAGAAGTCACCTGTAAAGGTATATCATATTTCTTCCAAATATATTCAACCCTTCAGAAATTAGCTTACAAATATATTCAACCCTTCAGAAATTAGCTTACAAACTGAAATGTGTGCATCTTCACACAAATCAAGAAATCTATAAAAGAAAGAAATCCATGAAAAGAAGGCATATCTAGTGCTGGTTCTATTTTGTAAGATGACTCCATTCTTGTCAACTTTTCACACATGGAAAGAAAAAGAAAAATAAACTTCATTCATTTTATGGAAATGCAGGGTAGCAAAATAAACTTCCTTCTGCTCTTTTAGGTTTTTTTTTTTTTTCCTGAGATTTCACTGTAATAAAAAACAGATCAACAAGAAAAAAACAAACACAAGTTTACTTACTATGTATTTCCTAAATGCATAGAAGATACCCAGAAATACTAAGTAACTCCCCAGATAACCTAAGTCACCACTTTAAATATCAACTCCAGCTAAAGACAAAAGAAGATGTCTGTTACAAGATTCAAATCCATAGCTTCTCCATTGATAAAGATTTTTAGGATGGCCCTCCCTGGTGGTGCAGCAGGTTAAAGCACAGCACTGAGAAGCTTAAGCCGCTTCCACATGATTTCGATTCCCGCCTGCCCCGGAGGAGACCACATGGCGTGGCAGATCTCTCCTGACCCGCCCGCTGCTCCCCTCAGCAGTGTACTTCGTTGACCTGCCTGTTCTGCTCCCCGCTTTGTCTCTGGTGAAGCCTCTCTCCACCCCTGCACCTCTGGCCTATATCCCATTTCTTTTTACATAAATAAATAAATCTTAAAAAAAAAAAAAAGATTTCTAGGTGCCTGATCACCCTCATCTTTGTGGTGCAGAGAGACGTACAAGTAAAGAGCCCCCCCCTTATCATCATAATTTTTTCTTATAAAAGGATATCTTCTTATTTTCCAGAACTTTTCCCTTAGTAGCCAGCTCTCCAGTTAATCTTCATGCCAAAGATCATAGCTTCAGGTGGCAAGTCATGATTTTGTTTTCCTTCAAAAATTCTTAAATAGAAAGTTAGCATGCATTACGTAGGTTGAATCTCAGTTGCTGCTCCTTGAAAATGAGCCTATCAGTGATGCTATGATGAAAGTGCAAAACAGGATGAGTGAAAACCACACAAGTACAATGAGTAAGATATTTAAGATTATTTCTTCAACTTTATTTTAACAGTAAGAAAGTCCTGAAGTAAACTCAAACCCCATGCTGTAACCACTAACATAAGAATTCCATATTTACATGACTAGAAAATACAAAGCAAAAAGATGAATAATTAATAAAAGAAAAATGTTGTTCTAGAAATAATATAAATGAAACTTTGTAAGACACAACAATGAAATATTTTCATGTTGAAAAGCTGAAAACTTTTCCTATAAAAAACAAGATAATGATGCCTACTTTTGAAATTTTATTCAACATAGTATTAGAAGTTTTAGCCAAGGCAATTAGCCAACATAAAGAAATTACCATGAATTGAAAAGAGGAAGTGAAACTTTCAGTATTTCAATATGATATCATGTTACATGTACAAAACCCTAACTCCAAGAAAAATTATTAGGAATAATAAATTCAGTAAAGTTGCAGGGTGTAAACTTAATTCACAAAGTCTGTTGTGTTTCTGTAGAATAATAATGAACTGTCAGAAAGAAAAATTAAGAAAGTAATTGTTCTTGCAGTTATATCAAAATGAATAAAATACATAAAGATATGTTTATTCAAGTAGCTGAAAGATGCCTTTATTGAAACAATAAGACATTAGTGAAAGAAGTTGAAGGGCAAAAATAAATGAAAAATATCCTATACTCAGCAATTAGAAGAATTAGTGTTGTTAAAATGTCCATATTGGGCCCTCCCTAGTGGTGCAATGGGTGAAAGCACAGCACTGCAAGGGAGCTACAGCCCTTTCAGTGGAGTTAGATTCCCTGCCCTGGAAGAGCAACAGACCTCTCCTGACCTGCCCGCTGCTCCCCTCAGCAGTGTACTGTGTCAATCTGCCTGTTTTGCTCCCTACTGTGACTCTGGTGAACTCTTTCACTTTCACCTGCACTTCTGGCCTGTACACCAGTTCTATGTGCATAAATAAATAAATCATTAGTTAAAAAAAAAAGCCCATATTACATTAAAAAATATCTACAGGTTCAGTGTGATCCCTATCAAAATATCAATAACATTTTCCATAAAAACAGAAAAAGTCTTAACATTTTGGTGGCAACACATTATACCCTAAATAACCAAAGCAATCTTGAGAAAGAACAAAGCTAGAGTAATCCCATTTCCTAATTTCAAATTTTGTTATAAAGCAGTAGTAATCTGAACAATATCATACAGCATAAGAACAGATATGTAGATGAATAGAATAGAATAGAGAACCCAGAAATAAACCCAGATATAAATGATCAGTTAATTTGTGACCAAAAAAAAAAAATGATAGACAATAAGAAAAGAACACTCTCTTTAAAAACGCCATTGAGTGAACAGCCACATACAAAGAATAAAACCCCACCCGAGTCTTACCCCCCACACAAAAAATAAACATTAAGTGTTTTAAAGACTCGAACATAAATCTTGAAGCCATCAAATTTCTGGAAGAAAACACAAGCAGAAAGCTTCTTGACATGTCTCAATGATGGCTTTTTAAATCTCTCACCAAAAACAAAATCAAACAGAGCAAAAATAAACAAGTAGGAAAACAAGAAACTAAAATACTTCTGTGAAGCAAAGGAAACTGTCAGCAAAATGAAAAGGCAAGGCCTCCCTGGTGGTACAGGGGTTAAAGACACAGCACTATCAAGCTATAGGCAGACATTGTGATGTGAGTTTGATCTCCAGCCAGGGAGCTGGCCCACATGGTACAGCAGGCCTATCCTATCTTACCTGCTGCTCCTCTCGGCAGTTTATTTCAATAGATCTGCCTATTTTATGCTCCCTACTTTATCTCTGATGAATCCTCTCACCACCCCCCACCTCAGGAGTTCACTTCAGTTCTTATATGCATAAATAAATAAATTTTTTTAAAAAATGAAAAGGCAACATACTGAATTGGGGAGAAATATTTGTGATTATATATCTGAACAATGGATAATATGCAAAACGTAGTTAAGAACTCATACATCTTAATCACAGTAATGAAACAATCTTATTTTAAAAATAGCAGAAGATTTGAACACTCAGTTTTCCAAAGACTACATACAGATGGCCAACATGTACATGAAAAATGCTCAATAGCATTAATCAACAGGGAAATGCAAATCAAATCACAATGAGATATCACATCATACCTGTTAAAATAGCTATTATCAAACAGAGTAGAAATAATGGTCTTGGTGAAAATGTGGAGAAGAAGGATCCCTTGTGCACTATCAGTGTGAATATAAAATTGGTGCAATGACCCTTGAAAAACAGTATGTAGGTTTCTCAGAAAATTGAAGATGGAACTATGTGATCTAGCAATTCGATTTTTAAGTCTATAGCCAAAGAAAATGAAAGCCCTAAATTGAAACATGCTTATTGCAACATAATTTATGATAATCAAGATTTTGAAACAACCTGTGTCTGTCAATGTATGAATGCTTAAAGAAAATGTGGGGTATATACAATGGAATAATATTCAGCCATTAATTCCTGTAATAATGTGCAATATTTTTGATGTAACTTATTTCCTCCTGTGTCTCCATGTCCTGTGTTCAGGCTGCCCTGACAGTGACTCAAGCTGTGGAAATCCTCTGGGGGCACTTCAGGGCTGTCTGAGGCTCATCTCCTTTGATAACAAGACAGTGGATCCCATTTCGGTGCAACAGGGGCAACTAGGGAGTTTCCGTGACCTCCAGATAGACACTTGTGGCCTCATGGACCGGTAAGGCGATTTCAGGTATTTTAAATGCCTGTTTTCAATCTTCTGACAGTAGAATTAAAACAATGAGGTACTGGGAAATTGCACCACCTTCTCATCCCTTCTCTTTTTCTCATATCCATTTTATAGAGGAAAATTATTTTTACATTGTAAACAACATTTAAAGCATCTCTCTTTTCAAACAATACATGCTCATTGATTTCCTTTTGTATGCCCTCAAACTACTTAATTCTTACAGAGTACTCTCTATGCTGTTATAATTATTAATGACTATAAATGTTGACAAGTCCAACTGCTTTAAAAATACAAATACATTGTACAAATACATTACTGGAAAGAGATGATGAATTATAGAAGACCAGTAACTCAGAATCATTTGTGGTCAGTTAGATTTAGCATACACTCTTTTTCTACAGGGGAAATACAAAGTAACTCTTCTTTTGAGAAAGGTGAGAGCTGCAGGGATTTTTAATGATGCTGTGAGCATCAAATAAATAAATAAATAAAGAGACACTATTATCACATGCTGACCAGGCCACTAAAGATGGGTACAAAAGGAGTAAGGATAAATGGGGGAAATTGTATGGTGAAGGATGGAAACTAGATTTTTGCTGGCAATACTATACTAATATATAAATGTTGACTTTTTTTTTTGAGTTAGAATGATTTTTTATTTTTAAAATTATTTTAATAGAGATAACACTGACTTACAACACTGTGTATGTTTCCAGGGTACAGGGTCACACCTCTGCAAATGTGTGTTCTCATACTGCCCACACCATTAAAGCACCAGATGTTGTTTTATAATTTTGCTCATCTGAAGCCTCTCTTGTGTTATAAACCAACATTACATCAATAAAATTTTTATAAGAGTAACATTAAAGTTGCCAAGCATTGCAAATCTATTCAAGTTATATTATTAGCCGTGCTGTCTTTCATTTTGGCTAAAGGGGTGACTGAAGGATAACAAAAAAATGTTTTTGGATGTGACATATATAGCTTTGTGCCTTCCCTGTGGAAGGAGTGTAGTGTGTTTTTGTTGAATTAATGAGCACGCTTCTGACACTCTCACACATTCAAATACAGGAAATATCTTGACTCACACTTGGCAGACTATTTTGTGGAATAAATCTATTCCATTTTGACACTAATTGGAATCCCATGTCCTGTTCAATAAATTACAAGTTACAAATGCAATTTCATCATGTATTATTAGAAAACCATCAATTTCCAGTATGCAAAACATGGACTTGTGAGATCTTAATTTTCAAAATAGATGCTCATGTTCATATATTGATAGTCTATTCATTTGTAGAGATAAAGAGATTCAAAGAATTTCATCAAAAACTCTCAGTTCTACATGTCTTTTGCAGCAACTTGGATGGAGCTGGAAAAGATCATGCTTAGTGAGATAAGCCAGAAAGAGAAAGAAAAATATCGGATGGTTTCACTCATAGCAGGAGTATAATGGACTAGGCGAGAAAATAACAAAAATATGAACAAACATATACCA
>NW_004567118.1:41092790-41110078 GCF_000260355.1 Condylura cristata
TTTCAGAAGTATGTAATCATCTATGGAGACATATAGGATATTAAGTTAATGTCTTTAAGCAAAAATTGAATTTTATGGCAACTCTCTAAGTGGATTTGAAAATAACTCTACTTTGGATGACTGATAAAGTTATTGATTTTATTTTTGTGTGTGTGATTTACAGCCTTCAAATAAGTACTTATTCTCCTCTGCTCTTGAGTAATAAAAATGTTTATTCATCTTCACATATGTCCATTGTACCACCACATAGACTTACTTAAAAATGTGTCTAAGCAAATACCCCCAGGCCCTCTCCTGTGCCTTGCGCCTGCCATCCACCCAGCGCACCTGGCTACCAAGACCACGTCTTTCTCCCCCACAGCAAATCTACGTGTGCTCAGGTGGAGGAGCTGAGATTTATTATTAAAATGCAGGTGGTTCTATAGCTTTCATCCATTGGGCATGAGAATTAATAATAAATAACGTATAGTAACAGTCCTGATTCAAATGATGTTTTGAAATCCACTGGGACTTGGTTAATCGAGGCACGTGGGCAGAGTGTTGGGCCCCATGGCACTTTACAGGGAAGGCTCCTGGTCCTTTAGGACACAACTCTGTGGACAGTGAAACTGTGCTATACATCTTGGTTTTTATTCAAGTTGGTTACCATAACTAAAAGTTATCTTTTTAAAAAATTTTACTCCCAAATATTCTTAGGTGAACTAGGATATTCTTAGTTTTTAATCACAGAACGGTCATGTTCATTCTATTAAAAAGTATGAGATCTACTCCAGTGTGATCTGATATAGTTTCAAAGTATCAAAAAGACATAAAGGAACTATTTGAACATTGTTCACATATTTGAAAAAGGGACCTGAATCAAGCCACCCCTTTAGTCCTGTGGGTGCTGTGGAGCACATAGTGAGATAACACTGTTCCCAATACTCTGTGGCTTTACTAAGAAGCCTGCTTTCTTGTTTTGGCACTGAATCTGATGCTTAAGGCCTAGCCAGGGAGAGTTTAAGTGAGTCCTTTTGAAAGAAATGGGACCTATTTCCAATACCTCTTTCCCAAGTAGCAGAGAAACTGTAATTGCTATGCAGGAGAAGTAACCTGAAGTTTCTCATTCTTTCTTGAGAGGAAATGTCATTGAGTTCAAGAGGATAATTGAATATTTATGGGAAGCTTCTGTATGATGATATTTAGAACTTAAATTTATGTAGTTAACTAGATAGGCACTATGACCTGATCAGGATCCAGCCACTCTACTTTAAGTTGATGTTGATCAGGATCCAGCCACTCTACTTTAAGTTGATGTTGGTCTTTTCTGTGATAAAGATGTGATTACTTCCCCAACCTTGTCAGCCTTCACTTTTGGAATACTGCTCAAGGATCATGTCTGGCCCTATCACAAAGGGTCTGGACAGTGAGGGATGGTTCTCCATCGTCAGTGTTTCCTCAAGGAAAAATGTAGGAACCAGAGGAAAACTCAGACCTGTCAGCCTCTATCTCCCCAACTCCTTTCCCAGGGCTCCTTGGGAACTCTAACCCCTACCATATCTGTTGGACTCATATTTCATCTTCACAGCCCCCTCTGCCTGGCTCACTCTCTGTGGGCCTAAGGCCAGGACTCCAGTGGGGAATGATTTCTCACACTAGATCTAGGAGGGTCACCACCACTCAATGCTTTGACACACCCCATCTCCACCCCATCATCTTGACTGGGATAGACACACCCCATCCTCTGATATAGGATAGACACACCCTATCTCCACCCCATCATCTTGACTGGAGATGCTGTGCTGGTTTTACAGACAGACTGACAATTGCAGAGAGGTTACAGGTATGCATGTCACAGAGCAGTAAGAAGGTCTATGAACTTAGGTTCCTCCAGGTCTCGTCTTGAAATGCTGGGTATTATTCTGTTGTCAGAATGCACCAGTTTTATTTATCTATTCACTTACTAAAGAACATCTTACTAGCTGCCAAGTGTTGAGTAGTTATAAAGCTGTTGTAAACATGATGTGCAGACTTTTATGTGGACATAGTTTTCAAAAAAAAAAAAATGTTGGACTATATGTTGGTCCAAGTATGTTTTGTATTAAGAATCTGCCAAACAGACTCTCAAGTGGCTGTGCTATTTTACTTTCTCTCCAGAGAAAAAAATAGCAATTACAGTTGTTCTACATTCTCACCAGCATTTGGTGTTGTCAGTATTTGGGATTTTGTCACACTGATAGATCTGGAGTGATATCTTACTGTTGTTTTGAGTTTTCGAATGACGTGGTGCTGGGTATGTTTTTATATATTTATTTGCCTTCGTTCTGTCTTTTGTAGTGAGGCTTCTATTAGATCTTTTGCCTTATTTTTGAGTTTTAAGAGTTATTTGTGTATTTTGGATAACAGTCTTTTGTCAGATTTTGAATTTGCAAAAATTATGTCCTATTCTGTTGACTTGGCTTTCTCTTAACATTTTTGACATCCACAGAAAAGAGTTTTATTTTAATAATGTCCATATTATTAATTTTTCTTTTATGGATCACACTGAAAAGTCATTGCCAAAACCAAGATCACTTAGATTTTCTCCTTTGTTATCATCTGGGAGTTTAACAGTTTGCATTTTACATTTAGGTCTTTTATCTGTTTTGTGATAATTTTATTAAAAACACATGGTCTGTATCTATTTGTATTTTAGCATGCATATATCCACTTTTTCTTGTAGTATTTATTGAAAAGACAATTCTTTATCCATCAGATTTTTTGCTCCTTTGGCAAAGGTCAGCTGAATGTATTTTTGTGATTCATTTTCTGGAATCTTTCTTCTATGCCACTTATCTGTTCTTTTACCAATAGCACAAGGTCACGGTTGCTGTAACTTCATAAGTCTCGAAGTTGAGTAGTTTTACTCTTTTGACTTGTTTCTTCTTCAATATTTTCTTGACTGTTCTGAATATTTTGCCTTTCTACCTAAACATTAGACTCAATTTGTTGATATCCACAAAGTTAGTTGTGTAATGATGATAGAGTCTGAATTGAATATATAACTCGTTAAGAGAACTGACATTTTAACAATGTTGAATTATCTTGTCCATGAACATAGAGCATCTCCACTTATTTGAATTTTCTTTGATGTCTTTCATCAGTATTTTGTAGTTTTCCTCATCTATGTCTTAGACACATTTTGTTAGATTTGCAACTAATAATAATATAAATAATATAACTTTTCATCTTACATTCCAATTATTTATTGCTTACTTATAAAAAGTATCCCATAACCATTCTGGTTAATCACATATACATTCCAGAATTTTGCCATTGTTGATTCTTTGAAAGTTTCTTTATAGACAATCATGTTATCTGTAAACAAAGGCAGTTTAATTTCTTCCTTCCAAGGCCATATGCTTTTTGGTTACTTTTCTTGTCTAACTTATTACAGTAAGACTTACTATAAGACTTTTAAAATAATGTTTGTACATGAGTAGTAAGAATAAATGCTTCCTTCTGAGTTTAGTTTCTCAGATTAAATATGTTTTCTTTGTTGTTGTTGTCAAATTAAGGAAATTCATCTCTATTCCTAGTTTGCTGAGAGAATTTTTAAATTTTGAGAGGGTGCTGCATTTTTGTCAAATTATTTTTCTCCATCTATTGATATGACCATATGTTTTTTCTTCCTTAGTCCATTGATATGCTAGATTATATTAATTTTCAAATTTAGTTTTTCAAATCTTTGGATAACCTTCCACACCTGAAATAAATTCCACAATTTTTACATACAATTTCAATTTGCTAATATTTTTCAAGATAACATTTTTTTAAAAAATCAGGAAAATTCAATAACATGCTTTTAACTGATATTTTTATCTCACAAACATTAAAATCTCACCTCCAGTTTTAATTAGTGTGATGTCACAATTTCCATGATACATAAGTTTTTATTTTGTTTGTCTCAGTGATATTATGGTTTATTTAAATATCAGAGAAAATTATTTAAAGTATCAGTGCTAGTGATTTCTCAATCTAATGGCTAAAGGCATCATCAATCTGACCCAAATTGTGATGCTATTTGGGTAAAGATTTTTTTTCCTGTTTTTCCTTCTCTTAAACTTTCCATAACTACTAAGTTATGATGGCATTATTTTTCTCAAAACTTAGTGGCTAAAAACAATTCTGTGGTTCTTACATGGCTCTAGTAGTCTCCTGGAGGTCAGCTGGCAGCTGGATGGTTTATATCTGCTCTAGGTATGCCATCTGCTGGCTGAATCTACAGAGACAGCTAGGCCGAGGGAAGAAGCCCAGGTTTCTGTATAGAGTGGTGGTTACAGGATTAAGAACCAACAAGAGAAAAAGTCCACTGTCCACTCTGCTGTCAGTGAGCTATGTCCCAGGGATTCAGATGGGTCACACGTTCAAAGATCAGCTGGCTCTTCAAGGATCTGCAGATCTCGCTCAACAACACACATACAGGAGAGAAACATATGTTATGTGTGGCCACTGTAAGTCACTTAGAGTCTGGACAATGCATGCAAATAATCTTGCTGTATTTTTGAAAACTCAAATGTATGTTCTGATATAATGAGATGTGTAGACAATGTATCTTCTCCAAATATATAGCAATTAATGACATCTAATGGATTTATTAGTCTATAATCAGTTGGGAAATTTTGATAACAGACTCAACTATTTTTGTTCAGAAAGTCACTGTCATTGCTTTCTTTCATCAGAAAATGTCTGTACTGAGATGTACCTTTTCATGACCAGATGTGAGCAATAGCAGTGTGTCTGTCTCCCTCTAGGTGCTTGCCGAGTTATTGTGAACATGGTGGTGAATGTTCCCAGTCCTGGGACACCTTCTCCTGTGACTGTACTCACACTGGTTACACGGGTGCAACCTGCCATTCCTGTAAGCCTCACACCTTGCTTTCTCCTTTCTGTTCTAATTTTCATGTAACTCTGTTTTTCCTTGTCTTCATTTTATGTATTTGTTTCTATTTTTGCCACTGTCTAGAAAGCAACAGCACCAAATAACAAACATTTCAGAGACTGGTTTGGGTTTATATTTGTCCACTTTTATTCCCTAGTGATGTTAAAATAATATACAGAAATACATAATATCAAATTGTACAGAAGAAAAAAAAAAACAGGCAAAGGACACCAGTGTAGAAGAAAATATTGTAAAAAGTTAAAAAGAAAAATCTAGAGCATGCAATATTTTATTTAATTCTATTCTTCGAGTAGGACCCAATTTTTTATCTCAGGTTCTGCCTGCTAAAATAAAAGCGATGTGACATTGAGTCCTCAGTATTTGTAAAATTAAGTAAGAGAATTTCAGAAGACGCACTGGATGGGAGTTAGGATGGAGGATTTCTAGATACCAGTTAGCAGCGGGTAAATGTTCAGGTCCCTTATAAACCTAATGTTCCTGATGATGATGGTTGATGGCTCACATACTGGGAATTACCCTGTGCTTGTACTCTAGTTCTCTGCACCTTTAATCTCCTTTAATCCTCAAAACAGCCTTAGGAGGTAAGTGTTATTACCTACAAATCACACTTGAGAAAGGAAGGAGGTAAGTCCAAGGTCAGGCAGCTCCAAGCCAACACTGCACTGATTCTCTACCGCAGTTCTTCTGTCTTGAATACCAGGCTCTTCTGAAGAATTATTGTATCAACTTAAAAACTAACAAAACTTTAATGATCATTAGTTACTAGAAGTATAATGAAAGAGCCCTTGGCATCCTCGTGGCTTTCTGATTATTGACTTTACTTTTCATTTTTCCCTATTTGTGTGCATTCACTGACATTCCTGAATTCCCATAACACCTCTGCTCACTACTGCTCACTATAGGACGTGAGGAAATAGCATGACATGAAAATCCCACTACATCCCATACCTCTTACTGGGAGGCTACACTGCACTTTTAAGAGCTCTCCCCTGTGAGTGTTTAATTCTTTTCCCACATAAAGGATGGAAGAAAGAGCATAGGTTGACTGTAGTCCAACATATGGGACTGAATCCCAGAGAAACAAGTGTTGGGTTTTGAGATGAGAACTTGGGTCCCCAGCTGAAGAGCTTAGAGCTTCTTGGCAGAATCAGAGTTCATTCCTTGAAAATTCCATCTGCACCTCTATTCACTATTACAGTGCCAGGATTTCCCAGGACAGCTTATCATATATAAATAGTTAGCAAATAAAATTTAAGAAGGAAAAAAAAAAAGGCACTGGAAATTTTGGAAACCAGAGGCTAAATGATTTAGTTAGACAAGTGTTTACTTATAGCATCACCCATCACAACAAGGTTATCTTACACAAATACTCATTTATCTCCTGAATATTAATGACAAAAGAATGCTGTCTAAATGTTGTAACTGCTCTATGCATCATTCCAAATAATTTTGATTTAAAAATTAGCATATATTTAGATGTTATAGATATAAATACATAGACAAATGATCTTTCCTTTGTGTTTCACAATTTGGTCTACCTATGGAACTGGCTTTATTATGGTTCCCTGACCAAAAAAACAAAATAAATGAAGGTGAGATATTGCCAAATCAGTAGCAAGCAGGCATGGGGCCATTATCTTTTGGTGTAAGTGTGTGTTTTGATCTAAGTACTCAAGTACTTAGTGCATTGTATATACATCTCATTGCCTCTTAGCCACTTCTCCTTTACCTATGCTCCCGCTGCAATTCCAGACCCAGTCTAAACCTCACCACTATTAGCAATTTGTGTGTATCCCTCTGGACAGTTTTCTAGGTGTTTGTGAGTATGTTTGTGTATGTGTAGGAAGGTAAACATGAAAGGCCAAATGCAAACATGGTGGAAAACAATTCCTGTTTTCTGCATGTACCTCAGTGTGTGGTGATAGCCACACTATTGATTTGGGTCAGTATGTTTTGCCATAACATTTTATTCAGAAAAAAAAATATTTTGTTTGTTTTCCTGGGAAAATAAATATTCCTTAAATCATATTTTGTGAGATGAGAAATATAATCCCTTTAGTCCTTTATGGGGTTTTCCTAGCTATTTGAAATAGCTAGACAAAGTTTAAAAATATAGACGTTCATTCTAGATCCATCCAGACCCAGCGGTAGGTATTCATATCCTCTCTTCACTCTATCTTCACCCTTGCCCGACTTCAGTCACTAATATTAAGCTCCTTTCTTTTCTGGAAAGTAGTTAATAGCTGCCATGAGAGGGGCATAAGAGAATTGTGAGTTTACCTCACTAACACCCAAGTCTTGTGTGGATCCAAATTTGATTGTTATGTCATAGACCCAGCCCAACACTGTGCCAGAATCATATTGCGCTGGACATAGTGGAAACCAGAGGCTAAGTGGTTTAGGTAGAGACATCTCTTACTTATAGCATCACCCAAGACGGCGAGGTATTTTATACAAATACTTAGCCATCTCCTGAATATTAGTGATGAAGCATAACTTCTAAATGTTGTTAGTATAAAATGATGTACACAGGAGATGTTATTCACCTAATTGCTCATTTAAACTTATTCTGAGTATTAATTAAGCCCATCACCTGCAGATGTTAATCACTTGTCTTGAAATAGCAAAATTTTATTGTACATGTAAAAAAATTCAATTATGAATCAGGATAAATTGAAATTATAGATTTCACATATATTTCTTTTTGAATTTCACTGTATTGAATAATTACTTTCAAAGCAATAAAGGAAGTTTCTTTTTAAAATGAATGAAAAGTTGCCAATTTATAAAATGCATCTTGTTAAAAATGCATTTCACATGTAAGTGGTTATAGGTAAACAAAGGATATAATTACTGAGTAATTTAAAAAAGCAACGTGATTATTAAATAATAACATCATTTAGTGAGGTTAAGCCAGTGTGCTTCAGGTGTTAATGTTACAAAGCAGGGTGAGGGGCACCCCAGGACTCCCCAAACCTGCCTGTTCTAAATAGGTTTGGCCATCTGGCATTAAAATAAAACATACTCTAATGAATAAGACCTTTAGTATAAAAATGACTTAAATACAATTAGTGTATGCAATAAAGAGGAAGAGAAAGAATATAATTAAAATAACTTCCAATTAAACACCCAAAGTTGCCCATCGCCTCGTTGGATAAATGCCCAACCAAACAGGGTTGACCCGAAGCAGGACTACTGAGGCCCAAGAGCTTGCCTTAAACCTTAAGGCACCTTCTGTTAGGAACCCACAGGAAAGGGTGGGCCAGGCAAGTCTGGAAGGCAAAGAGCAAATCAAAACCCCAAGACAAGATAAAGGCTGCCTCCCCACGGGTCTCTTACCCACATCTCTTTCAAGTGTCTTCTTTTCCATGTGCCCAATGTCCCTGCTACAAGTCCAAGGTCGAGAAGCAAGCCATTTTCTTCACATGTCTCTGTTTTGTGTCCCCTTCGTGACCTCCTTCCTTCCTTCCCCCAACTTTCCTTTCCAGCTTCTCCTCTCTGCTCAGTTCCATCCTTTCTTAGGGTGGGACAGGGAACCTGGAACCTCCCCTTTCCCTGAGGGCCACTCTGTTACAAGATATTATGGGACAGAATTGGAACTAGTCTAAAGAAATCCTGTTGGGTTTTAAGAGAATCTTGCATTTCTAGGAGCAAGTACGATTTAGTTCTCCATGTCCTTCTGTGGTAACTCTTTAAAGAATTGTACTCTGTGCTTCAGAATCTACACGCTGCCCATTTGAAACAGGCAACACGCTCCTGGGTAAAGTATGCACTAGTTTAGCAGTATGGGCCTCCATCCCACAAAGCCCCTGCTGAGTCCCGTGTTCTTCACAGCCCTTTACGAGCAGTCCTGCGAAGCCTACAAGCACAGGGCCAACTCTTCAGGGCTCTACTATATCGACGCCGATGGAAGCGGACCTCTTGGGCCAGCTCTTGTATATTGCAATATGACAGGTAAGCTAATAAGCTTTTTATGAGAATGACACTTGTATAAGCATGCACCCTGCAAAACCAAGACGGGAAAAGTCGAGATTGCCTAGTAGCAGCTCTATCACATGTACATTATGATGCTAATTATAATGTCTACTCAGAAGTATGAAAGGTGATACATATAATAATTACAAAATGGTAATTAAAAGGCCATTATTTTTGGAAATGTGCTCTGTGCCAAAATAAATCTTCACTTAACAAATCTAAAATAAAAAGGCATAAATTTTGTTATCTTGTCTCAACAAGTGCCAACTACAGGAAAAAGTTGAGTTTAAATTTGTGAAAACATGCATTTGGATTCATTTGAGTTTTTAATCACATGAATGTAGCTAGGAGAGGAAAAATGTTTCTGAAATTTACATACTTCCTGTAATAATATGTTCATGGGCAGCTATGTATTTTTGGTGTAGAAGTGTGTATATGTACAGATTCATGAAAAATACAGGTAATAGTTAAGAGAATGATATTGCCATATAAATTTTTATTATCAAAGAATACTTAATAACTATTAAGAATTATATTACAAATTAACAAGCATTAAACACAGATTATCATATCACATTGCCTTTGAGGTCATTACATTTTTTATAAAAGTTTTAATTGTGTAACTCATATACTACTAATTTCCGAAGTTTTTTTTATATTCTTGTTCTGTGACAAGATAAATGTTCTAAGGTTCCATAAGTAATGACTGAAATGAAACAGCAAGTGAATCATGGAAGGCACCCCCAAAAAGAACAGGATGGAGAGCAGGAGTTAAAAAGTAAAGCTCAACTGTGTGGGAAGGGCAGAATTGGATTTTCAGTGCTGAAGACATAATAGATGTTGATTTACAGTAAGGCACATCTGAAACTTGTATGATGTTTTAATGCAATGCTACTTCACTTAAAAAATTCAGCAATGATTTTTAATAATATTAAATATCACAAACTTTTATGAAACCTGGAGCCATAAGGAAAGTAACTAAAGACAAGAAACACAAAGGTCAGTCCAAAGACCAACAAATACCCAAGAAACTGCAGCAAAATATATTTAATCAAAAACTTTTTAAAAAAGTTCCTGGGAAAAATACAAGGATTGAACTGAGTTACAAGACGTTTTTGATCACATTTGCCAATGGGGTTGCAAGAGGCACCCAATAACAAATATAGTCATTAGTAAAGAGAGAACTGAGACCTTGGTCCTGGTCTCCCAGTCTGGAAATATTTTCACCATGAACACTTTGTCTTCTCCACATGCTGCAGTGCCTGTGAACGATTAATCATTCTCTAATTTGTAGAAACAAGTACGAAGCAAACTACACAACTGTGTTTCTTAAAATCTTTTTTCCTATATCAGAAATTGTGTCATGCCCTTGGTAACACGGTACAACAAAGGGTCCTCAGCCTAACATACAACTCATGTTATTTTTATTTAAGTGTTATTTAATGTATTTTGCATAATTATAGCATTTAAAATGTTTTACTGAGGTAACCTTGGTTTCCAGCACTGTATATGACTCAGTATATGTTCACATCTCTTCAGAGATATGTTACTACACCACACCCACCAGTCACCCTTGGTCTCCAGTATATTCAAATTGGACTCCTCTCCACTTTGCCCCCCAAATGCTTCTACTCCCCTTCTAGTAGCCTCAATTTGACAGTCAGATACATAGGCTTTAATTTTGCTTTTGTCTGACCATTTGTTTTGTTTCCCTATCTTCCTCTGTCTTGGTTACTCTATCTGATATTTGTCTTTCTCTTTCTGGTTTGTTTTACTTAGGATAATCCCCTCCAGTTCCATTCATGTTGTCAGAGGTGATAGGATTTCATTTTTGATAGCTAGATAATATTCCATTGCATATGTATTATACATATACCACATCTTCTTAATCTACTCTCTGTTGTTGAGCATTTAAATTGTCTTCATAATTTGGCTACTGTAATAGTGCTGCAATAACAGTGTCCCTATAAATTAGCTATTGGTCAAGCTTCAGATAGATACTTAGTATTAGATTTGCTGGATTATATGTAAATTTATTTTTACTATTTTAAAAATAATCTATAGAGTGGATACCTATACATAGAAACACTGTTGTACTTTTTTGTTCATTTGGATAGAGTTTGTTTCTTTCAAGTTTCTCATGCTAGAATTTCTGTCTCAGCTTAATCAAATAGTTATCTTTCAGTCATATACTTAATTCATGCATTTATTCCCTCTTCCTATATACTTCTCTACATTTTAAATCTCGCATTTCCCTTCACTGCTCTGTTTGAGAAGCATAAAAATAAAAATTCTATGTTTGAGGAACAAAAAGTAAATGAATTTCTCTTGTAGATCTTCAGACTTGAGGGGAATTAGATAGATGTTAATTCAACAACTAAGTTGTTACTAATATAAATCTTGCCTTTGCTATTTTAAGTAGATAGCAATGCTCATTGGAAATTTGTGAAAAGAGGCTCTAATATGATTTGGAGACTTTCCTTCAGGAAAAAAATCCATGGCTTCTGTAATACATATTTCTATTGCTTGGAAAGCTGAAGTGGTTTCATTGTTTTCTGCTTTACTCCTCAAAATTGAGCTTGGCAGTAAGCATGGATTGTTACACATTTATTATGTGTGACAAGTTTTGTTTGAAGATAGTGTCACAAAAATTCTATAATTTCAAAATGCTAGGATTTCTTGGGGGAAAAAAAGAGCTACTCTTTGATGACTGTCAAACACAGTGATGCCATGTCTCTACGTAGAAGATGTACGGAAGGCCAGTAAAACTGTTAACTCAAAGATAAGCAATGCGAAGGGCAGAAGGCCAGTAAAACTGTTGCTAAAACTATTGCTCAAAGATAAGTTTCTATCCCCCCTGGAGTAAATGTTCCAGGAACTAACTGTTATCTGTACCAGGCATCTAGCAAGCAGGGACTTGTGACTGCCCAGCCCCTCCCACAATGCCTTTATAAACCCATGACTTTAAGTGGCTGGTTATGTCAACCCAAGTTGTATCCAGTGTTTTGACGTCCTAAGCAAAAGGTACCTAAGATGATGTCTTCCCGCCACTGAAGAACTGGAACCTCTATTCCAAGCAGAAGGTCTAAGATGGTGTCTTCCTGCAACTAAGAGCCTAGAGCGTGTGGCAGCCAGTCAGTAGTAGACCGGGATCCGACTCACTGTGAGAGAAGACACAACTGGATACTCTCAAGGAATATCCGCAGCATCGGATTACTCTGGGTCGGACCCTAGCTCAAGCTTTCTAATAAAGGTTCACTTTGCTTTTACATCAAACTTGGGTCTCGATCGTTACTGGACTTGGCGCTTTCATACTTTAACATTTATTGCAGTCACTTTTGCTGCAAAGAATCCTTCTCATCACTCTGAGAGAACCTTATTCTGACTGACCTCCTGTTACCTCTGAAGATAGTTCCTAAAACAGTCCTGTCAATGAGTCTAGTGAAAAAGAGACAAACTTTTGGGGAAAGTTCATTCTCCTGCCCATTCATCAACCATACAGCATACCTGGCTCTTCTGCTGGACAAAGCAAATGGTCTTGATGAACAGTGAAGCCACAGACATTCAGGGAGCAGCTGAACCAGCAGCCTGCCAAGTTCCTGGCCTTAGAATTCAGACACGCTAGAATGAGAGTGTTCAGTCTTTTGATGCCACCTGTGCCAGCTTCCCGCTTTGTCAAATATGAAAATGGAGGCACAGATTTTTTCTTCTTTTTTTACTTTTCCAAGAGCACAGATTATAACCTGTATCTCTTATTGACTATGATGATGTGTTCTTTCCATGTTAGTATAGGCTTATGGATAAAGGGCAATAAGGGGCACTAAAATTTCCAAGAGCCGTGTCCAGCAGTGTTTGAGATCTTCATCCATGTGCACAAATTCAAGACCACTCAGAATCAGGGAAAACAATGTAAGATTTTTTTTTTAACAGGGGAAATAAGAGTCATTTAGACCACAGTGGCTGGTTATGTCAACCCAAGTTGTATCCACTGTTTTGACATCCTAAACAAAAGGTACCTAAGATGATGTCTTCCCGCCACTGAAGAACTGGAACCTCTATTCCAAGCAGAAGGTCTAAGATGGTGTCTTCCTGCAACTAAGGGCCTAGAGTGTGTGGCAGCCAGTCAGTAGACCAGGATCCAACTCACTGTGAGAGAAGACACAACTGGAGATGCTTAACAGAGCTGCCAAGACATGCCAGCATGGTACCAGACAACACTGGAGCAGCCTAATGGCCTATATTCATACAGCTCAGCCAGGCATCCAGCTCCAATTCTTGGCTTTCCCTTCAAAGCTATAACAGCAGCAATGCTCGAACAGTTTCAATCGATTAGGTACTTGCAAAGCCTCTTAGCTTTTTCCCTCTGAGGTTGAGCTGGAAACTTCTCCACATCCTTCAGAGGCTCAGCACAGCCTTCTGAAAGACCGGCATGGAGGGGGCAGGAATGGCTGATCCTGGAATGACTAAAGATCCTAGAAAATGCAGAATTCCCCAAAACACTGAAATCCTGGGTTCTGTTTCTTCAGTCCCTTACATTTCCTATCAGAGCCTCCGCCCCCACCAAGTCTTTGTCTGTATTTCACCTGGGGCTGTTCATCCTCACCTCCAGGGGGCATCAACTGTAACAATTGGCTTCAGCCTTTTTACTTTATGACTATAGGTCTATATATATAAAACGTTCTCTCTGAGGAAATTATTTTGCTGTCACACTATTTGGTGTACTGAATTACATGGGGAGACACTCATTGGACATTTGGGATGTGCCAGAGTCATGCACACATAGGGTTTGCCTCATGAGAATATAAATTGTGTTAAGTAAATGTCCTTCCATGTTAAACAGCAGATGCTTACACTTACAAATGAACAGACACACAAAACTATATTCAGTGTGACCTTTTAAGTGGGAAAGATCATCCCTTGAATTCCCAAGGGAAGAAAATTGTGCAAGGCAGAAAGCGTGTGAAGAGTCTGCTTCTCCTGAGGGTATCTCATCACATCTTTTCTTGTGTTGAAAATATTAAACTGTGAAGAGCCTCCACAGCCCTAGAACTATGGCAAGGAGAGCAGCCCTGGGAGGACCCCAATACAACTAGTGATCAGGAGGGGCTCACAGGTATGGGGCTATGACATGTGGCCTCTCCCAGGGCCTGTTAGAGCAGTCTTCCCTCCCCCTCAGTAAAGCAGAAACCACTTAATCTGAGGTCTAATGAAGGACAAATGAGAGCTGACCACTGTTTTCCTCTGAGGGCCCTGTTGGACTTTCACACCCTTGTGGTTGGCCATTATATTCCTGTGTGCACACAAATGCCCTTGACCTTGTTGTTTTTTCTCATTGCATTTGAAACCAGGAGAGGGTCCTGATGTGGAAAGCACTCTGGGAAATAGACATCTCTCAGTGACTCACTTTGTCTAAAAATAAATACGTGGCAAGGTGATACAGTTTTTTGTTTTTTTTTTTAAGATTCGTTATTTATGCATACAGAAACTGGGGTACAGGCCAGAAGTGCCGGGGCAGTGAGAGGGCTCACCAGAAATAGAGTGGGGGAGCAGGACATGCAGATCAACAAAGTACACTGCTCAGGGGAGCAGCTGGTGAGACAGGAGAGGTCTGCTGCACCATGTAGATCACCTTTGGGGTGGGGATAGAACTCACACTGAAGCAGTTGTGGCTTGGATTAGCTTTCCAGTACAGCGCTCCAACCCTCTGCACCACCAAAAGAGGCCATAAATGATATAGTTTCATCAGATGGGACAAGGGGGCTTTTTTTGGCCTACATGTCCTTACCTTTGTGGCAAGAGAATTGGACTAGCTGGGAGATGATAGTCAGTGTTAAACTGTTTCTCTCAGGATAGTAATGAAATGGGGGGAGTTTGAAAGTGTGGGGGTACACTGATTGTCTATGTAAATACAGAGACAGATGCTTTGTTTTTGTCTGTCTGACCTTATTTACCATCCTGTGGGCAATGATTTAACAAGCTAAAAGTTGAGGAATCACTGCACCTGGACATACTGTCCCCCAAGTCTTCTCAGACCTTGGATACCACTTCCCAGGAGAAGCACAGGCTTCATTTCCAAGGAGAGAGTGTTTAAACACAAATGGACCTAGTTTTAGGCATTTGTGAGTAAAGAAATCTGTGCCTTCCTTTTGCTCAATACCGATTTTCAAATCCTGAGGGAGGGACCCTCCAACTCTAAGGCCTCACGTTTGTTTTTAAGTCTTTTTTTTTCTTTTTTTTTTTTTTCTTTCAGGAGATAGAAATAAGCAGAGCAGATGTGCTTCAGATTTGTGTCTACTGAGCTTGTAAAATAAAGATGTTTCTTTTTCCATATGACCACCTGTTTTGCTATAAAAGACTCCTTGTGTAGTTCTGAGGTAGATTAGAAAGTGTAGGAAGTGTTGTAAATCACAAAGCTGATGTAATTTGGCAAAGTAAACAGGAAGTAGAGGATGAGTTTGCTATAGTATCAGTGTTGTTATTTCCATCCTGTTTAACCAAACCAAACTATCAAGTTAACTCAGCTACAGGCTCATTTGTCTAAGTAATTTGACCGTGCCAGTCTCCTCGTGTGCAGATGAAAGACTCCTGTGAGTCAGGTGGACACATTTTGCTTTGGTCTATTTCAGGATAGGTCAAAAGTCCTGTTTAAATGTGTGCACTATTACCATTAATTTTCTGAGATCTGTTTTGTGCTTCAAACCACAGTGAGTAACAGCTGTGGAAATTCTCATCATGAGGGACACTAAACCCCTTCCTCTGTCTCCTGTTCCTTCAGAGGTTATCTGACAGGATCTTAAAGGCCTCTTCCAACTAACAGTTTTTGTTTTGTTTCTCTAAAGATTTATTTACTTATGCATGCAAAAACTGGGATGTACAGGGATGAGAAGGTTCATCAGAGACAGAGTGGCAAGCAGAACAGGCAGATCTAATAAAATATAAAATACACTGCTGAGGGGAATAGCAGGTGAAAGAGGAGAGGTTTCCTGTGCCACGTGGGTCATCTCCCTGGCCAGGGATCAAACTCATACTGCAGTGGCTGATGATAGCTTGATAGTGTTTTGTCTTTAATCCCTGCACCACCAGGGAGGCCCACCTTGCTGCTAATAGTTTAGAGATCCATGAAAACAAGATGCTGTGGAATATAAACAAAACATAATGTGTATGTATGTATTTTTAATAATATTTTAAGAAAGGCACAGTCATTTGAATTTGTTGTTTTCTTAAGAAGGACAGTCTTAAAGGTTCATTTCAGTCTTTTCCTTCTTGAAAAAATTTCTATTACATTTCCAGTCTTTTCCACTTGAAAAATATTTCTATTACATTTAAACATGGAAGACTATAAATCTAGCATACTGACCACTAGCTGATATGAACTACTCAGGCATGTCATATCCCTTTTGTGCCATAAACCATGAAAATAAATGGCATTACAATTGATGAACTCCCAGGCCTACCTCACCTCCTACCTGATTCCTTTACCCTTGTTTTTAGTGATGTAAGAAACTTGAAGGATGAGTGGGAGTAGATACTTTTCAAAAAGTAATGCCAGGCCCATTTAAATAATTTTCTATAAAATGTGAAATGTAAAATGGCCTATGAAAACATGATTAAAGAGGGAAAATCTATGGACTTCAAGTTGCTCTAAGAACATATCTCTTTTAATGAGCAAAAGCAAGATGATCTAATAAGTATATTTTTATAATTGAATCGAAAACAGTCTCATATTAGACTCACAGTGTGTGCCTGGACTTCTAATTTTTATATTTATGATGTTGTTTCCATAAACTTTGAGCCAGAGTTCCTTCCATGGCCCTTGTGATCATTCCCCCTGGATTGCTGGGTGCAGATAATGAGTTCAGGGTTTGTGCACATGGTATAGCCTGTAGGTGTTCCCCAGGGGGCAGGAGGGACTCCTCAGGGTCTTCCTTGTATCATAGTTTGATTTTTTTTAATATTCATTTATTTATGCACATAAGAGCTGTGGTGTATGCCAGAGGTGCAGGTGCAGTGAGAGGATTCACCAGAGACAGAGTAGGGAACAGAACAGGCAGATTCACTGAAATACAGTGCTGAGTTGAGCAGTGAGTGAGACAGGAAAGATCTGCTGTGCCATGTGGGTCACCTCCCTGGCTTAGGATAAAACGTGCTCCAGTGGCCGCAGAGGGCTTTATAGTGCTGGGACTTAATTCTTTGCATCACCAGAGCAGCCCCAATTGTTTGCTTTTTGGACCACAACCATGTATAAGCTACTGAGAATAATAAACTCCAGCTGATTATTCTTTCCCTATAACTTAGAGAGTTTATATGTAGACTGATTGTTTTATCAAAAACATCGCAGGAGAAGCTATGTGACTAAAGGTTATGAATCTACATGAGTTGGTCATCCTTTTAG
>NW_004567118.1:41110578-41117287 GCF_000260355.1 Condylura cristata
CCAAGGCACTGTGGTTTTTAGTGTTTAGCCACTATGAATGGGTTGCTGACACACTGCCAGTCAATTTCTGTCAAAAATATTTATTTCCAATTATTTTGCATGACTAAAAGAGCTGCTTGTCCCACAACTGTCTTGTACACATTTCTTTATTATCAGAAGAAAAGATTATCAGGTGAGGAATACACTCTTTAAAAAGATAATGATATACACAAAAAAGTTTAGTTTTGTTCTTTTAGTAATGAAAAGAAAAAACATAAGTCAATTTTTGCATGTAGGACAGATGTGTTAATTGAAGATTATAACACAGACCTTTAAAAATGTTAACTATATTGTTAAGCAGAATTCACCGAAAATAGTTAGTGATTACTTGATAATGCAAATTCAATATACTCCCTAAAAATAACATTTTACAAATCCCACTTATGTTGATTCCCATCACAAAGATTTTTATTAAAATAAAAACCTAATTCAGATAAAAGATGCTTCTGATTTTCATATTTATTTTGATAATTCCAGTCTAGTTACAGTCTCCTGTCTCCCTCTCATCCCACTTGTGCCCACAAGACACTGCATGGACCTCAGTGCAGCATGATGGCTCCCACATGGCCAAGGTCAAAAGCGCCAATGGCAAAAGTCCTCGTCCTGTGTTTTTCAAGTACAATGCCAGCATGGACCAGCTCCAAGCCATAACTGACCGTGCGGATCACTGCCATCAGGAGCTGGCTTTCCACTGCAAGAAGTCACGGCTTTCAACTCGCCACAGTGAGTAGTCAGAGTAATCGAGCACAGTGCTCTGTAGTTCCCACAGATGCACAATGACCACAGACGCATGAGACATCTTGTGTCTCATAAGTTGCAACCTGGCAATTACAGAGATGCTTTTCCTTAGAGCAGAGAGCAAGGTCAAACTGTGTTGCTCTTTGCTCAAAGATGGGAATGACCTGGAGAGTCTGTCCATACTCAGCTGGGCAACTAAGCAGTGCAAGTCAACATACAAGGTCCTCGGGATGCTCTGTCCTCATCTGCCATGAAATGCAGTGACCTCTCAATGCTGTTTTACCTTAGAAAGGATTGCTAACAGCAGCATGAACCCATGCTAGAGGGGATTATTTTGGTGAGATTCTTTCTCATAGAGGCATACAATCAGTGTGATGGGTAATTACTAGTTAGACAACAATGTTGGCATCTCACTGCTCTTTCAGGACACAAAATAACAATTTTCAATAATTTCTTTTTCATATTTAGGCTAGTCTTAATTTTTTTTAAATAAAAGTTTTTTATTTTTATATAAAAATAGCTTTTGATTTCAGCTTTATTCCTTTAAGATATCTCCTTTTGTCAGAATGTCCAGTCTTCAATGAAACACTTTGGTTTTCTGGAGACTGGTCTCCTCACCTCTGATCAGACAGCAGGAGAATGGAGCAAATAGAGTGTTCCAGGAAGGATTCACAGAGCTCCAGGCCCCAGTCTGTGCCTCGGCCACTATGGGACTAGGAAAATTGTTTCATTCTTCCAAGTTTCAGTCTTCAGAGTTGAGACACTTACATTACCAGGACTTAATTGCATATCATCTAGAAGTACATGAATTAAGTGCTACTTACTTGTAGCTCTCTGATTTAGTGAGTTTATTGTTAATACTAAAGGGTTTAGTACTCACCATTAGTTGATTACTGTTAGACACCTGAATTAAAGTGGTATGCTCTCCCCACATAAATAAACTCCCTTTAGGAAATTCAGTCAGTGCTGTGGAGCAATGCAGTTGTGTTGTGTAACCAGGGAAGACAAGGCAAAAGCAGAATAGGGTTGCAGTCAGCACTAACAGAACATAACTAAGAATCAGGAAATAAACATCGTATTCTATTCCGGAACCTGGGCCCCACCCAGATCAGAATGAATTCCTGCATGGAGGGTCAGTGTGTACCCTGTTGATTTTTACATACTTAGCCGCCATGTCTTTGCTACAAATCTATATAACAGCAATAACACCACCAATAATAATAATAAGTATTTAAGTGGGATTAAGGGAAAGAAGCAAAGTGAAAAGATTTTTACATTTGTTAAATAACTTGCTAAAGAAACAAATAAGGGACTTCATTGACTGTACTTGCTCAAGTTCTGTACATTTCTTATAAATTGCTACTGAGGAATTTTCAGTGTATACTTGATTTAGACAAATTCAGGTTTGGCCTGCATGTTTCCAGAAACTCTTAATGTAGAGATCGGGTAAACAAATAGTATAGTTTTACACCTTAAAGTTGTTGCACTAATTTGCTCTGTATAATCCTCAGACACAGACAGGTGTGCAGAGCATGGATTTACCTTTGTGTGGAGAAAGTAGAAGCAACCAAACTTTCAGCAGACTGCTATGATCTGAAGCCAAGGTGTGGATCAAACCATATAAAAAATGTGTAGCATAGATTGGGACATTTCATCAAGGTTGAGCTAAAGCTCAATAACTTTTTACTGTTCAGATTCTTAGAACTTACTGGTAAACCAGGGCTGTATTGATGCTGTATTGATCCCGAGTAAGTAGATCAGCAAGTATAGCAGCTTGAGTGTTGCATCCCCCCTCCACACCCCCCCCACCTCCTGTAGCTTTGATGTTACAGAAAGAAGGTGAGGCCAAGAGTCTCCGGCATCTGTAGAGTCTCTAGATGTTAAATAGTTTGGGGATATGATTGTCAGTAGTCAAAGAGAAATTCTATGACGGTAGGTGTTAGCTTCTAGTAAACTACTAGGTTACCTCATCATGAATGTGAAAGTCATCAAGGATTATAGATGTGACTGGAGAGAAGGAATTTGCACCAAGGGCCAAAATAACTGGGCAGGTGGAGTTGTGCACCCTCATCATTGTCTGTCTCAATTCTTTTTCATTTCAGCTTCTAATTCTTCTCTGAGTTATTCTTAGTTATTTTGCCTTATTGTTGTTATTATAACAGCATAATATACTAAAACAAATTTTAAATGGTGCCATATATACCTTTCTGTACCTTTAAAAACACTTAACTGGCTTGTATTTCACAGAGAAAATGAGTAAGTCTGATGTGGATGTACAATTATGTATTTACGTATGATTTTTTTGTTCTTCAATCTCCAAAACAATGCTAAATCATCACATTTTAAAATGGCATTTTGAAAAATATCTATTAAACAAAAATAATCTCCACTCACACCCTCCAGAGAGAAATTTTCAACTCATTAAAAAAATAAAAAAAGACCATTGATTTGGATTTCTTGGCACATATTTTACCCACTGGGCCTGTGGTGGGTGGTAATGAATGCAGTCAATGTGTTTACAAGCTGAGAGGTTGTCAGCAGAAGCAGACAACAGGGAGCCATAATAAGCAGTGGCAGCTATAAATTAGGGAGAAGCTGGGATGTGTTCCAGATTCTCCAAAGGGCCTATTGGGGGGTAACTGAAGGTTTGCAAGAGCACAGTAAAGTGGACAGGCTTCTGTTCAGAGCCAATTGACTTGATGTCACTTCCATTCTCCCTCCTGCTCTGTTTACTAGGGAGTGTTTGTCCTCCACCTGCCTACATGCTCCGCCTTTTCTAATCATCATCTCCCAGGTGCCTCAGCAGTGTTTCTAGGTCTTTAGTATAAATATGTAGTCCTAGGTCTTTAGTATAAATATGTAGTCCTGTAGAGTTGAAGCAGCTGCTGGCTCTGGTCCTTAAGTGCGGGGTCCCCTGAGCAGGGGATTATGCCTAAGAACTGAGAAATAGTTAGCTCAGAGATATTCTGACCCTAAGACTTACCTGAGGCATGAAGAAGACTTACGAGACCCATTTCTTTAGTTTCCCAGTACAGAGCAACCCATTCAACACAAGCAAAAGCACACATCTCTAGGCAACTGTTAAAAAATGTGATTGTAAATACAGTGTTTTCAGCTAATGAATAAAGTGAAAGAAAGTCATACTTAGCATAATAATAATAAATTCTTTCTGTGGGATTTTAGGATCTCAGACAGATTTTAGAGTCAATGAATAAATACCCTTGTTTTTATTTTGATGACAATTATATTTTGAATGTTATTCTCAACTAAGTTAAATAATTGTATTTCTCAGGAGAAGTATGTCAATATCATGTCTGGATAATAGTCAGGCACTGCTTGCTCATTTTCTAATAAGCATAAATCTTGCTGTTAGAATATATATATTTTTAAATTACCAGAAGTCCTTTATAAAGAAATCCAATTGCAGAATTAAAATATGTTCACTTCTCAGTTGCCTCTCTGTTTTAAATAGAGGGAAAGACACTATATTGGGGAGACAGGTAGTGAGGAGTAAATTAGGTATCACCTTTTTCATACTTGTCTTTCAGATGGAACCCCAGTGAGCTGGTGGGTTGGAAGAACCAATGAAACACACACTTACTGGGGAGGCTCTCTGCCTGATGCTCAAAAATGTACTTGTGGATTAGAAGGGAACTGCATTGATTCTCAATATTACTGCAACTGTGATGCTGACCGGAATGAATGGTGATTTCCATATAATTTCCCTGTGCGAACTGTAATTTCTTTTTATTGTGTTATCTATGTTCCTTAACAGACTGGACACAATAAATAATGGCACTGGATTTAAGTATTCCCTAGCAAGTTAAAAGTATAAACTTTGATGTGTATGTGTAATTAATTTGAAAGCTAAAATTTTAAGGTAGCTATTTCTGTTTACCTGTGAAATAATTAATCATATCTATTTTATTTTTTTCTGTCATGACAAAGTAAATACTGGATTAGTATTTTCTATTTACTGACAGGAAAATAACAGACTTTTTAAACTTACACTTAGATCAGATGCTTACAGCATGGATGATCTGTGAAACTCCCTAATTTCCAGTGTCTTTAAAGTAGCCATAAAGGAGTAGCAGACAAACTCTTAAGTCTATGAAAGGGCATATGTGGCTAAACAAAAACAAAAACTGGAGGTCTAGAAAGGCTACAAGCCCAAAGCAAAGGTCAACAAGCACAAATCTTCCAGGTAGCTCCTTACTTACAAATTTAATTCCCTGAAAACTCATATCTACATTCCTGCCCTCAGGAAATTTGGGAGTCCAGGTTTCTTCCATTACTTTACTAGTTGGATGGTCCATGTAATAAGTTAATGTCACCACAGGTTGGCAGGACCAGTGAGTCATCATAGTATTATGCTAAACTCTTTCACTTGGTGTTGAGCACACAGGATACTACCAAACATGAGCTCCTATTCTAGTCACATATACTGGAGGATAGAAGCAAGAAATAGGAGAAACCACAAAGAGTAGATTGGATGTCTAAAAATTCCAGAAAAGAGATAACATTAGTAAGCATAAAATCAATTCAAAATATGAGTTGTTTGAAAATAAACACTGGGGTGGAAGTGTGAGAAAGCAAGCTGATTATGTTAACAAAGGTGAGTATGATTTTAAAAAATGCTTAAAAATGAAAGTAGTATCATTGAAATTTCAAACTTGTTAAATCATGTGTTAGACACAAGTGAACATAAAATTAGTGTAATGGAAAATAAGTACAAATAAAGAACGAAGAATATAGCACAGAAAAAAATGGAAATTAAAAAAGTAACAATAGAAGAAGAAATGGAGGAGACTGAACATATGTCTGTCTAAAGCTTCAAAAGAGAAAATCAGCAATAACTAGAAAAGACAACATTGAAATAGCTGACAATTTTCCAAAAGAATAGAGATGGAAGGAAGTCTCCTAAAATATAGACAATTAGACAGCAAACTGACTTTTCCTCAAAACAGAAAACAGCCATAGACAATGGGACATACTTGTCCCAGTTCAGAAGTAAAGCAGTTGTCAAATTCCTAGTATTTATCTAGTGGATATTTTTCCAAAGTGAAGCAAAATGCATCGCAGGACAGATGCTGAAGAAGTTCACCACAAGGAAATTCCACAAAAAGAATTTTAAATAATCATTTTTATAATGAAAGAAAAAGAACTTACTAGGTTTCCCTGGTGACATAGGGCTTAAATTTCAGCACAGTCACCACTATGGCCTGAGTTCCATCCTGAGTCAGGGAGCTAATCTACATGGTACAGTAGATCTCTGCTGTCTTGCTGCTACCATCCTTAGCAGTGTATTTTGATAAACCTGCCTGTTCTGCTCCCCACTCTGTCTCTGGTGAATCTTGTCATCCTCCTACCCACCCCTCTGGACACCTCTAGCGGGCACCCCAGTTCTTCTACACAAAAATAAAAAAATAAAAGAAAAAGAGAAAGGCATTTAAGGAAGGTCTCAGGTTAAAAAGTGAGAAAGCAGTCATATTGTATAAACAAAGATTAAAACTTATAAAACTTATCAAGTACTAAAAAGCATATTCAGAAATGAAAATTTTGAGATTTAAAATATTTTATATATATTAAGATTAAATTGCTTAAAATGTATACATTAAAAATTTTAATGTGACCTATAAAAGAAGTATAGTATCAAAAATGGACTCAGAAGATAGGAAATTAGATTAAAAACAGAGAAAGAAGCAATTAGAAAATAAAAATATTTTTTGAGTAATCATAAACAATTAATGTCACAGAATATCCACTTTAATCAGATATATCAAATTTAATTAAAAAGTATGTCTTCTTTGCACAGCCAGAAACATTGAAAGAAAAATGCTAAAAATATTTTTTACTAGGTAAATATACTTGAAAATAAATTTTAAAATAATGAATATGAGGAAAGATTACTACCCTATATAATAATACTTTT
>NW_004567118.1:41118452-41119874 GCF_000260355.1 Condylura cristata
TCTCCCCAAATGATCTTCTTTCTCCCATATTATTTTATTGATTCCATTTAATTCCATACAAATGCCAAATGGTCTTTGGATGGTGACAAAATTTAATTCTAAAACTGAATTGAGGGTGAATAACTAAGGCAATTCAGAATACAGAAACAAGATGGGGAGGAGTCAGCCTGCCATGAAAATGTTACAGTGAGGTGGTAACTCATACACGCGGGGGCTCCCTGAACCAATGAGCACACAGAGTGATGAATACCAAGAGCTTTCAAAATATATAATTGTGAATGATAATTATGTTGTCACCAGTCCGTATTTTTTTTAAAACAATGATAAAATATGAAAGTCAACCCAGTATTGCTTCCATGCAGTCTTTCCAATAAAGCAAAGTTCTATTATATATCAAAAAAATCTACTTAAAAACAAAGAGTAGGAATAATTTCTAGGGCTTGGGAACTAATGTATTTAGAATTTCTCTTACTGAATGTTTAAAACTGTTGTGAGAATTCATCATGCATTGATCATAAAATTTAAAAGAATAAAGAAACAAGGGGGAAAATAAAATGTAATTATAGATTAGGCAGTTTTGAATGAATCTGATGACATTAGCAATTTATCTGTATAAAGCATGGGTAATTGGGAATGACTTATATTAATAAAGACCTTATAAATAAAGTTAACTAAAATTTGCTTAGATTCAGGAACACTACTTTGCAAGCAACAAAATGAAAAAGACCATTATAATATGTGCTTTAACACACACAACATAGATTATGATTTTCCTTAAGTTTTTTTTTTTCAGGAATTTGTGTACAGAAATTAAAATGTACAGAATTAAAATGTAGCTTTTCACTACATTAAGAAGTGTTAACTTTTAGAATTTTTTAAAAATTCAAGAATACTTAATGAACAACTAAATATACATTTTTCCTTAGAATGTTCTACCAAATAGCAATCAATACTTACTGATTGATACAAAAATATTTATCGGTAACATTTGTTGATTGTTTGAATACCAGGAATTTGATGTATTATCCTCGCATTTATAGCAAAATAAATTCAAATTCAGTAGCTTGTTGACTACCAACAACACCCCCAACAAAACTAGGGGTTACACATGTAGAATCATCTGTGTTCTTCCATAAGAAGGGAATTTAGGGGTTTGACCAGCTAAAACTCTGAAATGTCTTACTCAGTATGATTTTTGGACTAATCTGTATTTTTTTTCTTAATTTTCAGGATTTTATTTTCTTATGATATGCACTGCTAGTAACATTAAAACCCTAACGAGACAATTTTTAATCATTTTAACTTTTCTCCTTTAAAAATACATTTTGTGGCCCTCCCTGGTGGCGCAGCAGGTTAAAGCACAGCACTGAGAAGCTAAAGCTACTTCCTCATGAGTTCGATTCCCGCCTGCCCCGGAGGTGA
>NW_004567118.1:41120057-41145638 GCF_000260355.1 Condylura cristata
TACCATAAAACTATTAGGTTGGACAATAAGAAATTGCTGATTTTTTGACCTGCAAGAGCAGCAATTTTAAAACTTTTCCGGTTTTATAAGCAAGAGTAAGTGGTGGCTCAGTAATTGTTAGAATTGAAAACTCTCTAGGGTCTACACAGATACAAAACATCAGAATGGCGAATTAGGCAAGCCAGTTGTCAATAATCAAAAGTGCTTATGGTATTTGGAGTAAAAACTGAAAAATATGAAAAGCTTATAAGGTGTAACAAAATCTTCTTACTTTGTCCAGACAAGATGTTGCTGTTAAATCCAGCTTACCACCAGGCTCCCTGCCTCCCATTTCAATTATATTGGAACCATGGATACTATTTATCCTCAAATATTCAGTTACATGATGATATTCTGGCTATTGTTACAGTATTGTTAGATGTCCTGGGGACATCAATGGTGGTTTTTAAGTCCACATCCCCAGCATACAGGGTCTGGCATGTCTGTGAGCAATGCATGTGGAATGAGTGGGTGGTGATACTCACTGAGAAGCAATTTCCCATGCATTAGCCCATCATTCATTTTGGCAGGACATTGTATCCCATCTTCTTCTTGGTTTAGAAGTAGTAACTGGTTTTTTCCTGTTTTTTTTTTTAACTATTTATTTATGCATACAGAACTAGGGTACAGGCCAGAGGCACAGGGGCAGTGAGAGGATTCACCAGAGACAGAGTGTGGAGCAGAACAGGCAGACTAATGAAGTACACTGCTGAGGGGTGCAGTGGGCGGGTCAGGAGAGGTTTACCTCACCACATGGATGATCTCTGGGGCCAGGGATCAAACTTGCACTGAAGCGGCTACTGCCTGCTTGCAGTGCTGCGCTCCAACCTGCTCCAAAAACAGGGAGGGCCTGTTTTTGTTTTTAAACCTCCAACATCAACAACTGAGGAAATGCTTAATAATCACAATAGGAATTTCTGAAACTTTAGAACCTGAAACCTCAACTGAACTGAAAACCTAAACCTAAATCTTGTCAGTCAGGTGCTTTTTGTTTTCATAAAAGCAGGTTGCTCTTACTTGCGTGTCAGCTGTGCATGTGTTACACAATGGCGGACTTGGAAAGAGCAGTAAACTACTCAGTGGCATTGAAAATATAATCTTGTGTCTGCACTCTGACCACAGAGCAGGGTTCGCCCACTTTCTTTGTGCCCCCGTCAGTGCATGTTATCTTTGGTCTTCAGATAGCCCCTTTAATTACATTTCTATCTTTGTAAGCATTCAGTTGTCCCTCCGATGAACCCTCTGATGTCCCTACTGCTGTGTATTTACAAATTTAGCTGCATACTTCCTGAACTGCACTAAAAAAATGATTGCTTGTCTATATGTTGCTCAAAGTAATACCCAATGTTTTATTTGTTTTCTAGGGCTAGCAACACAGTAGTGCTTTCCCATAAGGAGCATTTGCCGGTCACTCAGATTGTGACAACAGACACAGGCCGACCACATGCTGAAGCAATGTACACTCTGGGGCCTCTGCTTTGCCAGGGAGACAGTAAGTAGTTGCGAGAGGAACTATTTTGGCCCCTGATAATACATATCAATGCATTATGAGAAATGTGCTCTTTATGCATGAGCTCTGATCATCTTGGTTTCATTAGGCATGCATGCACTTATATTTTTTTTATTTGTGATTGAGAAAACTAAGACTAATTATATTCCATGTGGAAAATTATCTGAACCATCTGAAGTAGTCTATTCCTTGGTCCCTGAACATCTACTATGCATCAGTATAAGGCACTTTGCTGAGTTGCAATGCCTAAAGTGGGAACAATAATGAGAAAACAAGGAGAGATGCCATCAAGTGTACCTACTTAGATCTGAATGTTTAGACATTTATACAGACAATGTTTATACATTGTCTAACTTCCATCCAAGTGCACCTGGATTTCTTTCTTAATGTTTTCACTTGGTGACCGATTACAACAAAAATTCTACCTTTACTCCTCCCCAGTCTTCCTTCATCTTGTCATTGCAATAATGTTAGGGTGTCCCAAGCCTCCTTCCTCAGCTGTTCCCCCTCTTTGTTCTTAGTCACATGACTTTCAATATCATTTTGATATCAGTGGTCCCCGTGTTTATTCATCTTCCTGAAATTCTAACTCCAGTATCCAACTGGTTATTCTGTACTCTGCTTGAGTTACAATGGACATTTCATCCAACTTGTATGGTAAATAGAAAATAGTAAACAGAAACCATTTTTTCTGACAGCACTCCCAACTCTGTGTGTGGCAATGCCATTCCTTCTGTTGCTTGTGAGACTGAAAAAAATTACAGGAATGATAACTTCTCTTTCCTCTCTTAACTAATTTATCAATGGTCTCATTGTTGACAACTTCAAAAATGGATCCGAATCTCCCTCCTGTGTCTGGATTATTAGTACCTGTGTCTGGATTATTGCCATGACCCCATAACTGAGCTATTACCTCTGCCCATTGAGCAGACACTTCACCCAGCAGTCAGGAGGAGTAAATGAGGTCACATCCATCTTTTGCCACTACTGTCCAATAGCTTGCCTGTCAGAGTAGAGGCCAAAGGGCAGTGTCCACCAAGACCATGGTGACTATGCTGCCTTATATATGGCAAGACCTCAGAGAGGCCTGAAGCCTATGTGAGATGTTACATGAGAAAATTCCAGTGTTTCTAACACTTGCTATTGAAAAAAAAAAATAAGAATTGAGTGGTGGATACTCTAAATATAGGAGACCATATTATCTCACCTTGATTGAAGAGAGTATATTATAGGGCACTAGGGGAGAAGGGGGAGAAGAGGTAATGGGAAATCCCCCAAGCCTCTTTTGGGTTCTTCTTGTCCTAGATGAGCAAGCATATTAACATCAAATTAGTGAAAGAAAAGATTAATTTAATTTCATGCATATGAAAAAGATATATGAGTTTAAATTATAAAGTAAATGGGATAAACTGGGAAGTTATGTATGTTCTGTGCTAAGGAATGGACTTGAGGTTAGGGTTACCAAGTAGAAAAGATGGGTTCTCACAACAAGAAGAGGATGATTTCTTATAATCAAACCTTGTGTCTAGGTGCTTGCACTATCTTAGATTGGTAGGTTTTACTAATAAAAAGTTTATTGTTTGGTGATTATCTTTAATCTAAGTAACCTGAATTCTCTAAGGTAATAATAATAGCTTCTCCAGAGACTTCCAAGACTTCAGTTGACTTTAGTTGCACATACCAAAGTGACACTTTGGGGAAAAAACCTATTGTGGACCACTTATAAAACACCTGCTTGAGCATTTTCTTAAGAGGCCAATATTATAGTATCAAAATTGGTTTTCTCACACATAACATAAAAATGCAGCCCACAGTTCTGTTTCTGGGCAAGTTAAATAAATAAACCCTACCCTATTCCTCCTGCTAAATTCACCTATATGACCTGAGAGAATGCATGCAAGTTTTCTCAGGGTTCTGAAAGGTAACAGTAGAAGGGAAGAACATCCAGAATTCACCATTTAACCTTTTATCTAGTGTCTCTGAATTTGCAATACAAGCACTGTTAAAGATGGTAAAACTCCCAGAAAAGCCCTCTGTTCTGCCGGAGGGAGGGATAGAAACATCTAACTCCCAGGGAATGCTTTAATTTTACTTTTAAAGCCTTTTCTATATTTTCTGAAGCTGTCATCTCCAGACAGACACATGGTAATAGAGAGAGGCTGCCTTGGAATTTTGGGGAAACTGAGTTTAGGAATAAATATGAGACCACTGATATCAAAGTGATAATTGATAGTCATGTGACTAAGAACAAAGAGGTCTATGAGAGCCAGACCTCTGAAGGAGGCTTATTTCACTAAGCATTATTCCATGTCTTCCCTATTATGAATAGAGCAACAATAAACATGGGGGTACAGGTGTCCTTTTGAGTCAGTGTTTTTGTGTCATTTGGGTAGATGCCTAGGAGTGGGATTGCTGAGACATATGGAAGCTCCCATTTTTAGCAGCTTGAGAAACTTCCACACAGCTTTCCATAGTGGTTGCACCAGTTTGCATTCCCACCAGCAGTGTAGAAGAGTTCCTTTTTCTCCACACCCTCGCCAACATTTATTGTTGCTTGTTTTTTTTCTTTTTTTTTTTAAGATTTATTTATTTGTACATACAGAACTGGGGTACAGGCCAGAGGCTCAGGGGTGGCGAGAGGCCTCACCAGAGACAGAGTAGGGAGCAGAACAGGTAGATTGACCAAGTACACTGCTGAGGGGAGTAGTGGGCAGGTCAGGAGAGGTCTGCCACGCCATGTGGTCACCTCTGGGGCAGGCAGGGATCGAACTCATGCTGAAGTGGCTTTAGCTTCTCAGTGCAGTGCTTTTGGCTTTAGCTTCTCAGTGCAGTGCTTTAACCCGCTGCACCACCAGGGAGGGCCTTTTTTTTTTTTTAATGTGGTGTGAGGTGATAACTCATTGTGGTTTTGATTTGCATCTCCCTTAGTACAAGTGATGCTGAACATTTTTTCATATGCCTATTGACCATCTGCATTTCCTCTTTGGAGAAGTGTCTTTGTAGCTCTTCTTCTACCCATTTTTTGATGGGGTTGTTCACTTTATATGTGTTGAGTTTCATCAGCTCTATGTATATCTTTGTGATCAGTCCTTTATCATTTGTATTATGTGAGATAATTTTCTCCCAGTCAATGTGATATCTGTTTTATGTAGTGTCTCTTTTGCTGTACAGAAGCTCTTGAATTTAATGTAGTCCCAGGTGTTTATCCTTTCTTTCACTATCCTTGCATTGGGTGATATATCTTTAAAGATGTTACTGAGGTGTATGTTGTGTAGTGTTTCACCAATATTTTCTTCTATATATTTTATGATTTTAGTTCTAATGTCTAGGTCTTTAATCCATTTTGAGTTGTTTTTTATGTATGGTGTGAGGTAGTAATCTCGCTTCATTTTTTTGCATGTAGCAGCCAGCTTTCCCAGCATTTGTTCAATAAACTTTCTTAGTTCCATTGCATTTTATTTGCTCCTTTGTCAAAGATTGTCTGTCCATGATGTTGTGGATATACTCAATTCCATTGGTCTGTATGTCTGGTCTTGTTCCAGTACCATGCAATGTTAATTAATTATGGCTTTATAGTACAGTTTAAAGTCTGGTAGTGTCAGATACCTCCATCCCCTTCTTATTCAGAAAAGCCTTGTCTATTCGAGGTTTTTGTGGCTCCATATGAATTTGGTCAGTATTTTTTTCTATTTCTTTGAAAAAATGTCATTGTTTGCAGATGACATGATAATATACATGGAGAATCCCAAAACTCCGCAGGAAAAACTTATCAAAATAATAAACCGGTTTAGTAAAGTAATATGATACAAAATCAACACACAAAAATTTATAGCCTTCCTATATACAAATAATCACTCCAAAGAAGAAGAAATCAAACAAACCATTCCCTTTATGATTGAAACAAAGTAGATCAAAAATTTGGGAATAAACCTAACAAAAGAGGTGAAGGATCTCTACAAAGAAAATTATAAGATATTGTTAAAAGAAATAGAAGAAGATACAAAGAAATGGAAAGAGAACCTTGCTCATGGATTGGAAGAATTAATATCATTAAAATGGCCATCCTACCAAAAGCAATTTATATATTCAGTGCTATTCCTATAAAAGTGTTAATAACATTTTTACAAGAAGTTTACAGCTTTTTTATCTAAATAATATTTGTACTGTGTTCACAGATTAGAAGGCAATCTGTCTATAGGAAAGGTGTAAGTTCTACAAAAATTGAAAAGACACTCTGCCCCAAAGAGGTTATGAGTTGGAATTAAGCATGTAAAAGGATAATCAGTGTTTTATCTTTGAAGGAAAGCAAATTAAAGCCACAGCAAGAAATTACTTTAGACCAATTTGAAGTGCTAGAATAAATACTAATAATACTTAGTGTTGGTGAAGATAAACAGTTGAATAACTTACATATAGTAGATAAAAATGCAAAACTTACCTTTTTAATACTGTGTTATAAGGTGAAACATAGTTACCATATGACATAGGATTTCTATCTCTGAGTATTTACTCTAGAGAAATAAAAACCCATATTCACAACCTGTACACAAATGTTTATAGCAGCTTTACATGTAATTGCAAGAATCTAGAAACAACCCTAGTATCCTCAAATATGAACAATAAACTGACATAATCCTATAATGTGACACTACACAGCAGTAAACAGAAATGAAGACATGAAACAACCTCAATGGATCTCAAAGTCTTTATGTGGAAGAGGTGAAAAGAGGCAGTCTCAAAAGGTCAGGTACTACACAACTCCAGTTTTGTGACATTTGCAAAATACAGAGACTAAATTTCAGTAGCCAGAGGTTACAGGTGGAGGAGGGTGTGACTGTAAGGGAGGTTGGAGATGATAGAACTGTTCTTTATCCTGCTTTTGTTAATGGTTGCACAAAGACATGTATTTGTTAAAATTTCACATAGCTGTACAGCTCAAACAGTCACTTTCTCTATTATGATTACTTTTTTTTTAAAAAAAAAAAAGGTCATTTTTACACCTCCATACACTCAGTTGCAGCCATGTCCAGAATCTTAATCCTGTATGGAATCACTGTTTGAAAGTTAACCCTGACTTCATGTTCAGAAGAATCCACAAATGAAGGCTTAAACAGATACTTAATGCATTTAATGTAAAAAAAAAAAAAACTAGGAATATAAAATGTAATTGTTATTAATTTTGTTTCATTGTTTTCACTATTGTTTTTTTCTTTTTGGAAATAGATTTATTTTGGAATTCAGCTTCCTTCAATACCGAAACTTCATACCTTCATTTTCCAACGTTCCATGGAGAGCTTAGTGCTGATGTATCCTTCTTTTTTAAGACAACTGCACCTTCTGGGGTGTTTGTAGAGAATCTGGGGATCACAGACTTCATCAGACTGGAATTGCACTGTGAGTCACTCAATAATCCCCATGGTGACCTAACATTGATATGATTCCGTTGCCAGTTGTATTTCTTTATTAAATAGTGCAATTATTTTTCCCCTGACTACAGTATGCTTTATTGATGGCACATGAGTTAGGAAGTTAAGGGTCCCTAAGGCCCTCCTCTTCTTCAGGGTGCCTGGCATAAAAATGTGATGGGGTCAGGAGATTTCCTATGTTGTCTTACCTGAGGGAAGGACTTCACTGCAGCTGAGGAGTCTCTTACGTTCTTTCATACTTCCTCTTGTACTCTCACTGATCCGAAGGACTCTGAATTTCTTGGAGGCCCTGTGGATTATAAGATCCTCCACTACTTGCTGTAGCCAAATCTATGGCACACCAGAAGTGAACTTGATAAACTGGTTGTTGACTGCAATACCAGCCCCAGTATTGAAGGTGGTGCAGTAGGTGTCACTGTTGAGTAGCTGGTACTCAGTGTAACCAAGTTATCCTTGAGGGATCCTGTGATGCTGTTTTACCACCTTCTTGATGTCACTGTATTTGACAACTTTCTCCAGGTAGCAGTTCAGATCCACCACTATCATGTTTAAGTAGGGACACAAAAGGCCATATCAGTAAGCTCAAGAATGGCCTAGGCCCTTCCTGGTGGCACAGCAGGTTAAAGAGCATTTCTTTGAAGCTATCTATAGCCACTGCAGATTACACAAGCTATCTGCAATCCCCAGCCAGGGACCTGACCCACATGGGGTAGCAGACCTCTCCTGACCCACCCACTGCTCCCCTCAACAATGTATTTCACTCGATCTGCCTGTCTGCTCCCCATTCTGTCTCTGGTGAGTCCTCTCACCCATGTGCCTCCAGCCTGTACTCCAGTTTTTGTATGCATAAATAAATAAATCTTTAAAAAAAATAAAGAATGGCCTTGGCCAAGGACTGCAGCCTTGGGCATACCAGTCAAAGCAAGAACTAGGATTCCGGGCATCCTCTTGGACATCACATTACAACTCCCACAAGGGCATTCCATGGCCTTTTGGGGGTAAGTGATGTCATCAAGTGTGGTCATGAATCCCTCCACATTGTCAAAGTCATCATTGATGACATTGGTCGGGGAAACAAGCAGCTGATGATGTGGTAGGCATTGTGCACACTCTTGATGCCATTGCTGTCCTCATAGTTCATCCCCATCACAAATACAGAACATAGCAGAAGTGGTAGAGAAAGTCACCTTGGCCCTACCTTTTGTGAGCTCTGGCCTTCTCCAAAATAGTGAACACAGAGTGAACTCCACAACATACTTAGCACCAGCATCACCCTGTTGTCAGTGGGCTATCACTCCTGGAAGATGGAAGGAGTTTCCCATTGATGAAGAGCTTTCTATTCTTACCCTTGACAGTGCCAATGAATTTGCATTGAATAGAATCACACTGGAACATATAGTTAAGGTCAGTGAAGGGGCTGTTGATGGAAACAATATTTACTTTATCAGAATTAAAAGCAGCCTCGGTGACCAGGAACCAGTATCTCCAAATCCCTTTACTCAGACCTTCACCATCATATCTCAGGGATACAGCTGACAATAAAGTACAAGAAGTGACTTCTATTGAACTGGAATGAGCAGAGAGTCTCAAATTTTATTATTTTAAATAGTCACATTTAATGGAGGAAAACAATGGTTCATGGATCACACAACAGTCTCTGAAAGTTTTGAGCTACCTTCAATTAGTATATAATCAGACTATTAAACTAAACTGATCAAATACCTCCTTTCTAAATTAAAACATGATTTTATTTAACCTACTAGTCACTTTTTTTCATATAAACAAAGTTTAAAGTTGTATTATCAAGATTTCACATAGTGCTTTTGTAACTGTATGAATATCTAAATCCCTTTTTTTAAAGATTTATTCATTTATGCATACCAGAACTGGGGTACAGGCCAGGGGCATTGGGATGAGAGGATTCACCAGAGACACAGCAGGGGACAGAACAGGCAGACAAGTGAAATACACTGCTGAGGGGAGCAGCAGGCGAGTCAGGAGAGGTCTGCCACACCATATGGGTCATTCTGGGACCAAACTGGTGCTGTAATGGTTTCAACAAGCTTCATAGTGCAGCTCTTTAACCTTGTTGTGCCACCAGGGATGGCCTTACATCACCTTTAAATAAACGCAGTTAGACATATGAAGACAGATAACATGCAAGTTTTCATTCTAAAGATAAATATCTCCACTACTTGGGGCTCAGCAAAATGAATAGCAAACTCTGAGCAGGAGTATATTAAACCCGGATTTGCTTTCTTCCTCAAGGATACAGATTAATATTGTACTCCCTACTCAACTCAGACTGACATTTGCCTGCACCCGTGTTAAAGCGTCCTTTTATAATGAGCATGTAAATAGTAATTTCATCGTATCTATTCATGACTGAATTTTCTCCCATGAGAATACTTGTGCAATTCTCTTACCTATATCCCCAGCTCCCTCCCAGGTGACCTTCTCCTTTGACGTGGGGAATGGACCTTGTGAGGTCACGGTGCAGTCCCCCACTCCCTTTAACGACAATCAGTGGCACCATGTGAGGGCAGAGCGGAACATTAAGGAAGCATCTCTTCAAGTGGATCAGCTCCCTGTAAAGACCCAAAGGGCCCCTGCTGACGGGCACGCTCGCTTGCAGCTCAACAGCCAGCTCTTTGTGGGTGAGTTGCTGCCAGCTTATTACTAGGCTGTGCTGGGAATAATGAGAAGGGCCAAGGAAAAATTATAGCCATAAAAAATGTCACAACTGAAATTGTAAACAACTACTCTGGGCACCAGGTCCCCAGAGCTCCATGTAGTATGTAGTATCTGTTTCTGTAGATTATCGTACAAGTCACAGATGAGACAGTGAAGGCTCGGGAAGTGAAAATGACTTCACTACAGATATCCAGCCAGAATTCAAATTCAACCCCAAGTTGGACTTCTAACTCTTGGACTGATTTCCACGCTTGCCTATGGATACTGATACCATAGACAGTGTGTGTTTGTTTCAGTTACTTTTAATTGATACTATTTATGAAACAATTATGAATAAAATTTGTGTTTATTTTCCCCAGTCCTTTTTCAGGGAAATTAAAGGACCCTCTGTGTAATTGGGACAGAATTCTCCAGTGCGCCCTCAAAAACAGACAGTAGGGAGCCAGTTTGGCACAGATTCCCTGTATGGCTGGGTACAGTGGGACTTTGAGCAGACTAGAGCAGGGATTCTCTCTCCCTTCCCACTGCAAAATCAGTGCATGCAGTTCAATATCTGGCCTGGATCCTTTATTCTCACATACATTCTTTAAAGATTAAAGTTCCAGGTGGTGAAATGTTTCCCTTTTGTTTTCTTGCTTATTGTTTTGTCATTGTTAGATTTTTCCCAAAGGGAAAAATGAGTTGTGTTATATTACCTTCAGTTTTTAATTTGGAAACTAAGAAAACTGAGGAAATAACTTTCACTTGCTCATTTGTCATATACTTGAAAATAAATTAGGACACCATACAGGTAAAATCTGATGTAAATCACAAATTAGCACACAGTCCACTTTGCCATAATCAGATTATACCTATAGCTTGTTGGAGTTTATACTGTGCAGTGAATTCATATTCTGTGTGTGTGTGTGTGTGTGTGTGTGTACACTATCTATGGTATCATAAAACTCAGCTTCAACCACAGTATACTTCTGTGTTAAATCATCAAATTATCAAATGAAACAACTTTATTTCATGATTTATAATCGTGAATATAAATTAATGGAGTTTCTAATGAAATAAAATTTTCATGGAAACTTACATAGAATTAGCTTTCTAACTAAGGTTATATTTCTAAAGTCTGAGAATCTACTTGCTATTCAGATTTGGGGATCCTCACCCAGGCTCAGTGAATCAGAACCCCTGCAGTGAGCTCCCAACTTTATGTTTTAAGTAATCTTTTAAACCAAGTGACTTGTGAGTCTCCACATGTAAGACCATTACCGTAGGCTCACATGCAACATCATGAAAACTAAGGAGGTATAAATTAGTCAGTTAAGGTTATACCATCTAACCTCAGAGCCATGTGTACAGTGAAGGCAGCCCTGAAACCCTCAACACAGGCTTCACCCTATCTCCCTCTTCTTAACCTCCTCAGTTACTTTCCACAGCTTTACTATTGAGAGCTTTTCTAAGTGAGAATTTGTACTATATGTACACAAATTCAAAAATATATAATACACAAATACATATATATAAACAAGTTCCTATTTTATATATTGTAAAAACTTGCATGTCAAACATTTGTAATGCATATCAACATATTACAAAAACTTTCAACTATGTAAACTTTGTTATATCATTTTAACACTTTAAAAAGAGCCATTTTGTTCCTTAGAAAAGAACAAATGTAAAAATATTTCAAAATGTAACTTTAATTATTTTTAAAAAGAATATTAAGTTCAACTTTAAAAAATATTTCCTGAGTGATTTACCCAATCTGGTTTGATGATGCCTAGCATGTGATCACAATTCTTGTTTTCAAAATCCTATTGGTGTATAAAATGTTCCAAGGATTGGGCCCTCTCTGGTGGCACAACGGGTTAGGGTACAGCACCACAGGCAAGCTGCTGCCCTTTCAGTGGGAGTTCGATCCCCCTACATGGAGCTGACCCACATGGCGCAGCAGGCTTCTCCTGACCAGCCCGCTGCTCCCGTCAGCAGTGTACTTCTCAGTCGGCCTGTTCTGCTCCCCACTCTGTCTCTGATGAATCCTCTCACCACCCCTGCACCTCTGGCCTGTACCCCAGTTCTGTATGCGTAAGTAAATAAATCTTAAAAAAAAAAATGTTCCAAGGGTTATTTTTTGGCATTGTCCATGTGCCCTCACTTTGCCGCATGGAGGAAAACGTGTTGGGCAGGCGGAAGATGTGCGCATTTGTGGTGTCTGCCTTGCAGGTGGCACCGCAACCAGACAGAGAGGTTTCCTGGGGTGCATTCGGTCCCTACAGTTGAATGGGTTGGCCCTGGACCTGGAAGAAAGAGCAACGATGACACCGGGAGTGGAACCAGGTTGCCCGGGACATTGCCGCAGCTATGGCCACCTGTGCCGCAACGGCGGGCAATGCAGAGAGAAGAACAGGGGGTTTTCCTGTGACTGCGCCTTCTCCGCCTACGACGGGCCCTTCTGCACAGAGGGTGAGTGATTCCAGAAGGGTCCAGGAAGGGTGGGAAACAAACTAGGAGAACATCCTTGACACAAGACGCACTCACCAACGGATAAGGCAATTTCTGTAATGACCGGAAGTAGGGTTGTTTCTGTTCCTCATTCCCGTATTTACTTGGGAGGAGACAATGATTCTCTTCTTCAGATGCCCATGACTGCTTATAGCAGAGAAAGGACCTTTCCTCTCTGGCTGTTTTAAAGGCCCCTTCGTCCAACCCCCGCCACAAGGGAGCAGTAACCTCAACTACACATTTACACTGGACATCTAATTGTATATAATTTTAAGATGAAGCATTTGGGGGGCAATGCTATTTTATTATTCAGTTCTGGGTTTGGGAATATGAAGGGTTTCATTATCAAAATCATGATTAGCATATTTTAAATCTTTTTTATTGACATAGCATTGGTTTATAACATATTGTGTCTCAGGTGTTCAGAATACAGGCTTGTATGTCAGCATCTTAATATACTACATTTTGCTCATTACCAAATTCTAATTTCTTTCCATCACCATATAATTTACACCTTTTACACATCCCCTCTGTCTTTCTGGTAGCCATTATTTTGCTGTTGTAGTCTTAGGTTTGTTTTTGTGTGGTTTTATTCCTTCACTTGTTTTGTTAGAGAAGTCTCGTGGTACTCATCTTTCTCCATCTGACATGTTTTACCTAGCATAATACTTTTTAGGTCCCTTTGTTAGTTCCAATCACAGAACTTTATCATGTCATTATTTTTTTCTATAGTTGAGTGGAATACTATTGTTCTTTATCCACACATCCAAACATAGGCGGATAGGTCGTTTCCATCTCTTAGCTATAATGAATAATTCTGTATTGAACATGTACGTACATAAATCTCTTTGGGTTCATATTCTCATTAGTGTTCATAATCTTCAGATGAAAATACAGCAGTGGATTAGCTGGTTTATATGTCGTTTTAGTCTTACTTTTTAAAGGAATCTTCATGCTTTTCCATACTGACTGCACCAATTTATAATTGCCACTAACAGTTTTTAAAGTAAAAGAAAACACCTGAGAAGCATGTCATTATTTCTTTATCTCTTGGAATACTTAAGGATTAGAGATATTCTTTAAATACACAGAAAGCAAGACCCTTGCTCTTACATATTGTAGACATAACAAACATTTGTGGCATTCCAGAAATTTCTGCATATTTTGGAACTGGCTCATCAGTTATCTACAATTTTCAAGAACATTATAATCACACCTTGAGTAAGAACTCCAGCTCCTTGGCAGCTTTATTTCATGAGAATCTGACACTGACCAGAGAAATCACCACACTGAGTTTCCGAACCGCAGGAGCTCCCAGTTTACTGCTGTATGTAAGCTCCTTCTCTGAGGAATATCTCTCTGTTATCCTTGCCCCCAATGGTAAGTGTCTCTAATGTGAGAACAAAACTGAATTAAAAAATTACAATCATAAGGAGGTGTGCCCTTTCAGTGTTAATATACAAACAAGGAAACACAATTGTATGTTCTGCAGCTTTCTTTTTATAGGGTTATTTTATTTTGTATTATAGCCCCAAATATTTATCACTAATGTTAACATCTCAATGATTAAAATAAGATGCTTTTTCCCCATAAAACTTTGATCAGTTTATGCATTTGATGTGAAACTGTGTTGTTATTACCAGGAGGCTTTTCCTTCTGTACATGAATAATCCAGATTAGTTTTGCAGATCATTTTGAAGTAAGATATTTTGTACTCATAAAATACTAACTTCCACTTCTCAGCAATGTGAAGAAGTACATTAAGTGACATAAAACCCAATATTGATAACATCTGATGAATGTGATTTTTCTTTATCATTGAAAGGTCATCTATGTCATAACTACATTTAAAAAAATGCAGGATGAGGACCCTTTCTGGTGATGCAATGGATTAAAAGTGCAGTGATACAAAGCTGCTTCAGCACCTTTGTCATCCCTGGCTGGGGAGGTGACCCACATGGTGCAATAGACCACTCCTGGCTCACTTACTGCTCCCCTCGGCAGTGTACTCTGTAATCAGCCTCTTCTACTCCCCTCCTCTGTCTCTGGTGAATCCTCTCACCACCCCTGCACCTCTGGCCTGTACCGCAGTTCTGTATGCATAAATAAAAACAAAGCAGGATGAGTTACCAAACCCTTTCCAAGGCTCTCCCAGCTGAAGAACAAGCCCTATCTTTAACCTTGGAGAAGAAGGGAGAAAAAAAGCATCTAGAAAAGTTTTCAACAGTTTCTGACCAGTAGGCTCTGTAGGTGACAAGGTTAAGAGACAGAGGTGCACCTGTAAAGGAGGTGTGTGTGAAACAGGATACCTCATTTCTTGATTATGGATGAAACATTAGAAACATCTAAGCATAGTACACAAAATTAATTATGTAAATGTCAGAATCATTTAAAATGCATTAAAATAAGTCACATTGTAAGAAGTTGTGCTTGTGGGAACTGAATGTTAATGTAACTCTACTGGTGCTTAACTATTTAATAGCATGAATTATCTTAGAGCCTTGCTCAGAGTGCTCATAAGCTTAACTTTAACTATTTTCTTTAGAGAAAACAGAAGAACTTGAAAAGAGACCACTTGGTCTTGACTTTTAAAATAGAGTAGGCCCTCCATGGTGGCGCAGCAGGTTGGAGCACAGCACTGAGAAGCTAAAGCCACTTCAGCATGAGTTTGAACCCATCCCGGAGGTGACTACATGGCGCAGCAGACCTCTCCTGACCCGCCAGCTGCTCCCCTCAGCAGTGTACTTTGTCGATCTGCCTGTTCTGCTCCCCACTCTGTGTCTGGTGAATCCTCTCACTACACCTGCACCTCTAACCTGTACCTCAGTTCTGTATGCACAAATATATAAATCTTTAAAATAAATAAATAAATAAATAAAATAGAGCAGTTAAACTCTGAAATTGGCCCTGGCATACCACATAATGACTATGGATGCACATGAGAAAATATTCAATAGGTTCACTTGTATCAAATAAATTAAAATAAAATGTGCTTTGGACCTGTACTGGCAATTTATATAAAACTGTACTTTAGTTAAAATGACATTTTCTTTGTTCCGTAGGAAGCTTACAGATCAGGTATAAGCTGGACAGACACCAAGAGCCTGATGTGTGTAACCTTGGTTTTAAAAACATGGCTGATGGGCAGCTTCACCAGGTGAAGATTAGCAGAGAAGCAGCGATGGTAGATGTGGAGGTAAGTTGCTCAGTTCAACAGCAACAGGAATTGGCTCACAAAAGGTGTGTCCCAGAACAAGAATTCAAGAGTAAATTTTAATAAAAGATTAGCATTCAGCACTGTCTTATTAAGAAAGAAAATGTAGTCATGATATTTTGTTTAGGAAGAGACTTTCAAATTTATAATTAATATTTGATCATTTAAAACTTGAAGGTGCCCTTAAAATTCTTACATTACCTTACGTTACTTGGGAAATGTTGCCCAGTTTACCTTAGTGACTGTTGATCACAATCCAGTGAAAGCCCATTCCCACTAGACTACAAAAGAGCAAATGCCCCAAAATTTTTACCACAAGAAAAAAGGCAAGATGTTACTGAAAAAGGGGATACATTTTTTTTAAAATACTATACTATACTACATAGTATTCATAATACTATGATTTTTAAAAATCATAGTATTAATGTTTTACATATCAGATCTATACAAATGCTATTTTTGACCATGTTACAGATTTCCTTTTGAAAAACTTCGAGATTTAAGATAGCAGATTGCATCCTTTGTGGATTGCACCAATTAGAGATAACTAAACTATGAAGCAAAAGAGAGGGAAGGGGATATATAATAGGGTAAGTGGACTTTGAGGCATTGTAAAAATTGTTCATTAAAGTTTTCTCCTTTAGCCTTTCTGATAGCACTAAAGTATGACTTATTTTCATCATTTTTTTTTTTTTTTTATCTCTCTTTGATTTTCATTCTCTCCTGGATGAAAATTGCTCACCATTTGAATGTGGCCATTTTGAACATATGCAGGTTAACCAGAATGCAAGAACACAAATCATCTTGTCATCAGGGATGGAATTCAATGCTGTCAAAACCCTTACTTTGGGAACGATTTTAGGTAAGTGAAAGAGTGTTTCCACCCTGTGACAGGAATCAGAGGTGTCACTTGCAAACACAGGAAGAATTTGTCTTGTTAAAAGAAGCTCCTTGTCATACTCAGGCATCCCAAGTGAGTGATAAGGTAGAAGCTGCATTCTTATCTGAGGGCTTGTGTAATCATGAGTTAGTGTTCATGCCAGATGAGAAGGGTAGACCTTGAAAAACTCTCTAAAGTTACCATCTCACTGGGCAATCGAGCATAATGAAAGTTGGAATTTTTCCTAATAATTCAGGAAAGATGAAAATCAAAATGATCAAGTTCACAAATTATATACTAAACAAGTACAAATGTATAAATCATTTAATAATTAAAATTAGATTCCCATTCTAGAAAAGAAGAAATTCTTCTCTTTTAACAAATGAATAAGCTTTGTGCTATGTCTGGGTTGAGTTTTGCCTGTGGGACAGGTAGAAATTGTTCATTGCCCCCCAATCGCTCTTGCAAAATCTGGACACATCCCACAAATAATATTTCCAGCTGCAATCACTCTCCATAAAAGCACCAAAATAAAAAATAATCTTCTATTTAGGTATCAAATTCTTTTGCCTTTATTTTCCCCCTCATCACCAACAATGAAATTGGAGTAAAGTTAAACTTTGAAAGCATCTTTTCTTTTTGATCATACATAAATTATGCATTTTATTGCTATTTAAAAGTTATTGGGAGTTTTCCTCTTGTACTAGCACTATTATGTCTGCCCCCTGCTTAATGCTTAGCTGGCTCTGATTTTCCTAAGTCATATTATCTTTTCAACCATTTATTGTTTGTTTATTTTATCTGCCTAACCTAACATCAGAAACCTGAGAATGCTAGGCTTATGGCTGAAATGTCTGAAGTATGTTGAGACAGAGAGTAAATATTGAAACTATAATGTCTTTCAAAGAAAACCTGGGCAATAGAACCATGACTCCTTACTTTTTAGATAGGAAATAGTACTAATAGTAGTGCTCCCCAAGGGTGTTCTTGTGAATGCAAAAACAGATTCAGATGATGCAGTTCTAAAATGGCCATCAGTCAAGTCAGGAGGGTATTAGAATTCTTTGTTTTAGGGTATTTAGAATATTTAAAACCATTTAGGATATGGTTTTAACATAGCACAGTGAATAACAGCTCCAGGTTATGGTGGTGGTTCTGCATTACAATCTTGCCTTAAAAGTGGTAAAGAATCTAGTAATGATGATTTTCTGACCAAAAGGCTACCTGCTCTATAGGTCCTCATATATGATCACTGTTCTAGTGATTCTCCAAAGCAGTTAACACAGAGATTAAAATGAGAACAGTTGTTGCCTATTGAGCGTGGGGAGATGTGTATAGTCCAGGGTAGAGTTGAGCATACCAGTCTCTAATGCATGACTGTGGATGAATTGTCTATGTGTTGCTCTACATTCTTAGGTTTGTGATATTAGCACAATTTTCTGTCCTATTTAAAACAGTGGTGTAGGAGAGGAAACCGCAGAAAACTGGAAAAGCAATTTAAAGAAATTGCTTTCCTGCTTTCAGTCTTGAGAATAGTTTACTTTTAGGTATAGGCAGTTATGATATTCCTAGAAGTTCAAAGATCACAGAGAGTAGAGGACCATGAGATGTATTTCCAAGCCTGACTGTCAGCTGAACTATATTAGAACTGTTTTTAAGCACCTGCATGGCAAATTGGCTCCCCTTTTTATCTGACAGCCAGAGCTACTCTGTGCCCCTCTGTGATAGCAACTGTCCTTGGTTTGAGCAGGTGAGAATTGATCATGTCAAGTTTGGATCAGAACCCCTGAAGCTGTCCTTGTGTAGGGCGGGTGCAGTCTGTATGCCAGTGGAGCCATGGTCCTGTCCGCCCCACCAGCTGATCCCTCCTTATTGCTAGAACAACTATCCTTGTGCGCTCTTCCCAGCCATGAAGACAGATATAAATAAAACAAATAGCAGGTTTAAACAAATAATAAAGAACACAACAAAAACCCATGCAGGACTTCCTGCCTTCAATGGCTGGTGTATGATGGAAGGAATAAGGCATGTTGGGATATGTCTGTGACATGAGGCAGAAAACTGCCATCCATCAGTGTGAAATTGACAAGGGTTGGTTATATGTAGAATCAGTTTAACTTCAAATTTATTATCTGTAAAGCAATATGTAATAGATTATGGAAGTTGATTTAATAAGTCAACTATACCACATGAAGGAGATCGTTTTGATAAAAAGTGGAATAATAAATATATAAATCTTTATTTTCATACAAGTTAAAGTATAAGGACAGCAGTATGGAATTGAACATGTTAATGTTTTTTATTCAAGAATGAAATATTCAAAAGCATCTCTCTCTCAGCTATAAAAATTAAAGATGAAATTCAGTACTGAAGTTTATAGCCTGAAGCAATTGGGTCTAATAAAATTATAAATATTCATTACATCAGTAGCTAGAGGTATTCATCTTGATCAAAGGCCAATAAACTTTCCACTTTTTAGATGACTTTATTTGAGAATGGCTTCTGTTCTAATTCTACTAGTACTTTCAGATTAGTAAATTCAAGACAACTACAGCTTTGTGTTCAGATGGTGACTATGAGGTTCCTTTTTGTAACTTATAGCAAAAGAAGATTAACAGGTTGGTTAGAAAGCTATTTATTTTCCAAATAAAGTTGTCCAAATTATGGCAAGTTATCTAGTGCTAATTTCTTGTTAACTATTTTTACTCATTGAGTCATTCATTCATTCAGAACGTTTTAGTTGTTCCCAATATGTTCTTACATTTCACAGGACATTTCAAATATCTAGCAACAAATATATACTATACATGCCCTATGCACTTACAATAGCATTGGGACTATAAATAATAAGGTAGTTTTATATTATCACATTATTTAATATAATATTATATTATATATTACAATATACTAAATATTATGTGATATTTATTTTAATTTATTACTATCCAAAAATGGGGAATAAATGATACAATATCATCTTCAAGTTAGCATGATCTGGTTCTCCCCACTCTAATAGTCTTATTAATGATGACCAATCAAATTGCTTCCACAGTTACTATAAGGTAATGTCCATGTAATCCCACTTAAATGTAAATCTTAAGATTTGTAATAATTTTTTATTGACTCTTCATTGTGATAGGACCTTAGTACCACAGGTTGAGAAATTAGCCTAGTAAATTTCCCTAGCATCTTTTCTAACTTTTATTTCTGCAAAGGCTTTTGTATAAATACTATTTTGCATTTTGTGTATTAAAGAAATAAAAAAGAAAAACCAAAATATTAAAATAAAACCCTGTCTTGAATTGCACAGACTAAAAATGTGGTTTGTATATACTGTTGACCCTTAAACAGCATGGGATTTAGGTGTGGCAAACCCTGAACAGTCAAAACCCCACATACAATTTTTGACTCTCCCAAAACTACTCAAAGCTTGCTGCTGACTGGAAGGCTTAGTGACAGCATAATAAATAACATATTTTGTATGTTTTATCTATTATAAACTGTATTCTTAAAATAGGGGAAAATGTTTTTAAGAAAACCATAAGAGAAAATACGTTTACAATTGTGTACTACATTTAGCAAAGTCACAGCTTACATTATGTATTCACACAAAAATTTGTGTTTAAGTGGGCCTGTGTAGTTCAATCCCATGTTGTTTAAAGGTAAATTGCAGTTCAAATCAGCATATTCATTCAGATAAATTTTAGTCAATCCACAAAAGGGTTGCAGGCTCAAATGGAGCTCCATATGTAAGAATTAAATAATAAATAATTTGTGGGAATTTTCTATTAACATCTACATAGGGAAGAATGAAACTTCCTTAGATAAAAAGGAACTTACAAAACCACTACAATGAATATCACACTTAATATGAAAGAATGAAGGTCTTTCTCTCCAGATCAGGAACTAGGTGAGGATCTCTGATTTTTCCACTTCTCTTCAAGATTGCTGTGAAGGTTGATTTAGGGCTACAAGGCAAGAAAAAGAGTAAGAGTTATTCAGAGTAAATAGAAAGAGGTCAGAGGCCAGCTATTTGTAGAGGACGTTAGTTTGTAAGGAATCCATGACAGAGGCTATCAGAACTTATAAACTGACCCGGTAAGTCTGCAAGTTAATATATACATAAAAGTTTATTATATCTCTATACACTAGCAATGAAAACTGCAAAATGAAGAGAATAAAATATAAATTCCATTTGCAGTTGTATCAAGGATAAAGAACAAAAGACGTACAAGACATGAATATTGAAAACTAGAAAGTATTGTTACTAGAAATTGTGGAAAGTAATATGTATTCATGGATTGAAAGACTAACATGGCAACACTCTCCAAATTGATCTATAGCTTCCACACAATTCCAATCAAAATCCAGATGGCTTTTGTTCCCCCAAAATTGACAAGTTACTCCCTTGATTCATATGGAATTCAAGGTATTCCAGTTAACCAAAACTATCTTGAAAGAATAAACTAGAGGTCTCACCCTTCCTGATTTCAAAACCTAGTCCAAAGGCACAGTACTCAGGTCTGTGGTGCTGGAATAAGATACAGTTAGAGATCAGTGGGAAAGGATCAAGAGTCAAGAAATGGAAATGTGCACTTATGAATTTGATATCAGTGCTAGAACAATTCAATGGAAAAAGACTAATCTCTGACAAATGTGCCTGGACAGCTCTATGCGCAAAGGTTAAAAAGTGAAACTGGGCCCTCCCTGATGGCGCAGCAGGTTAGAACGCAGCACTGCAAGCTAGTGGCAGCTGCTTCAGTGTGAGTTCAATCCCCGGCCCAGGAGGTTGTCCACATGGCACAGCAGACCTCTCCTGATCCACCCACTGCTCCCCTCAGCAGTGTACTTAATCAATCTGCCTGTTCTGCTCTCCACTCTGTCTCTGGTGAAGCCTCTCACTGCCCCTGCCCCTCTGGCCTGTACCCCAGTTCCATAAGCATAAAAAATCTTAAAAAAAAAAAAAAAGAAGTGAAACTGCACCTATAGCTAACACCATATACCAAAAATGAATTAAAAATATATGATTTCAGTTAGTAGACCTAACTGTAGGTGCTAAATTATAAACTCTTAGGGAAAACAAAAACATACACACAGTTGAAAATCTTCCCAACCTTGCCTTAGGCTTACATTTTTTATGTAAGGTTTTTCAAAATTTTGAATTAGAGACTATATTTGCAAACTCACCAGTAATAAAGGAGAAAATAAATAAATTGGCCCTCACCAAAATTTTAAAACATGAATTCAAGAGATACAAGGAAATGAAGTCAACCCATAAAATGGGGGAAAACTTTACAAATCGTGTCTGTTACTTAAAACATATATTTTAAAAAATTCCTACAACTAAACAATAAAAAGACAATCCAATTTTAAATAGTTAAAGGATATTATTAGACATTTCTTCAAAGGTGACATACAAGTGACCAACATGAAAGTTGCTATAAATCAGTAGTCACTAAGGAAATGCAAATCAAAAGCAAAAGATACCATTTCACACCCCAAAGGATGGCTATGATAGAAAAGATAGCAAAAGTGTTGTCGAAGATGTAGAACAATTAGAACTCATACATTGCTGGTGGTAATGCAAAATGCCACAGATATTGTAGGAAACAGTTTGGCAAAGACATGAAAAGCTACCACATACCCAGCAATTCCACTCCTAGGTAAATACCCAAGAAACCTGAAGATATGTGTCAACACATGTAAGAAGTACACAGATCTTCATTATTATTATTATTTATTTATTATCACAAAAAGGGGAAACAATCTCAGTGTCTAATAACTAAGGAATAGAAAAACAAAAGTGATAGGTAATGGAATATTAATACTATTAGAAAATTAAAAGGCACTGATAAATGCTACAACATGGATGAACCTTGAAACTTACTAAATGAAAAAAGGTAACACAAAAGACCACATATTGTTTATTTTATATGAAGTGTACAGAAATAGGCAAATCATAGAAAAAACAAGTTTGCCAGAAGCAGCAGGAGGCAGACTGGAGCCATCAATAATGTGGCATAGATGAGTCTTGGCTGTGCTCTGCCAAAGAATGTATCTCATTAAGAAGGAAAATTTGAGAGTCCAAGACAGTTTCCTTGTGCACACGGTATCTTTTGGAGCAATAAAAGATTCTGCAGTTTGGGGGCCCTCCCTGGTGGCGCAGCGGGTTAAAGCACAGCACAAAGAAACTTAAGCCACTTCCGCATGAGTTCAATCCCCGCCTGCCCCGGAGGTGACCACATGGCAAGGCAGACCTCTCCTGAGCCGCCCGCTGCTCCCCTCTGCTCCCCTCAGCAGTGTACTTCGTCGATCTGCCTGTTCTGCTCCCCACTCTGTCTCTGGTGAAGCCTCTCACCGCCCCTGAGCCTCTGGCCTGTACCCCAGTTCTGTATGAATAAATAAATAAATCTTTAAAAAAAAAAAAAAAAAGATTCTGCAGTTTGAAACTAACAATATCATTTAAACCTTGTAGATACATTCTAAATTCAGATGTATTCTAAATTCATTTAAAGTTGTGGAATTTATGTTATATGAATAATATCTCAACAATAAGAAAAAATACATGAACACATTACTGATTTATTTCTTTTTCCCACATTTCTGCACATACATCTGGAAGAGTTGAAACAATGGGCCATAATTGGGTTCTAAATTTATCCTAAACTGTGAATGGATTTATATGAGAACATGATTTGATAGAAAAGAGAACTTGAACGACCCAGGGTTCTGGGTCCCTGAGACAGAGTGAGGAACATCAAGAGGAGGTGACAAAAGTCTATTTAGGACTTAGAAGGAGCTAATGAGCTAAGTGGAGCAACTGTGTAGAGTTCTGGTGGCATTGCTTTGTCATGTAGAAACACTACATTGTCATTAATGGAGAATCATTATTACTAAGTTAACTTTACTTTTTCACTAAATATCATCTGACTATTTATTAAAAGGTCATACAGTTTGAAATCACCTACAGTTTCCTCCCAGAACTAGTTGCAAGTGTCGAGATAGTTTGGTGTGTTGGGAGTTGAAGGAGGTGGAAATGAATTCCTTCTTTCTGATTCCGAATACCAGAATCCAACATTCCAAACCTGAATGTTGGAAAAACAGACTGACGAAATCTGTCTTTTCTAAGGTAGTCTTTTTTGAATTATGTCATTTGTTTAGAATACAGGAAATTCACTTTGTTCTGGCAACTTCCAAATACCTGGCCAGTAGATATTTATAATCAACTTACCTGCTTTCATATTGAGTGTTCATCCATGCTGAGGCATGTAATAATAGCTCATATTCTTTGCTGTAAAATATTTCATGAACATACCATGATGTTTTCTTTGTATGTTGTATTGTTTGTACTTTGGGCCTCTTTATCACCTATATTTGCTTTATGGTTCTATCTTCTTATAGTATATTTCAATTTTTTTAAGATTTATTTATTTACTTATACATAGAACAACTGCAATGCAGGCCAGAGGTGGGGGGGGCAGGTAGAAGGATTCACCAGAGACAGAGTAGGGAGCAGAACATGCATATCTACTGAAATACACTGCTGAGAATAGCTGTGGGCAAGACAGGAGAGGTCTGCTGTGCCATATGTGGGTCAGCTCCTTGGCCAGGGATGGAATTTGAGCCTTAGCAGTGATGATAGTGCTAAAACTTAACCCCTAGGCCACCAGGGAGGCCCTCAATTACCTTTAAGATTATTTATGCATCCTTGATTTATTACATGTTGCCTTGAATTCATACTTTCCAAAGTATGTAAAAGGCTTACTGCATTTTCTTTATACTTTCTTTCCTCGCCCACCCTTTTGTCATTTGTATCAGGTATTTTATTTTTACAGATTACTTTTTATAATCATTATTATTGCTATTTTCAACAGTCAATATTCCCTTCAATTTATCCACACTTTATGATGCTCTTCATTGTCTCTCAAGTTTCCAGTTCTCACTGTGGTTGATGAGAACAGCAAGGAATGTTGGCTGTCCTCTTTTTCCTATTCTGGGTTTACTGCCTATGCCATTCAGAAGCACTTTTCATTATAATTAGCAAGAGCTCTTTACAGACGTGTTAGTTCTTTGGTACTTCCTTTACATTCTGGAATTGTCATGTTTATCCCTCCTTGCAACACCAGGAAGAAACCCCACCACCATACAGGGTTCTTTTAAGACTGGACAAATGAACACATTACCATCAGACAGATTAGGAAAAGCCCAATGTTTAATAGCATATGTATGGAAAAATTACATGACTGTAGAGAACCTAAAATGGAATATTTATTCTGCTTTTAAAGACCTGAAGTGTTAGAGAGAGAGAGCGGGAATCTTGACATGAGGAGAGCATAGCCTCATGCCGTGTAAAAGTTTACTTTCCCAAAGAGGGAGGAGATAGCCACTGATATCTCTACATCTGGGTGACACCCCAATAGCTACAGTGTTCTTGATCATAAAAAGGATAAGAAAAGGGCAATCAACTGAGACAAGAACAAGTTTCTCTTAGTCTCCAGCACCTTCACTGGATTCTTCAAGTCATAGTAATAGACTTGCTAGGCTTATAGGGTCTGCACTGACCTTCAGTTTCCATATCAAGATAACACTTACTAGAGGTCTACTTTGGGCATATTGAGAAAAGTTTTACTTTGGGAACATGATTGTTCCCTCAAGATCTCCTCCCATAGGCGTTTTTTAAGCAAATAAATAATTTTTTTTCAAGAAATTTAGAACTCTACTCAAAATCACAGTATAAATGAACTCTATCTTCTGTCCCTTCTCCTCTCATTCCCAAATATTTTATTTCATGTTCATGCTTATACACTTTCAACTCCATCTTAACCTGGACTCAATTTCCCCTGTTAATATGCTGGTTTCCCCAAGCAGGGACCAATCCAACTTTTTCCTTCTGCTATGTAAGTTGCTAGTAATGTTCTAAGCATTCTCTTATGGTTTTCCAACCTTTAATTTATTTTCTGCAGATCCCAGAGAAAGCTTGGTTTGTAGAAAACTTGGGACCTCCACAGGGAAGGTCCATTCTCACTGCATGTGTCCATTCTCACTGCATGTTGGGACCTCCACAGGGAAGGACAACTCTGCTAAGCATAAGTGTGTCCATTCTCACTGCATGTTCTGGCTAATTCATGAAGGCTATACTTTCTATCCCCATGAATAAATAAGTAAATAATAATGTCACACCTAAGCAAATCTAAAATCAAGTGTGGGGGTGAGGGAGAGGAAAGAAAACAATAACAGATAAAAGTTCTCACAGTAAAATAGAGCTATTGAAGGAAACAACCAGAATGAAACTTGTTACTCAAGGAGATTTGAATAAAGATGGGCA
>NW_004567118.1:41145738-41165867 GCF_000260355.1 Condylura cristata
GGCTCCAGGTCCTCAGGGAAGACGCCCCCCCCCCCCCACCCTCCCCCCCCCACACACACACAGGAATTTCAAAATTTCACTGGGTAATCTGAGGAGGAATCATCACTAATTATTCTTAAGTATTGGCCCTAAATACTTAGATCACAGAGTAAATTGTAAGGAAATTCAGAGGAAAAATAAGTTATTTGGAGGCTAGAACTAGGAAAACTATATCTAAGTACAGTAAAGTATAGTGACCTTGGGACAACCCAATTAAATGATTATAATAAATTAGAAGGGTTATTTAATGACTTTTTGTTGCATTTAGACAATATGTATTTCTTTAAAAAGGAATTTTTCTTGTATATACTTGAGAGAATGAATAATTAGAGATCTAGAGAGACAATTAAAAAATGGTGACTATATATTATTAAAATATGTAGATATGCTTTTTTTCCTGTGTTAAACAATTAATAAGAAATGTATTGGAAAATTCTGGTAAAATTTCTAAATTAAAAAGCCAAGGGAAAAATTGTCCAAACTTTCTAGACAGAGTTACTATAATGGAAACAATGTTTCTGGCATCAAGATGCAACTATTGTCCATAAAGCTGGAATTTAAAAATGATGGCATGGTATCATTGTGTTACTAAGAAAAATGAGTTATAACTTAATCACCTAATAAGTAATTTATCTGACAAGGTTTGCAAGATATTTTGGATGAAGGGGAAGGATTGAGATGAAATATTAACCATACATCCCAACTAGAGAAAATACTAAAGAATCATTCCTATCAAAAAATAAATATCACCATGACCTCAGGATGGAAAGTATGAAGAGGGTCAAGAACTGTCAGCACCAAACCTTTCAATGTGCAACACTACCACTCATGCATAGGCCTCTGGTCACAGCCACAGCTACAGGAGACATGACAGACTGCTTGGGTTCATATGAATCCTCCATACACAGTCATACCCACTAATCCATATATACGCATAAATGCAGGCACAGATTCTTGAAATACAGGAAAGTATAATTCAATACAATATAGGACCAATGTTTCTTTCTTCAGTAATAGCACTATATAGGGAGATGAAGCTTGATTATATTAAATAAGTTCCACAAAATTAGTCAAATTGTTTATAATTATATTACATTTACCCTTCCTAGGTCTGTTGTTGGGTCAGAAAATTAAATTGGCATTTAACAGATTAATAGAATTTACATTTTAATGGATACATATATACATTATAGAATATACATTTTAATGGATATTAGAAGTTCCATAGGAAAATGAAGACCCCCAAAAACAGATAGGCCAATGTGTTTATATGGTAGGTTGACAATGACTGGTAACTTGAAAAGTAACTAAAAAGCATGGGGAGACTAGCAGAAGATAAGAGCTTTATAACAAGATTTGCATAGACAGATTTCGCAGGTTTGATTCCCTATCTCTAGTAATGTTATTTCCCCTACTTGATTTTACTTACTAAAAATCTTACGCTTCTGCCTTTGGGTAAGGATAAGAGCATTCACGATGGCTGTGAGGACTGAATAATAACAATAAATTCCCAAGATTGATGCCTAGCCTAAGGAAGTCATAAGTAAATTCTTTGTAGCTGTTTTGTGGTTTTCAGAAAAAAAAGCATCAACAAGCCAGTCTCCCATGGTGAAGTGGAAAGGGCCCTACAGCAGAGACTCCAGGTGTCTGCTGTGGAGTACAAGACTGACACAGTTACACAACTTGAAACCTACAACTAACTTTGCTCAATTTTGTGCCTATTGAGCAAATGTGTCACCTAATCCTTGGAATGAATGAATGAATGAATGAATGAATGATCTACAACTAACCTTGCTTAATTTTGTGCCCATTGAGCTAATGTGTCACCTAATCCTTGGAATGAATGAATGAATGAGTGAGTGAGTGAACGAGTGAACAAATGAATGAATGAATGAATGTGTCAATAACTGGTCCTCTGCAGTCTCACAATCACCAACCTGTGTCAGCCTGGGTTGAGAGCAGGGGCCTGAATGGAGGAAGCAAGTCTTCCTTTATGGAAAGGGTCAGAGGACTGAGACCACCTTTGTGAAGAAGAGGAAAGAAAGAGTGCTATGGAGTCCCCCCAAGGCTCCGTGGCTGGGTTAGGGACATGCCCTCTCAGAAGCTTTCTGAGAGCATACTAGGAGGATAAATTGGGAGATAAACTGCAGAGAGGACCCCTGAGCAGCAGTGGTCCTCAAACCCAGACTTCATTACACATAACCACCTTGACTGCTGGCCAGGAATCCTGGTTTAAAAAAAAAAAAAAAAAACTTTTAATGCTCACTTGAAAAATGAAGCACAAGCAGATTTTACTCATTTGTACCCTTGACTGCACCCACCGAAGCTTGTTTGCTTAAATGCAGATTAGCACCTGCAGATCATTTGCCATGGGCCTCATTAACTGGCTCTAGCTGTCTTTTACCAGGAAGAAAACGCAAAGGATTGGGACCGAGATTTACTCCATTGTTGCCATGAAGGTGCTGGCTAGGTGTCCTTGCCCTGGGTCCCTGCACTCTAACGACATGTCCCTCCTCCTCCCCCCACCTCCCCCCACCTTCCCCCGCAGAGTCTTCCAGCACAGACCCCGACACGCGGTTGGCGGGTGCACATGGCTTCACCGGCTGCCTGTCGGCGGTGCGCTTTGGTCCCGCTGCTCCACTAAAGGCGGTGCTGCGCCCTGAAGGTCCAGGCGGGATCACAGTCCTTGGACACGTGGCCTCATCTCCTGGCTGTGCGGAGGGGGCGGGGCCTGGTGCCCCTGCGCGAGAGGCTACCAGGCCGCTGGCAGGTGGTTCAGGTGCGTGCCCCTCAGTCGGAGATCACACTTGTCACTCACTGTCTTCAGCCCTGTCGCCATCCTGGAGCCTCCAAATGCCTGTGTTTAACTTTCTAGTCCTCTGCTCTTCGCTGCATGTTCACTCTTCACATACCAACCATTTGCACCTTTTTCAAATGTTTGTGCATTTCTCAAAAGTCCTCCTGTCCTCTCTCTTCTGTTCTTACTTTTTTTACTGTAGGTCGTTCTGGACCCACAGATGAGGGACAGCCCTTAGTTAACGCGAACAGAAGTGATTCTGCAGTAATCGGAGGTAACAGCAGGGTGAACAGGGACCTCTTCCCTGCTTTGCTGTGCTAACTCTCATACCCAAACAATAGCTGTAAGGCTCTGCCCTGACTGGCGAGGTCGGTGACAGGCCACAGATAATTTAACAATTCAACTCCTTTGGAGATAGGGAGTAGAAGGAATTGATGGTTACAGTGAAATACACTTTTTAAAGAATAGTTACTCATCTAGAATAGTAAGACTGTTATTTGAAAATAGTCATCTGTATTTCAGTGTGTGTATATATGTATGTACACACACAGATATGTAATCTCAAAAATACTGACATACTTATGTAGCCTTCAATTCAAAGTAGCCATAAACCTTTCAGTCCTTTAGCCCAAACATTTAAAAATAAGAGTAAGAAATAAAGCATATCAACAAAAAACACCTACCTAGGCACTGGTCATTTTCTTAAAATATAATAACACAAAAGTATGCTTCTTCTATGAATCAAATCTTAAACTATACAACACATATAGACATTTAAAGGTGTTAAGGTAAATGCATCTTAAATGTCTTCCATCATATCATGATAATCTCTGAAATATAACTTAATCCAAGTCTGGTTTAAAAATAATATTCAATTCTCCCTATTTATCTTTCAAAGAACATCTTAGTTTATTTTATTAGATTATTGCAATGTAATGCAGTTGCAAACTCTAGTGGGAAAGTAGGAAATAAATTGTTCTCCATTCCTTTGTAGTTCCTGATGAAGTAGTTACTCACTGACCAGCTGGGCAGCACACCTGTCCAGACTGAATCCCTTCATTTGATCTGCTTTCCTCTCTCAAGTACTTTCATTTTTACTATGAGTAGAGTCCATGACCCTCAGTTTACAACTTCAAAAACACTAGTGTACTATACACAATTGAAAAAGCATTTAGACATTTTAAAGTTCTGACCAAATCTGTGTTAACGATATTCACATTTTCTTTCCTCTTTCAACTACTTTCATTTGTCACAATGAGTGTAGTCCATGACCCCCAGTTTACAACTTCAAAAACATGTTATTTAAATGGCTACCCAAAAGGGTCACTTATGTCACGATTTAAATTAAATCTTAATCCTAAATCATTCTAGTTTATTAATGAGAAAACTTCAATGGGATGCAAAATCAAACTTAAAACTACTTAAACATGATTAATAATTTTAAAAGAGGAATAAAAGTTCCAGTGTTTTCAAAATGTCATAGCTCATACCCTACAAGACCTCATCTTTGAAAATTTACTGCTTCTGGCTAAATATCATTGGCAAGAAGTGCAAAGTGAGTAAGTTGCACCAGTGTTATTCCCTTAAGGAATCTTATTCAGCGTTTGACTGATGGGTTGGTAGAAGAGATCACAGAGGGTGCCAGGTACCTAGCAGCTCAGTTTACTGTCCCTGCAGGTCACTTGTACCTGCCTTCCCTGTGTGCAATGGCAGGCTGCTGCGTGGTTTGTCAGCTGCTCACTATAGAATTTCAGCCTTTTGCCTAATTGATCAGACCGCACTCATATGTTAAATATATGATCTGTTTAAAGGATGATCTCAAATAGCTGGATTCTTCTCTGTCCTACACTTTGCATTGTTTTCACCTCTGGCAAATTAAGGGAACACTATAAGAAAGGATTATCTTAACCTATTTAAGCTTTGGAATCTAGATAGCATAGATGGTTTCTTATCAAGGGATCTACATTACAGATACAGATGGATGGACAAAGGAAGAGACAGATGTGCCGAGAAGGGAGGCAGGCAAACATGAGCGTGTCTTAAAAACACATTTATACTGGAGTTGCTGATGGGAAGTCATAGAAGACAATAGATGTAATATTGACTTTATCTCCAATCTTTACAGGCAATAGGTAGAGCTAATTATCAACTTAGGACCCTACCACCTCACAAAACAAGCAAGCTGAAGTTAAAAGTCATCAGTAACATAAAATCTGTGATGTATAGTGGTGACAATAACTTATAATCAAGTGATTTATGTTGTTGAGTAACTGGCTCCACACCATGTATCTGAATGTAATAACTCCTTTTAAATACCTGAAAATTAAATTTAAAAATAATTAAGGAAACTTTTTATTCTTAAATTAGTCATAAAGTATATTGAAAATAATGAATATTCTACCTAAAACTATTTAAGAATATTTACAAAATAATAAATATGTTACTCTCAGCGAAGGAGAAATCTGGGTTCCTGAGGATATGTGTTCAGGAAGGAACACCTGTGACCATTTGCACCCAACAGACCTTTAAGTTTGCTGGGTATCATTACACTTGTTATGTCTGTCCCAGAGTATAATGAGGACCCCTTATTTTATAATACATATTTTAATTCACATAACTAAGAGGTAACATGTTTTCTAACTCTTGTTAATTGAAATATTAATACCCATGCCAATCAACATGAAAATGTATTGACTAGTGAATGCTTTTTTTAACCTCTCTGTTTAGGTATAGATTAGACATTCACTGTTCACCGTAATATGTTTATGGGCCAGTCTGACACTTTCAACATCAGTGTATTAAAATATTGATGTGTAAAAATAATCTGAGAGCTTCTAAAACAATACTGATATCTAGACCTCCCACTCAGATTTTGAGGCCTTCTCTGCTGTGTGATCAGTGTTGAGAACCATTGGCATAACTAACATTTTTGATTCTTAAAAATATTTAGAATAACCAACTTCCCATGTGATTGAATGTTGTCAGTATATCTGTAAATTTCTAATGGTATATTAGTTATCTATTGCTACATGACAAGTTATCACTCTCTTAAACAGCTTCACCCAACTCACATTTGCACTCTCAATCTCTCTGTAGGTCAGGAATTTGGACACCCTTCACTGGGTCCTTTGTCCTGGCTCTTATATGCAAGGTGTCAGTGAGAGCTCGGGTCTCATTCCACTGGAGAAGAGTTTGCTTCCTCACTTGGATGCTTGTTGGCAGTGTTTGGTGTCATGCAGCTATAGAACTGAGATCATCTGTTGTTGTACTGGCTACCGCACAGGAGAAATCTGGGTTCCTGAGGATATGTGCTAAGGAACACCTGTGACCATTTGTACCCAACTGAGCTGAGTTGGCTGGGCACCATTACACTGTTTACATCTGTCCCAGAGTACAATGAGGAACCTTATCTTATAATACATTAAAAATGAGGCGATGCTGGGCCCTCCCTGGTGGCGCAGCGGGTTAAAGCACAGCACAAAGAAGCTTAAACCACTTCATATAAGTTCGATTCCACCTGCCCCGGAGGAGATCCACACGGGCGTGGCAGACCTCTCCTGACCCGCCCGCTGCTCCTATCAGCAGTGCACTTCCTCACTCTGCCTGTTCTGCTCCCCACTCTGTCTCTGATGAATCCTCTCACCTTCCGCATCTCTGACCTGTACCCCAGTTCTGTACGAGTAAATAAATAAATCTTTAAAAAAAAAAAATGAGGCGATGCCCTGAGTGCTTAGATGCTGCCCACAGTGCCCTATCATGTGGGACTTTGCCACCATGGCTCCTGGCCGCCTCACAGTCAGTAGAAAGAGAGAGGCTCTAGTCAGACAGGCACTAAAACCCTGCATAAGATAATCAGTGCAGTCATGTGCACTTAATCAGGTGCAGTCCATCATCTTTGTTGTATTTTATTGATTAGAAGCCAGTCACAGCCCTGCATATAAGCAATAGAAAAGACTCACACAGGGTGTGGGTCCCCAGGGAGAGGACCCCCAGGAGCAGAAAACACTCTGTTGTCCTCATAGAAACAGAAGATATACAAACAGTAGTTTAAGGTCATGTTGGCATCAAAATTTAATCAAATTTTCATTAAAATGCTTATATATAAGCAGTTAATTATTCTAAGATGACATAGTCTATGATTTTAAAATAATTAACACCTACTTGCTCGTTAAAATGAAATGTGGACCACATTGTGTTTCCAAATCTGAGTGTGAAGGTTTAACTGAAATTTAATCTCAATATGTCTTTTAGGATGAAGGCATGAAACTGTTATATATAAAGGTTATATTGACTTAGAAGTTAACTTAATGTTGAAATACCTCTTGGTTTCAAATTCCCTGATGACATATATGACATTGATATATGATATAAATGACGCTAGGGTAGATTTTTGGTTAGGCTGACATTTACAGTTCAGATGTTGACTGTATTTTCCCCTTCTCTTTCTAGGTATTATAGCAGTTGGGATATTTATCTTGCTCTGCTTCACTGCCATAGCTGTACGCATTTATCAACAGAGATGGTTATACAAAAAAAATGAGTCACATATCCCCCAAAATGCAGACAATGCTGAGATTTCTCTGAAAAGTGAGCTTAACCAGCAAAGTACACTCAGTGAAAGCCAGAAAGAGTATTTCTTCTGATGGGCTGCTGTGGAGTACTTGGTATGAGGAGGGGACTTTCTTGCCCTGGAGGGCCATCTCTTGACCCCAGGACAGGTGAGGGTGTAAGTGCCCCAAGCCGGATTGTGACCAGCATCAGACGCAGTCCCTGGGAGGCTCTGCTCAGTGCCCCTTTCTCTGTAGGACCGAGTCTTCAACGTGCTCATGAATCACTGCTTAGAGTTTCTCACTGATCTCTTAAAATTGAAATATATTTTGCATAATGACTTCGTTTTAAATGAGACCAAGAATTTGCGCTGTAGCCCTATGCTTAAAAAATGTAACACAGAAGTTTATGAAAGTCAAAGTTGGACTCTCATGCTTGAGTTACTGGAAGTCTAAGCTGTGGTCTGTTATCAGCTCCCAGCTGACATTTGTGACCCAGGATGTGCTTCTCTGAAGTCTCCACAGCGTTTTCCCTCTTCCTGTGTACCAGAGCCCAATTACCAAAAATACATCAGAAACCTGGAAAAAATGCTTTTTTAAAAAAAAAGTATTTGTCTCTTTTAAAGCAATTTGGATACATTTTCGTAATGAACTAAGTATTGAGTGTCAGCTATGAAATTCTAGTATTAAGGTCAGTTATGGAATAGAAAATTCATAGGTAGCAAAATGTGTAAAGAATTCCAATCTATAGTAACTTGCTCTTTTGTCTTTGTTATTTGTCATTTCAGTCTTTGTAAACTATAATAATGATAGCCTGTGATTCACAAAATTGTACATTTTCTAACTAATACTTGTGCCCCCAGATATGAACTTTATGCTTAGCACTGCAAATGTGTCCTTTATCCTTTTCATCTGAATGAAATATAATCCTATTTTTTTCCTTTATATATGGGTTATCAATTCACTCTTCTCTGTAGTCCTATGACTTTTTTTATTATTATTTTTTAGGGGAAAAATTACATTTTCAATAGAAGTTCTCCATTCCCCCTTTGAAATTTTGAACCGATTTAGGCAAAACATTCCCTAAATTATCACTTATTTTAATCACTATTAGGAATATCCTTGGGTGGGGGGAAGAAGCATGGATAAAGGATTCTTAAACTTGGGAAAATACAGGTTCTATAATCTGAATTTAGTTTGTAATTTGAGTCAAGAGTCTAGGACCTTGGAATCCATTTCCTATAGAGTACCATATATCAACCAGTTCACTTTATATTGCATATATATTTGCATATTAGGAGAGCAAAGAACTCATATTAACTGTGAGAATTGTTCTAGTTAACTACTTTTGTGCTTATCATTAGATAATTGCACGGAGCCATCATTTGTATTCAATATCCAACTACTTTTAAAACTGTAATGCACATTCCATATCCCACTTGCCACATGTTAATTAGATTACATACTAGGACCATAAAAGGACCAGTTGGGACTATACATTTAGCCTTGGAGTGCACACCTACTTTTCTGTGTCTTTTTTAAAGAATGAAAAAGAGTTCCCCTCTATTGTCTTTTCTCCAAAGAACTTTTTCTTACAGTTTCATATGAGTTTTCTACACAGTGTAACATATTCCCAGCAATGTAGTGGCTTACTACAACGCATGTGTATTAGCTCACAGTTTCTGTGGGCCAGGAGCTGGGCCTGGTTTCACTGGATCTTTTACAAGGCAGCCTCCAAGTGTCAACCAGAGCTGTATTCTCATCTGGAGCCTCAGCTAGGAATGACTTTTCTTCCCACTCATATGGTGATCGACACATTCAGTTTCATGCTAGCGGTTTTATGAAAGTTTGCTTCTTCAAAACTAGCAAAGAAGAGAGGGGCTTTAGAGTAAATCTGCTAGGAAAAATCTTATAAAATCTTATGTGAACAGAAAGTGACACCCATTGCCTCTCTGTATTCTGTTGCTTAGAAGCAAGTCATAGGTCCTGCCCACATTCAAAGAACCCAGACTCTTGTTGGGATCATGGGAACCTTTGTTGAGATTACAGAAACCTTAAGAGTCATCTACCCCAACATTTTATATATGTTGATGTTTATCTAAATGAATAGTGAAGATGTTTGGGTTCTCAATATACTAATACATAAAAAAACTTACCTTGGTGAATAAGATACATACATTTTCACCAAAGGCTTACACAGACAGGAGAAGGATTCAACAGGAAAATATGGTTTCTATTTAATGTATATTTGAGTGTAAACTTAAAACTACTGCAACTTTAACCAGTGATCATCTTATGTTCCAAAAGAACTCATCACTTTGGTTACTGGAATTTTACATATTTATAGATGTGAAATTCACTGCATTTTGCTCCCTTCTCTAAAGAGAAGAGGAAATATTTACACCAAATTGAAGTGATGCGTTATTCACTTTCTTTTACTGATATGTAAATTTTCCTGTTTATTTATTAATAAAGTAACATTTTTGAATTAAATTAGGAAAATATTTTTAAGAGTTAAATGAAATAAGAACTATGAAATTATATTGTTTTCCCCTAAATATTAAAAAAAAGTATGAATGTATTCTTTCTGTAGTGGTGAGTGAGTTACTTTTTCCACACTGTATCAGAGATTACTATCTATAGACATTTTTATGACAGCATGTAAACAGAACTATAGTATTATATACTGATATGTAAAATCTCAGATGCAAAGTTAAACACAAAACAGGTAAACATTTACTGATTATAAGTTACAATGCCTATGAAAGTAAATATTTAAATCTTTGCAAGAGAAGAATAATTGAATAACCAGAAGTCATTTATTGAATATTTACCATATACACACATTTGGATTTCCCCCCCATAGACTTGGGTTACTGGAGCAATAAGTAAACATAGAAAGTTTAGTTGTCAATAATAACATCCTTCTATGAAGTAAAAGGTAAAAGATGATAATCCACATTTTTTATGTTTAGAAAAATAGCATATAATTAACATTAATTGTTGGGATTAGAATTTAGGACCTCTCTTTATTCCCTAATGAAGTAAAGCTCATCATACAAACTCCCCAGCAATATTTAGCATATTGCAATATTTGTGTTCTGTTTTTCTAGAAAAAAAACACACGCCAGGAACCTTTTTTTTCATGGTCTTTTATATAAAAACATTTGATAGGAATAACATTATTTTCTATGGATTTTTAAGAAAATATGAAATTCATGGTCCTTGTCCTTGAAGAAGACAAATATGATGGAAGCGCTTTTTATCCAGTATAAATTATCTCTGACAATGCAACTAAATTATCAAAATATTCTTCAAATAAGGGGGATGACATGGATATGAATGTTTAAATGAAAACATGTCTACTTAGAATCTATGTACTAAAGTTTTTAAAGATATCTTTGGCATCTCAAATATATCCTGGTTCCTTCCCATTTCCCTAGTGTGACTCATGATTAGGAGAAAGTGATGAAACAGTTTGCATACAAACAGTTGAATTTTGTGTGTACATGTACTCACACATTCACAAAGGCTAGGGCATTACTAATTCTATGCAGATTGAAAATAACATGCTAGTTCAGTTGAAATATCTTGGACTACTTAATTTTATATACTATTGCTACCACTTTTTGAGAGTATGAAAATATTTATAAATGCTGACTTAACAAGTTCAGAACATCAAGTTTTTTATTATTGAAACTGATTTCATTCTCAGAATCATACGAGATTTGTAGTTACCAAGAGGGATAAATATCATGCCAACTAATCCTCTCCCCTCAGACTCTTTAAGCATGTCCAAGTCACTTCTTATAAGGTAACACCACGTCTTAGCGTAGATATCCATTAACTTATAATGGGACCACACATCCTGATAAATCCTTCATAAGTCAAGATAGTATAAACTGAAAGTGCAGTTAGTACACCTAACTTATCAAACCTCATAGTTTAGCCAGCCTCACATAAATGTGCTTGGGACACATTATATTAACCTACAGTTGAGCAAAATCATTGAACACAATGCCTACTTTATAGTAATGGGTTGAATATCTCATGTAACTTATTAAATACTATTTTGAAAGTACAAAACAGAATGTCCTAAATTTAAAAATTCAAAGCATGTTTTCTGTTGAATGCACTTCACTTTCATGCCATCAGACAAGCTAAAAAGGAAACCACTCAAATTATAAGAGTACAAAAATGTTTATGCCCCTTCTTGAGGTATAATTTAACAAAATTCAGATTTAGTCTCTGTACTTTGCTCAGCTGAACATTGCTGGGAGACACAAAATAAGAAAGAGAACCAGTAGAGTTGCCATGGGAACCTGGTCATGGTCCACACCACCAATAGGGGTGATCAGGAATTTTTGGGACCCTTCTTGGTGGTGCAGCGGGTTAAAGCACAGCACTATGAAGCTATCCCCAGTCACTGCAGCATGAGTTCGATCTCCAGCCAGGGAGGTGACCCACATGGCACCGCAGACCTCTCCTGACCAACCTGCTGCTCCCCTCATCAGTGTATTTCACTACTGCTTTTCTGCCTCCCACTTTGTCGCTGATAAATCCTCTCACCCCTTGCATCTCTGGCTTGTACCCCAATTCTGTATGCACAAATAAATAAATCTTAAAAAAAAAAATTCAGGCAAGCAGAACCCTTCCTGTGAAGATGGGCTACCTGATGTCCCAGCAGAAAACACCTGGCAGAGACTGACTCTCCCAGTGATGGAAAGTCCACCAAAACAGGCTATAAAAGGGACCACCAAATGTTTGGTGCATAAACTTCTCCCATGTCACTTGCTGCTACTTTTAACAGTGTATTTCAATAAATCCAACTTTTCTGTTCTCCACTCTGTCTCTGGTGAATTCTTTCACCCTCACACCTCCTGCCTCACTCTGGTATTCTTCTCCATTCCACCACTTTACCCAAATAATTACAAAATCACTGATAATGTAGCATTCATTTTGATTCTTTTTATTATTTCTGCTTTGCTGAGATGATATGATGTTGATGTGATGTAAGGTTCAGTGAGTGGGGTCCTCTGAGGAATGTTTCAGCAGAGTTCCCCTTTTGTGGCACTTGGCAAGCTTACATAGGAGAAAAAGACATTTGCACACACAACAGGCTGGTAAGGATTACATTTTAAAGAGAACAGATTTAGTAGAAAAAGGAGAAAGGGCAGAGAGCTGCAGCTTTTGAAAGGAAAAGATCTGTGAAAAGAAATGGCTGCACAGACACAGGTGGGCCGGTTGGGACGAGAACTGCATTTGCCAGGACAGAAATCATTCTAATAGCATGTTCCTTTCAAAGGAGGGGTTCATTTCTGTGTGAAATGGTTATCTGTTGTTAAATCAATCACTTCTATGGTGTGACTGGGTTGATTTGTAAGGACAGGTGATTCTCCAATGGCCCTCAGTCTCAATATCTTCCAGTCTGGTCTGCCCCTGGGAATATTTCCTTTAGCAGTTCAGCAAGGCCCTAGGGATCTTTCATTTCTATAGCTGGTCTAACGGCTATGCTAATCATTTCTACCCCCACACCTCCAGTGAGGCCCCTATCATAAATAAATAAAAATAAATCTTAAAAAAAAAATTGTCTACTCTGAACCTAACAATAGCAACACTTTTGCCTGTACCTTCAAGGAGATTTAATAATTGGCTTCATCTGGAATGAAAGACATTCTCTCAGATTAGCCAAGAAGCAATATTGTTGATGTCGGCCAGGAATTCTTGGTCACACACGGGTTTCATCTTCCAGATATTGTGATTGGATGCCAGACTCTCTCTTAAGTCAAGGTTCATAAGCTGCTCCATGCCCAACCCTCTTGGAATATGTCCCAGCCAGTACATACTCCACTCTTTGAGTAGCCACCTAGTGGCTTTCTTACAAGGCATGCCAAGGGGTACCCTGAGACCCCAACTCTGCCTACTCTAAGCAGGTTCTGCCATCCACCAAATGAAGACAAACATACTCTAGTGTATAAGACTTTCAATAGATAGGAACTTAAGTTAGTGTGTGTTAGAAGAGAAAGAATATAGCTAAAATGATTTCCAATAAAACACCCAAAATTGGCCTGAAGCAGAACTTCTGAGGCTCTAAAACTTGCCACGAGTCTAAGGCACCTTCTGGTGGAAAACCATAGGAAAGAGGCACAAAGGGCCAACAAAGTCTGATAGGAGAAAAACAAAATCAAAACCCAACTCAAGATAAAGGCATCCATTATCTACCTCCCCGCTGACTTCTCACCCACATCTCAATCTCTTTCAGAATTCCCTTCCATGTCTCCACATCCTTGGTACCAGTCCAAGACTGAGGAGGAATCTCAACTTCTTCACATGTCTCTCTGCTCCATGTGCCTCCTCCAGGTTATCTTCTTGATTCCATTTCATCCTTCTCTTGGTCTCCTCTAGCTTCTCCTCCCTGCCAAGCCCCAGCATTCCTTATGGTGGGGCAGGGGACCTGGAACCTCCCCTTTCCTCAGGGATTACCCTAATTACCCTACTAAAGTTTTGCCTCCCTGGTGACAAGGGGTTGCACGTTCTCATTAGTTGCCTTTGCAGACATTTTGCTAACCCGTCATTTTGCCCAGCTGTTTGATTTATTATCTACTTGATTGTTTTACATGATTGTCAGGCACAACCTATGCTTACTGTTTTGGAGCTAAAACCTGCTTTTCCCTGGAACTCATCCTAGTTCCATTTATGCAGTCTTCACTATCATCACACATGACCATGTTTTTTTCATGGCTTCTGCTGCAAGCATTTGTTGCATCACTACCTGCCCAATTTAGAAACAAGTTTGGGAGGAATATTAAGGGAATGAACTCAAAGTAACAGTCCCAGTTGAAGACTAATTATGTACATACAATCATATGTGTAAAATATGTTTTCATATAGTTTTCTAGTAAAATTTAACAAATTCATGTGATGGCTTAGCACACCCCACAGCAAATGCTATTAGCTGAGTCATTTGATTCTTTAGGAATATCATCTGTATGAAATATGCCTATATAAGGTGAACTGGAAATTGAAATGATTATTTTTTTGTAAAATAAGCCATTGATCCAAATATTTTAGTCTTGTGGGAAAAATTTATAAACTGAAGTCACAAAATTTTGTTTCACCTCCATGCTGGAAACAATTGGAACTGGAAGTAAAGGCAGTAACAGGTGTGATCCTCCACATCAGAAAAAATTAAGGGAGTGAACCATGTGGGGCTACACAGAGGGATCAAATGGTGTTACCAGGGAGAAATACCGGGGTGGGGCCAGAGGTGTGGGGGATGAAATAATTCACTAGATTCAGAGTAGAGAACAGAAAAGGAAGATCTATTGAAATACACTTATAGGATGATTGAAGTTATCAAGATTCAGAGTAGAGAACAGAAAAGGAAGATCTACTTATAGGATGATTGAAGTTATCAGGCGTTTTTATGGCCTCCTGACATTATAGCCTCTGCGGATGGCACCTCTGGTCTTGCACATACATCTGTAATTGTGGACAACTGGGCCCAGACAGCACGGGACATACACACATGTAAATAGAGACATGGGTGCCAGGGGCAGGTGGCTAAAACAGTGGTGTCACTCTGAAACAGGATTCTGGTGAGAAGGACCACTCTGAGGCTAGGCCCCAAGACAACATAAGTGAACACCAGAGATGTCCAGTGAGAACCCAGAAAAACAGCACAGATTCACAGGGGGTTGCGGGGCTCAGATACCTGCCTACATCCCAGTCCCTCCGCATGGCTCATGCCTGCCTCCTTGCATGCCAGCTTCCCTGCCTGGTGTTCCTGTATACTTGGGTCCCTGAGAGCATTAAAGCCTGAAAAAAACACCAAGTGCTCTGAGACTATTATTATACATCTGTCCAGAGCAACAGTGAACCTGCCCTGTACATACTGGCACTAGACACTGCTAAGAGAAACAGCAGGTGGCATGGGAAGAGTCTGCACCAAGAAGGATTTGGGGCTCCCTTTTATAACCTGTTTCTGTGGGAGAGTTAGTCTCTCTGCCAGTTTTCTGCTGGGCCATCAGGTGTAAATGGGCCTTTCTCACAGGAGGGGTTCAGCTGAGGTCTCTTTGCCCAGAATTCTTAATCACTTCTATTGGTGAAGTGGTACATGGCTAGGTTCCCTTGGCAAATCTCTTGGTTTCCTTTCTTATCTATTTTGTGTCTCCCAACAATGTTCAGCTGAGGAAAGTGCAGAAATAAAGGCTTAATTTGATTAAATGATACCCCAACAGATGGCCCTTGAACTTTTAAGCCATCTAAACAAAAGCACCAGCCCTTTCCAAGTTTTATGTAAATACAGGCATTCAACCTAGAATTATCTACATTTGAGAAGATATTTGAAAAAGTCAGGCAAAGTAAAGATAGTTGGATATTAAAAAATGAGCAAATATGCCCTATGAATGACCCTTATTAATGAAATTTTCAAACAGCACATTGTGCAGTAGAAATTTCTAGCAGGATAGAAAAGTACTGCCAGCCACATGTGGGTACTGAGCAATGATACGTGGTTTGTCTGACTCAGGAACTTATGGTGTTCTGTTGAATTAATGGGGCTTATTGAAGGGGGTCCTTGTGTTACCTCTCTAAGAAAAGTTTTGGCAGCATTTCCCTTTCAACAGCGCACAGGATAATTTACAGATTTATATATTCGTAAAAGCAAAGGCAACATTTTAAAGGAACAAATTTATTAGGAAAGGGAGAAAGGAAAAATAGAACCTGGATAGACATGGGTGTGCAGACAGCTGCTGCTGCTTTTGAAAGGAACTGGTTTGATGAAAGAGACACCTGCATACCTGCCTAGAAATGTAATAGGGTGGTCCCCAGGAAAAGGGGAGGTTCCAGGTTCCCTGCCCGCTTCTCTCCTCAAGTAAGGATGGAGCTGAGCAGGGAGGTGAAAAGACTGGAGAAAGAAGGATGGTGAACATGATACCAAAATGTCAGGTTTTCAGGCCTAGTCTCCCAGCCAGGAACTGATCCCAGGCAGCAGTGTCAGCACTGAGTCCAGCCACATGACCACGGGTTGGTGCCTCAAGAAGCCACAGCAGGAACTTCACTGGCACTCAGGCAAGCAAACTAAAGAGGCAAATTTGTTTAGAGAAAAGGGAAAGTTTATTGTGGAGAAAAGGAATAAAATAAAGTGGGACTCCCAGGCTTATGTGAGGGCCTGGGAGCTGAAGCGGTTTCCTGTCTCAGGGTATTAGACCTTCTTTTCCTCATTATTTTACAACTCCATCAGTTTCTTTGTGTTTGGTTAGTTCTCAGTGGTCAGACGCTGCCTTAATGTCTCTGTACCCAGAACTAAGTCTCTGTGTCCCAGCCCCTACCTTAGAGTCCTATTTCATTATTGTTGTTCCAGAATGTTCTGTTGCCCCTGGTCCTGAGAGTATTTGACTAGTCCCCTTTGGAATTTATTACCCTTTTGTCTGGAGCCTCCCTTAACTCCTCTGAAGTCCTTCCCTACACTGTCCCAGGAGTTGCCTAATTATCCCCAACTTGCCTTAGGACACATCACCCTCCCTAAGGATGGAACCCCTAATTTCTGTTAGAACAAAGGACATAGTTCTGATCAATGACCGCTTCCTGATGAGAGTGGGTAATGTGGAGAGGCAGTCAGAGCTCCATCACAGGGCAATGATCTAAGGGACCCCAGAAGGATAGCAGAGGCTTCCTGTGGGTTCCATTTGAAGGAACATATGGAGTTTGATAGCTTCCAGATGAGCAATGATCCTGATGAGGATATTGAGCAAGTAGGGCCCAAAGCAAGAGAAAAATGAGGGGTAAATTTAGTAAGGGAGTGAAAATGGGGAGCATCCAGGACAGGAGTTTTGTTTTGTTTTGTTTTGTTTTGTTTTATTAAGGAGGACTGCGGGGGGCCTTGTCCAGCAAGGCCGAGGATTGGGGTCCCAGGGTCGACAAAAGGAGAAGGCAGAGTCTTGACCTTGTGGTGGGCCTTGACCTGCATGGCGAGGGGGTAGAGTCCCAGGGACAGCGCGAGAAAGAAGGCAAAGATGGAGACACATGCGAGTGAGAGAGTGAGAGAGAGAGTTTATTCTTACAACAGCCGTGTATATATACTTGAGGGCGGCACAGAAGGTGCGGGCCGGGGGTGGTCTGGTGGTCTAATGTCTTAAAGGCCAATGGGTTGGGTTTGAGGGGAGGGATCCATCGTCATCTCTTTGTCTCTTTGGCGCCAAAGCTTGCTGGGGGGGGGGGGGGAGAAGGAGAGTGGGGGAAGGGATTCGGGTGTGCTGCATTCTCAACCAGGATGTTTACTCTAAGTTCCAATCAAGTGTTGTTTTGTGCATAGGAGGCAAAGTCCTGGTCTCGGTCCCCGACAGAGGACACAAACCCACGAGCAAGTACAGGACTCTATGTTGTTACATAGCCACTGAGACTAGGGAAATTAAAGAGTGTTGCTGGACTTTGGCTTGATGGATATTGTGGTTTCATTGGGAAGATAAGAGGTTTCTTTGCTTGTACCCTAACAGGGGTGGCAAAGATAACTAAGCCTGGAACCGTAGCATCCCAAACATTTGTAGCCAAAATGACAGAATCAGTGAGAACTAGGGCTTCCCTACTCTCAGTCACTAGAAGAGCCAATAGTGACTGCAGAGACTGACTGCTTTGGAATTTAGTTACCGTGTCCTGTCCTAATAGAGTAAGTTAGAGAAACAAGACTAAACATGTATAAACATGTGCCCTTGTAGTGAGGCAGGTACCAGGGCTGTAAAGTCTCATGGCAGACTGGTCATCAATACTAGTGAGGGGCACAACTGGCTAGTAGGTCAGTCCAAAGAATTGGAATTAGGCAGAGTAAGTAAGTAAGCAAGCCCCCTTATTGCCACTTTTAGGGTCACACTGTTACAGGGCAGGGAGAGAGGGGCACCACTGAACCCCCAAACCTGCCTTCTCTAAACAGGTTTGTTATACCATCCGCTGCATCAAGACAAGTCATAAAAACTTTAATGGAAAGTAACTTTAATACAATTAGTGTACAATGCAGAAAAGACAATATAGTTTCTAAGTCAAACACCCAAAGTCACCCATTCCCTCATGGGTAAAAGTCTACTCAAAAGGGATTGACCCAAAGCAAGGCCTGAAAGCCTGCTACAAGTCTAAATAAAGCACATTTTAGAGGGGACCCATGGAAAAGGATCAGAAATGCCAGACAACTCTGGGAGGAAAGAACATAATCAAAATCAAGATAAATGCCGCCATAGTGAACCTCTCCTGGGTCTCTTACCCACGTCTGTTTCAACCAGTCCAGGGCCAAGAAACAAGAGCCGCTTCTTCGCATGTCTCTGCTCCATGTGCCTCCCTCAGGTCTCCTCTGGCTCCATCCTGCTTCCTTCCTCTTCAGTCTCCTCTCCAGATTCTTCTCCTCCCTGATCAGCTCCACCCTCCTTCTGGGTGGGGGCAGGGGACCTGGTACCTTCCCTTTTCCTGGGGACCACCCTGTTACAACCTGAGTCTTACTCATAGAGACTGTAAACAGGGAAGCCTGTCTCACCTCTGGGCTTCTTCAGAGAAGGTCTTCTGCTGGTGAGACACCAACCTGTGGTGGAATAGAGGCTGAGACTCAGTGCTGCCACTGCAGCCTGGGACCTATAGGCTGGAAGACCTATAGGCCTGAAAACCTGACATTTTGGTATCAACTCAACGGAGACCTGGAGGAGGAACATGGAGGAGGGACACAGGTGAAGACACTTCATGCTTCTTGGTCATGCGTGAGACACTCATAGGGAGGTGAACAATGGCGGCTTTTATCCTGATTTTGACTTTGTTCTTTTTTCTTCCAGACTTTGTCTGGTCTATTCTGCTCTCTTCTTACGGGTCCCTGCCAGAAAGTGCCTTATACTTGTAGCAGGCTTTAGGCCTCAGCAACCCTGCTATGGGCTAACCCTGTCTGGCTGGTGTTTATCCACGAGGGTGCTTAATTTGGAAACTATTCTTTTCTTTTTTTTTTTTTTTCTGTTGTTGCTGTTGTTGTTAAATATTAAAGTTCCTTTACATTAAAGTTCTTATGCACTAGAGTGTTTTTGCCTTAAGGCATATGGCAAAAGCTATTCAAAGCAGGCAGGTTGGGGGTTCTGTGGTTCCCCTTACCCTGCTCTGTAACAGAAACAAGTACACAATCTTAGGACTTTAACTGGATTTTGACAGGGCAGTTGTGACATTGTGTTCCTTTGATGGGGGTCAGTATTCATTCCTTTGTGAAATCATTATCTGTTGTTCAATAATTACATCCAGGGTATGACTGGGTTAATTTGTGAGGACCAGTGATTCTCTGGGATGGTCCTCTACCACCATATCCCCACCTCTGGTCTGTGCCTATATTTTCTGCAGCAGTCCTGGGTATGACCAACAATTCCCACCTCCCTATCTGGGGCCAGGATTTAGGATTTGTCATTTCTGTAGTCTGTTTACCAGTGATAATCATTTCTACCCCCACCACCAGTTTATGGACTCATAGTGCTGTTTGGCCAGCCTGGGCAGCTCAGCGTGGCCAGAGGGGCCTCCTGACCTTGCAGCAGCCTTCCGATAGTGTCATAGGAGGCACATGACATGGCACGTTCCTGGTTGTGCAGATTGGGGTTGCCTGGGCCTTGGGTCTGTGCATTCTGCCTTGGCTGTTCTGAGCTCTGACCTTCTTTCCCCAACTACCCTTGTTATAGGACACCAAATCTGTTCCAGGACAGCCAAATCTGTTATAGGACAAAATCTGTTATATGACAGGG
>NW_004567118.1:41166222-41187505 GCF_000260355.1 Condylura cristata
GTCAACCCAAAAGGGATTGGCCCAAAGCAAGGCCTGAAAGCCTGCCACTAGACTAAAGCACCTTCTGGCCAGGACCCATGGAAAAGGGTCAGAAATGACCAGACAAATCTGAGAGCAAAAGAGCAAAATCAAAATCAATATAAACACTGCCATAGTCACCTCCCTACAGGTATCTCACCCACAACTGCCTTAACCAGTCCGGGGTCAGGAAACAAGCCCGGTTTCCTCATCACATGCTTACTGCTCCATGTGGCTTCCTTAGGTCTCCTTCTCCATCCTACTTCATTCTCTTCTTCTCCCTTCTCTCCTTTTTTTCTGCTCAGCTCCACCCTCCTTCTGGGTGGGGCAGGGAAACTGGAACTTCCCTTTTCTAGGGACCACCCTGTTACACCCTTTGGTGTAAATTCTCTCCCTGCACTCCCGTGGCACGGCCCCCTCTCCTTGGTGACCTGACCCAGCAACTGGCCCCAATAAATCTCTCTTCTCTTCCTTCTCTAAGACAGCTTGTGTGGACTACTTTCAGCAGATGACTCCATCAGAACTGAGTTTTTGTTTTATTTAATGCTAAATACTTTTATTTAAGTAAGGACAGTGTAGGGCCTCAAATACAAGTTTGTTGGATTCATGATGGCATGGTGACAACAGACAAGAAAACTGGTTGTGAAGCCCCCATGTGGGGAGCAGGAATGAGACCGCAAGACATACACAGTTAGCAACAGCAGTATCTGTCCTCTGGCCTGGAGGATCAGCCTGGCCCAGTGTCTCAGTGGGCAGCAGCCCTGTGCCTCCCACCCGGGTGGGCCAGGCCCCTGGCCCCCCTTGGACTCTCTTGGCCCAGGCATAAGGGCGCTCCTCAGTCTGCCTGCTGACAATTAGGTGACAAATCTACTAATACTCAGAGAAACTGTTCATACTTAAAGTTAATAACCTGCTAATTACATTTGTCTCAATTCTTTCTGGTTTATGTATCATTAGGGAAGAGAGGAGGCTTTTCTATGGAGGGATACTGCTGTGGAAGAGAGTGGGGAGGCAAGAGCAGCTTTCTAGGGGAGTGCTTTGTGTTTGCATGCACAAGTCTGGTCATTTATACTTGTGAAGGTGAGAAACCCCTGTTTTAAAAGATGAAAGGACTCAGTGAGTGTAGAGAATAACCTGGAACATTTCATGCAAAGGTTGTACTTTATCTGTGTTTTCCTTTCCCTATTGAACAGTGAATAGTGGGCTACTGCAGAGTATAGGAAGTATAGTCAAAAACCACAAAGAACTCCAGGGCTTGGTGCATTGAAGTTCAGCATTCAATCAAGGAACAAGTACTTGCATTATATCACAAACCATTTCAGGATAAAAAAAGGATTTTATTTTCAATAAAACCAGGGAAGCATAATATAAAAGATAAGTTTAGTTTGTGGATCTTCTAAGACCTTATTCCTGGAAGAGGTGTTGATGATTGAAAAATGCTTTTTCTACATCAACTTAGATGATCATGTGGTATTTGTCCTTCAGTCTCTTAATGTGCTGTATCACATTGAATGAGTTGGATATGTTGACTCATTCTTGTATTCCAGGAATAAACCCTGCGACTTCATACCACGAACCAGGGGAAATCGCAAACTGAATAAGAAAAAAGATAATTAATAGGCAGCAAATTCAAGGTAACGGAGATGATAGTGAGTCCCATGAGTCCTAGGGCAAGTTAGGGTTAATTAGGCAGCTACAGGGACAGACCAGGCAGGGAATTAGGGAGACTTCAAAGAGGTTTTTGAGATAATGGCAGAGAAATGTGAGGCTAATTGGGACAGTGAATTTTAGAAGACCTTGGACAGGGGAGGTAAAAGAGAAACTCTAAGATAAGAGCTGGGAAATGGGCACTTGTGCCTGGAGGAGCATAGCCACTGAAAGAGCCAGTCACAAAGTAGAATGAAGAGGTTTTAAAATACAGGGGAAAAATGATTTAAATACTCACAACTGCTTCCTTGCCCCTCCCAAATACATTGTACCTCGGAGTCCTTACTTTCTTCCTTTAAATAAAACCTTCTTTACCTTCTTAAACAGAATTTGTTTCTGTTTCCTTTTCTAAAATGTCTGAATTCTTGCTTTGTGGGACAAGAACCTGATGGTTCAGGAGCTAAATTAACAGCACACAACAGCATTATCAAGAATAAGCTAGGGTCCTCCCTGATGGCGCAGTGGATTAAAGCACTGCACTAAGAAGCTTAAGCCAATTCTGCATGAGTTCTATCCCCACCTGCCCCGGAGGAGATCCATATGGCATGGCAGACCCCCTCCTGCCCGCCCACTGCTCCCCTCAGCAGTGTACTTAATCGATCTTCCTGTTCTGCTCCCCACTCTGTCCCTGGTGAATCCTCTCACCCTCCGCATCTCTGACCTGTACTCCAGTTCTGTATGAGCAAATAAATAAATCTTAAAAAAAAAGAAGAAGAAGCTAAACAAGGGTGGTGAATCAGCTCATATAAAAAAGCCTCAGTAAGCAATTATAAACACTTATGAAAAAAATGGAAAAATAGTTTCAGCAAAGAAATGCATAATATAAAGAACCAAATGAAAAACCACAGACCTGAACGTATAATTGCCAAATTAAAAAATCAATGGGGTGGACTCAACAAGATTATCAATAAGAACCCAACCAAACAATAGAGTGAAGATAGGTTGAAAAAAAGTGAAGTTAACCCCAAGGCCCTGTAAATACCTGCGGGTGTATAACAAAAGATCTAACACTCATGTAATTGAAGTCTAAGAATGGGAGGAGAAAGACTGAAAAAGTACTCAAAGAAATAATATTCCTAAATTTGGCAAAATATATCCATGTAACAAATATAAGATCTGAGACCTGAAGAAGAAATATTCCTACAGATATAAACACTTTAGAGTCAAACCTCTGAGTTGGTGTCTGAAATATTGAGCAGTCTGAGCACTGTTCCCTTCACATCAAGTCTGGCTAACTCTGGCTGAATAGTATATTACATGAATTTCCACATTCGGTCTATTAAGAATAATGTTTCTATGAAAATCAACTGTCAGGGTTTCTGTTTGGAAACATAATGTCAGAAATGTATCTAAGGTGTACTTGTAGAAGTGGAATTGCTAAGTCATATGCTGGCTATGTCTAACATTTTAAGGAATTGAAAAATTATTGTTTGACCAAATTCATAAAGATGCACACTCTCCAGGAGGGAAAAATCAATTGTAATAAAAAAAAAAGAAAAATCAACAAACAGCTATAAACCAGAGACATTCTATAGGGGAGAAGGGACAGATCAAAACTGGGGCAGAAAGAGCAGAGGACTAGGGTGATGGCACATGGGTGAAGAGGTGATGGGAAGTCCATGGGATTACAACTGAGATGGAAAAATGTACAAAATGAAGAATGTTGTTAAAAAAATAAATACATTTTAAAAAGATGTACACTCTTTTTAGCTCTTTCACTTACCTCTCTAACATCATTTTAGTTCATTTTTGTGCATGATATTAAATAAGGCCCAACAGCAGTTTCTACATTTCATAAAATGAATATCCATTTCTCCTGCCCTTTTAGTCCTTCGCCCCTTGGCCAGGTGCCCCTATTTACATATGCACATGCCCCATGCTCTCTGGGCCCAGGTGTCCACATTACAGGTGCACATGCAAGACCACAGGAGATATCTAATGGGAAAAGTAATAGTAAGAGGCATCACAAGACTGACTCACAGGAGCCTGGGGTAGAAGGGATTAGCAAAGCCATTGACCCAGCTATAGAAGCCAAGATCCTTAGGTGCCAATGCCTAGGTTACAAAGCCCAAGACCCAAGCAGGTAGCAGACTGCTATAGGCTCTGTCTATCACAGCCCCAAAAGATGAAAGATAAAGATAGGGAGGTTGAACCCTTTATGGGATCTCCTGTCCCTTTGAGATTCTATTCAAAATCAACAAAACAAGGCTCAGGGCTCAGGAGGAGTGAGCCCCTGTCAGAGAGAAGCTGTCTATATCAGGGCAGTCTCTGCACCAGTACATGTCAGCCGCTCCTCTGCCCACTTGTGCCTATGCAGGTACTTCTTTCCACCAGCTCTTTCCCTCTGCAGGGCAGCAGCCTCCTGCCTGCCCGTGACCTGTACCTTGCTGGGACTTCTCTGCACTGACCTCCCTCAGTGGAGGCCTCTCTCCTAAGATCGCTGCCTGCAACCATGCAGGTCTCTTTCCCTGCAAACCTGCCCCTTTCAGGGCAGCTTTTTCCACCCACTTGCACCTATGCAAGTGTCTCTCCCTCTCTCCCTCTCCCGTCTCTTTCTAATAAACTTCCTCTTTAAATATAACTGAGTCTCTGCCTCGTGGAGAATCCCGCTGTGTGCCGCTGAAAGGGGAACTCTGGTGAAACTTTTCCCAGAGTGAACCCAAGGACCCCAAAATCAAAAAACTACATCTGTTTTGACACTTTCTTGAAAAATAATTTGATGTGATATGATGTTTATTTTCTGGATTCTCAACTCTGTTCCATTCATCTCTCTACCCATACATTAGTTTTATATTGTCTTGCTTATTGTAACTTTGTAGCAAGTTTAAAGATCAGAAAGTATGACATCTCCACTGTTGTCCTGTACCAGGGTGGCCCCTGGGAAAGCAGAGGTCCCTTGTCCCTGCCCCACCCAAGAAAATGTGGTGCTAAGCAGGGAGGCAGGCGAAACTGGAGGGGAGACTGGGAGAGTGGGCTCAGGGCACTGGTGCCTGATTGTGGACACCTGGAGTATGGTGTGGGCCTGCATAATATGCACACCTGTGCTAGAGGTCAGATCTGTAAGGGCAGTGTCACACAAAGAATGGCTACAGCAGAATGGCTGTGAGAGGATGAACAGTGGCTGTGAGAAGCAGGACCAAGAGATAATGCCAGAAAGAACCCAGCGAGTAAAGATTTGAAAGGGGAGCTAGAGGGCTTAATTGTGTTAATGTTCTGTTTCATTAAAGGCCTTACAACAAGAATATGGTTTGTCTTGATGAGGCAGATGGCAGAACCTATATAGAGCAGGAAGTTTTGGGGTCCTGAGGTGCCCCTCACCCTGCCCTGTAACAGTCAATTTTTTTTTCCAAGATAAGTACAGTGCCAGGAAGGCACAGAGCAGGTTTCCTGTGATCTCGGCAGAGGGATATAGGAGGAGGCCTGGAGCCCTCAGTAGCTTTTTCAAGCTTTTAATGATCTGTCTACACTATTTACAATGAGGAACTAGGAGCAGAAGCCTAGGGGCCGGGAGGATGGCAGACCTCCAGCCCCCAGCCAGTTTTCACCCTTTCTGTGCTCCCTGGCATTGGAGTTCTCTCTCCAGTTCCCTCTGCTGATCTCTACTGTTCTCTCTGCAGACCTTATGTGCTCAGCCTCAGGCCCAGGTGTGCCCACTCATGCACTCACAAGCCACACTCCACACTCCAGGTGCCGCCATCAGGCCTGCGTGTAAGACCACAGGTGTTGCTCATAGATGCTATCAGCAAGAGGGTGGGGAAAGCATGATGACATCCATTTACCCTACAATAGTTTTCTTTAATTCTGTGTGGTGGTCAGTTTCAAGTGGATTTTAAAATCATCCTTATCTAGTTTAATGAAAGAGTTAGGATTTTGATAGTGTTTGCAATGAATCTGTAGATCCATTTGAGGGTCATGTCCTATTAATATTCAGTCTCCCAATTTGTGAACAGTCAATGTCTTTCCATTTATTTATATCCCTTTAATTTCTTATAACAACATTTGTAGTATACAAACTTTGCATTTCTTAAAATTTTCTCCATGAATTTAAATTTAATTGTCTCCTCAATTTCATTGTTAGATTATTTAATTGTAGTGCCTGTTAATATGTCAAATTCTTTATTTACCTTTATTGAGATGATTTTGTGTCTGATCTTTTATTAATATATCATTGACTATTAATGTGGTTGATTTCCAGTGTTATCCAACCTTATCAAGATTTTAGGAAAAACTTGCAATTCTTGGATAAATTTTAGTTGGTATACATTCATTTTACATATTGTTAGGTTTAATTTATTTCATTCACATTTTTGTGTCTGTATTCATAATGGCTATTGGTAGTATGCTTATAAAGTATTTTTCTGGTTTTATATCAGGATGATAATGGACTAAAAAATATTTGGGAATTGTCCCCTTTTTCTCTGATTTTTCAGGAGTGTCGGTGAAGTTTTAATATTACTTGTCAGTTAAATGGTGGAAAAAAATGACCAGTGAAGTGATCTGGATGTGTGATTTTCTTTTTGAGAAGTTTAGAATTCATAATTCAGTCTCTACTAGTTACATATTTATTCCATTTTTGTTTTCTTGTGGAATGCCAATCTCTGGTGTATTTCTAGTAATTTTCCTATTTCATGTAATTTCTATGAATTTTTGGCATTCAGTTGCTGATAATAATCCCAAATATTGGTAATGTTTTCTTTCATTCTTAAAACTAGCAGTTGGAATCTTCTCTTTATTTTTATATTTTTATTTAACATAGCCAAACATTTATCCACATTGTTTATCTTTTCAATGAACACCTCTTGGTCCCATGGTTCTATTTTCTTAGGCTATTTATTCATTCCTGCCTTCATCTTCATTATTTCCTATAATTTGCTTGCTTCTATTAGTATATTTCTGGTTCCTAAGGTGAAATGTTATGTCATTCATTAGAGCTCTTTGTTCTTTTTCATATTAACAAAGCTATAAATTTCATATTAAGGTTAGGGTTAGCCACATTCTATTAATTTTAGTACATTACGGCTTCATATCCACGTGTATGATTTTTCCTAATTTCCCTTGTGACTTATTTGATACATTGGTTACTTAGGACTGATTTGGTTGATTCACATACATTGTCATTCTCTCAAAGTTCCTCCTGGTTTCCATTTCTAACTTTATTCTATGTTTTTTGTTTTTTTTTTTCCCCACTGATTAAAAAAAAAATGACATACAATGGTTTACATCCTTGCTAGTGTCTGGGGTGTATAGGACACTTCCTCAGATGTACTCACCACCAAAGTTCCCATAGTGCTCCACACTAGTCCATTATTCTTTCCCCACCCCATTCTTACTTGACCCTCTAGGTGACTCAGTTCTATGGCCAGATTTCAAGGTTTGGTTTTAAATTTTATCTTTGACCTTTTGTTTGGTTTCTCTGTAATCCATATGTAAGTGATACCATACAGTAATGATCTTTCTCCATCTGGCTATTTCACTTAGCATAATTCTTTCCAGCTCTGTCCATGCTGCCAGATATGATATTCATTTATCTTCAGTGATTGCAGTTCTTGACCTACTCATCTGTTTGGGGGCACTTAATTTATTTTCATAGCTTGGCTATTGTAAGTAGTGCTGCAATAAACAAGGGGTGCAATGAAGAACATGTTTCAGCCCTCTCTGGTGTCGCAGCTGGTTAAAGCACAGCACTAAGAAGATAAAGTCACTTCCGCATGAGTTCATCCCCGGCTGCCCGGGAGGTGGCCCACATGGGGCGGCAGACCTCTCCTGACCCGCTCGCTGCTCCCCTCAGCAGTGTACTTCTTCAATCTGCTGTTCTGCTCCCCACTCTGTCTCTGCTGAATCCTCTCACTGCCCCTGCACCTCTGGCCTGTACCCCAGTTCTCTATGCATAAATAAATAAATCTTTAAAAAAAAAAAAAAGAACATGTTTCGTATGATTTGTGCTCTTTACAGGTTTACTGAGGCTTGTTTCATATCAAGAATTAGGTTCCTCCTGGAGAATGTTTCATATAACATGTGTGCTTCAGTTGAATGTGTGTTCTGTAATTTTGGTGCAGAGTTTTCTCTAAATATGTGTTAGATTTAACTGCTTCAGGTGTAATTCAAGACTTCTTTCTCGTTTTATGTTTATTCTAGTTGTTCCATCCCTTGTTGAATGAGGGATATTGAAGTTTCCAACTATTATTATTGTCTTCTTTTCCCTTCCATTTTGCCAAATTTTTCATTCTTGTATTTAAAGGTTGTTAAGTCATTAATAAATTTTATGTCTTCCTGATGTCTAATTCTTTCATTATTATACTTTTTTTTTCTTATCGTTAAGTTTTTTGTTTGTTTGATTGTTTTTACTTAGTCTCTTGTCTGATCATAGTACAAACACTTAAAGTCTCTGAACACTTCTGGTTGTATGGTGTATCTTTTTCCAATCTTTACGTTTTCACTTTGTATGTTCGAAGCTAAGTATTTGTCCTTATAGCAGCATGTCATATATTATAATTTGAATGTATGTTGTCAGTCTCTGATTTTTTATCTTTCTTTAATTATTTATATCTAATTTGCATGTTTTATTTCTTTGGACACATTTATGATAGCTGGTTTAATTTTTGTTTGTTTACTAAAGCCAAGAACTGCATTACCCCAGGATATCTTCTGTTGCTGTTTCCAGTTTCCCTGTATGTATCAAATTTTTTGTTGTAAACTGAACATTATAGGCAATATATTACAAGAAATCTGATTCAGACCCTTTATTTTTGCAAAGTTTCTGTTCTTATTGTTACTTTTCTTATTACTAACTATTTATGTATCTACTTTCCTGGGCTAATTATATACATTCTATATTTGTGATGGTATGTGGCCATTGAATTCCCCATTATATCTTTTTATTAAAGTTTACATTTTCATTTTAAACCTGGATTCATAGATGTCACTTTTGGTCAGTATAACTTAATGCACAACCAATGATCCATGAGATTTCCCTAAATACGTTATTTGTGTAACTTCTACTCTTTGTCAAAAGAATCTATACAAAAAAGTCTTGCTTTCCAACTTTAAGCAGTTTAAAAGACAACCTTATCTCATGTTTTCTACTTGTACATGGCCTTAAGGTTAATTTTCTCCTTTATCAGTTCTTTCTTGGGTATATACATAGTCTTGCACCTGTACCAAATCTTTAGATTCTCAGGAGTATACAGAGTTGTTTATTTTTTTTTCTATCATCATCATTTCCCCTGAATTTCCTTTTAAAATCCCAGGCTCAGCAGAAATAACATGTTTCAGCAATCGCAATGTTCCTAATATATTAGTATGGTTTTGCTAATACCCTGGAGGTATGATTTAAGCTCCTGTGCTCCCCTACTCCTGTTGAGTTGAGCTTTTCTAATCAAATTGTCACACAACTTGGAAATAGAGATTTTACAAAAATCTGAAACTTTACAGGGACTTTTGAATGTGTCTGCTCTGGGAGGATGCATTTAATGAAGCTTCAGGAAAGGCTAATCCTCTCTATTTGCTGTCAGACTGCCAGTGACTATGGAATATGCCTCTGATATCTGTGTATGTAATGCTGATGGGAGTTAAACTGTTCCAAATCCCGTTATCTCACTGAGGTTTAGTGGCTTCTGTAGGATAGATGATTTTCAGTTTGTCTTGTGATTTGGTTAATTTGAGCAGTTCAAAATACCCCCCTTCTAATTGTTTGGCTGATATCCTGCTATTTCTTCATGGCTGAACATTTTGTTGAGGTCCTCAGTCTGCCATTAGGAAACACAGTCCCTGGTGTATTTTGTGTCTGGACTAGGTTAGTGACCCATAACCTCAATGAGTCCTAGGGCAAATAAGGGTTAAGTAGTCAACTTAAGGACAGTACAGGAAGGGGTTTCAGGGCAGTAAATTTTAAGAGGTGCTAACCTCTTAGATAAGGGCAGTAAATTCTAAGAGGTGCTAACCAAGACATAGTCTGAGATGAGGTCAGAATGCCCAGAAGAACTAAATAAATAAGGACAGTAAACCCTGAAAGAATAGTAACTTGGATAGGGGAGGTAAAAGGAGAAACTCCAAGAGCTAAGAAAATAGGCACCTCTACACAAAGGCATACAGCCACTGGGAGAGAGCTGATCACATAATAGAATAATGAGATTTTAGAACAGAGAAAAAAATTTAAATATACCTAGACATGACCCCATAACAGCTTCTTTGCCCCTCCCAGGTAGCTGGGAGTCTCTACTTTCTTCCTTTAAATAAACTATTCTTTACTTTCTTGAATAAGGTTTGTTTTTCTCTGCTACTTGCCTAAAACGTCAGCAAATGCCTTTTTATGGCTTCGTGGGACATGAACCTGTGGTGGTTCAAGGGCTAAATTAACTGCACATGGGCTTCAGTTAGGAAACATACAATCCAGTATACTTTGTAGCTGGATGAGGCTAGTGACCCTTAACAGCAACAGGAGTGGCTATGGTTTTCTTGGTTTTTGACATTTCGTGATGTTGGCAAGTGTCCTGTTCTAACATTGAATAGAGTGGCATTTTCCTAATTAATAGGAAGGATGTATTTCTTCTGTCACTTTTAATTCTGTTATACTTTTGGCACCTGCTATTGCATATTAGGTGACATCTGATATAGCACAAATTATATATTAGAGTCCCTCTAGGTTTACTCTCTCAGCATGTCATTCACATTTCAAAGAATATTTTTGGAGATAAGTAAGCAGGAACTCTGCAACAAAATTCATTATTTTATATCCTTGAGCACATATCTCAATAATTTGTAACTAGAGGAAAACTTTTTAAAGATTTATTTATATAGGCATACAGAACTGGGTACAGGCCAGAAGTGCAGAGGCTGTGAGAGGTTTCACCAGAGTCAGAGTGGGGAGCAGAACAGGCAGATTGGTGAAGTACACTGCTGAGGGGAGCAGTGGGCAAGTCAGGAGACAGGTCTGTTGCGCAATGTGGATCACCTCCAGGCAGGGATCGAACTCAAAGATGCTCAGTAAACTTGCAGTGCTGGGCTTTAACTTAGTTGCCAGGGCTTTAACTTGTTGCACCACCAGGGAGGGCCTATTTAAAGGAAATTTTATTCCTTATCAGCTATACATCCAAACAGAATAGACAATTATAATTCATTGCAGTAGATTGAAATAGGAAAATCTTTATGAGTGGAGATTACATGAAGTACACTCCATGTATCACAGCAGGTATGTTTTGGAAAGAATTGTAAATATTCCATGTGTTCAGAAACAAAGAGACCCAGGACAATAACTACAAAAGCATCAGCAAGCTAGAACGTTCTTGGGGTGTCCAATGTGGGTGTTCCAAGACAAAAGCTGGAGGCTCTATGCACAGGCTACTTGTAACCCAAAGGAAAATGACATCACTAAAGAAACAAGAGGACCACCTAAAATGATGGTAAATGGTAAATGTAACATAACAAGATGGACAAAAGTGTGGAGGAAGAACCAGAAAACAGACCAAGAGCCGGAGAACCCCCAACTATTATTTCCATTTTGTTTATTCACTTCTTCAAAATACCTTACTGCCATCCATACTACACTGCTCTCCGGGATGTATTTGTATGCTGATGGTGTTTTTGAAAGTTCAGCGCCCCCTCCCCCCCGAAAGAATAGAGTGTCCTCCCCAAACTGAGAAACTGCTACTGCTGAGGTCTCTTTGCCTTCTTTTTGATAGATTTTTGGTTATCTAGGCAAAAAAGGGCAGAGAAAAGTACAGTAGGTTCTTAGTATCACTATGTTGCCCATGAACCACTTATAAATGTTTTCTGTTTTTTGTCTTCTAAATGTATGCCAATTATTTTTCCCCTCACGATAAAACTCTGTTTCTTTTTCCTAAAACTGTTCCTAATAATTACTGGTAGAGAATTTATATTTTTAATTCGGCCTGTAAAATATGGCTGAAAAAGACCATTTTTTTCTTGCAAACAAAAGGATAACTATATTGTTGTGACCCTGGGAGTCACTTTAGATTTCTAGATCTTCATGTCATTGAAGATTGTGTTTTAAAATCATTTGAACCGTGCCCTCCCTGGTGGAATAACGGGTTAAAACACAGCACTGAAAGCTCGCTGCAGCCACCTCAGCTTGAGTTCAATCCCCTGCCCTGGAGGTGATCCACATGGCACAGCAGACCTCTCCTGTCTCGCCTGCTGGTCCTTTTAGCAGTCTACTTCACTGATCTGCCTATTCGGCTCCCCACTCTTTCTGGTGGATCCTCTCACTGCTTCTGCACTCTAGCATGTACCCCAGTTCTATATACATAAATAAATAAATCTTTTAAAAAATCATTTAAACCTATGTTTGTATGATAAATTACCTGCTTATTTAAATTACTGCTTATTTAAAATGGCTTTTCCACTGAAAGGTTTTCTGAAATTTTGTTCTCAGTTGATTATATAATTTTGCTCTCTTCTAAAAATAAGGTTTTAAATAAAAGCATGGTTGGAGGCATCTATACATTTTTAGTTTTAACATTTACAAAATGATGCACTATTTTAACACCACTCTACCTTCTATTCACTTCTGTATATATGGATAATTATTCTGCTTCTTTCAAAAATATGACCTAGAAGTTATTGTTAATCCATGAGGAATAAAGGGCTCCTTGTTGTGAGATGCTCATGTAATGTGCATCAGTGTGAAAACTCTACACATCCTCATCTGCAGTGTTCATTGTAAACATAATAGCTCACCACTGGTAACACCCTCTGCACAGTGAAGTCCAGCCAGTAGTCTTTATTCAGCAGGAACTGCATGGTGCTTTCCTTCCTGTGATTGACTGATGTCTAAAATAATTAGAATTTCCTTCTGTAATGTGGACAAGTCCTACAAGCAGAAATGCTTCTGATATACCATCTGGAATTGTTCAAACATCTGTAGTCTACCCACATACTCCTGGAAATTTTGAAGGGTCTCCGTGGAAGACTGTATGTTTGGGAGGTACTGGCCTGCCATCTTTTTTTTTTTTTAAGATTTATTTATGCATACAGGACTGGGGTACAGGCCAGAGGCTCAGGGGCTGCGAGAGGCTTCACCAGAGACAGAGTGAGGAACAGAACAGGCAGAGCGTCGAAGCACACTGCTGAGGGGAGCAGCGGGCAGGTCAGGAGAGGTCTGCCACGCCATGTGGTCACCTCTAGGGCTGGCGGGAATCGAACTCATGCAGAAGTGGCTTTAGCTTCTCAGTCATGTGCTTTAACCCACTGTGCCACCCGGGAGGGCCGTGCCATCTTTAAAGCACAGTGGGCAGGTAGACAAGTCCCACTAAACTTTATAGCTGTTCACAAATACATTGATCACCTGTTGATGACTTAGTCAAGGGGCGCAAAGTGAGAGCAGAATGGAAAACTAAGGATTTCACATGGGGTACAGGTCAGAGACTCTGAGTTGGGTTGTGTAGTGGAAATGTATTCTTCTTTGGAAATATGTTTATTGTCTGCATGATTGGATAATCTCATGCTGATTTTATAGGAGCTCTTTTACTATGTAACTGGCAGCAATGAAGAATAGTTCTTCCTTAAGAATGTGCAAATGAAGTCTGTCCAGCAGGACAGTCCCACACACCCGCATGAAGGTAACTGTTGTGCTTTTCCTTGCATATATTATACCTAGTTCCTTTATTTAATAATGAGGTAAATAAAATCTTTCACACAGTTTTATTTTATATCATGATTTTCTTTTTCTGGAAAATTATACTTAATATTGTTATTATGCCAGAAGATGCCGTTTAGTCTGTTGAAGAGTTATTTATTCTCTTGAATATTGATTGAGTATAATCATAACATATAGTGTAATTTAATAATTAAAAGATATGTCACCTTAAATTATTTATTTTGATAAATTGCATTGACTAAATTCAGTAGGTAAAAAAAAAAAAATCCCTTGGGCCCTCCCTGGCGGGTAAAAACACAGCACTAAGAAGCTAAAGCCATTTCAGCAAGGGTTAGATCCCTGCCCCGGAGGTGACGTGGCAGACCTCTTCTGACCTGCCAGCTGTTCCCCTCAGCAGTGTACTTTGTTGATCTACCTGTTCTGCTCCCCACTCTGCCTCTGGCGAATCCTCTCACTGCCCCTGCACCTCTGGCCTGTACCCCAGTTCTGTATACATAAATAAAAATCTTAAAAAAAAAAAAAATCCCTTAATGGGCCCTCCCTGGTGGCGCAGCGAGTTAAAGCACTGCATTAAGAAGCTTACGCCACTTCCACATGAGTTGGGTTACCACCTGCCCCGGAGGAGATCCACATGGCGTGGCAGACCTCTCCTGATCCGCCTGCTGCTCCCCTCAGCAGTGTACTTCCTCGATCTGCCTGCTCTGCTCCCCACTCTGTCCCTGGTGAATACTCTCACCGTCCCTGCACCTCTGGCCTGTACCACAGTTCTGTATGCATAAGTAAATAAATCTTAAAAAAAAGAAAAGAATTTGTTCTCAAATGATTTCCTAGGCAGTCTTCACTTTTATTCTACATCAGAATCTAAAATCTGAGATTCATTTTCATACAATGCAACATTTTTGTAAATTAAATATAAAATTATGTATAATTGCTATAATACTGCATGCTTGATGATTGTATCTTTTTTGATGCAATAAAATACAATTTTGTTGTTCAAATTCTCATTCTGTAAGTAGCTATAGTGAAATTTAAAGTATGTTCAGGTAGTCAGTTTCCTATAAAACAGTATTTATTAATGGATAAGTAGATTATTCATGCTTTCTATTCAATGTAGTTTCTATTTATAAAGCAGAATAAAATTTGCATATTTGGGTTGGGGAAGTAGTGTCTACCTAATAAAATCAGACTTACAAATAAAAGGTAGATGTATATTTTTAAAGTGTATGATTGCCCTTCTTCATTCTTTGAGCCATTCATTTGAGAATATCCATGTTAACAACAGCTTGACCTACTTTTTGTTTTTCATCTTTTTTAATATAATAGTTTATTTTTACAACATTTTGTGACTTTTGCCATCTCAGTTGTAATCCCCATGGACTTCCCATTACCAAGCTTACTTTATTTTTTATGAATGGTTTGCAATCTATCATCTGACATACTCTCTCAACTCCTAGAGTATGAGTAGGAGCTTAATTTCTTACTGAACTCTCCAATCTTAACCATTTTCATAAATTCTATGCCCATTGAATGCTATCTGAATTGATGAGATTTTATGGACACTCATGAGACACATGACTATCTGGGTTAGCCTTCTCTATCTGGGTTAGCCAGATAGAGATGCTAAATTCTAACATCATCTGGATTTAGCGAAGCCAGGATAATTTGCTCACTGGATTCTGGTTTTTGTTTTAGATTCTTTTGCCCCATTCTGAGGTATCTTTGCTGAATCTCCTTCACCTGACTGTGAGCATCAGGTTCTTTCAGTGCCTCTGTATCTTCCATAGTTGCAATCTCTTGGTGGAAAACTTACCTGGTCAACTATCTCAAAAAATCCAGTTTAAACTTCTCCAGATGAGTGCACAGTTACCTTGAACAACTCAGGGTTAGTGACATTCTAACTGTGGCTGAAGCCATAGTCTACTGCAGGTAGTTCCCTCAAGAGGAGTTTGCTGGTGATGATATATAACTCCAGGGAAAATGCTAAAACATATCTCATTTTGGGGGTGCCACAATGAATAAGAAATATAAGCATTGGCAGAAGGGGGTGAAGATTCATTTAGTCTTTGGGATTCAGATTTTACACACTTCAGCATTGGGGGTCAGCAAATTTTGGCCTCCCACAATGCCAATCTTCCAAAGGCTGTTGTGGGCCTCTGAATGTGGAGAGAACTCCAGCAGCCAAACTCAGAGAGAAGTGTGGAGGCTTTGCAAGTAGCCAAGCAACTGAAATGCTCCCCAGTTTTGCTGCTGTTAACAGCCTGGCAAGGAAGGTGAAGGACCACAGCCAGGCACCTCACTGAGTTGCATGAGTGTGGCTGTTTGTCCAGTCGTTCTGCCACAACAGCTGTTGTTTTGAGTGTGGCTTGTCTGATGTTGTGCTGGGGCATCCAGGAAGCTCCAGGAGCATCTCCTGTTGTGTCTTCTGTTGTCTTCATGAGTTGGAACCTGACCTAGAGTCTGGCTGCCATGTGCTCCAAGTCAGCAGAAGCAGGAAGATGCCATCATGGAAACATGGTCTATTGTTCAGGAGAGGATCTCTGCATTCTCAGTAGTGGGAAGACACCATCTTAGTTTCTTTTGTTTAGAACTGAAAAACACTGGACATTGCTTTGAGTAAGGTAAATGGCCATTTTTGGCTGCAGTAACTTTGTTTTAGCTTGGTTTGTTAAATAAATTCCATTGTTTTTGTTCCCTGAGCATGAGTATTCTTGCAATTGTGTGTGAGGGTGAAGAACTCAGACAGTGACTGGTAAGTTATTTGGACAGTGTTCTTGACCAGTTTTAGTGCACCTTGCTGCCTCATGTCAACACCACTCCCTACCCTGCCCAGTTAACAATTTGCTTATAACTTTTAATTCCCAAAAACTTTACTAATAACCTGCTGTTAACCATAAATATTAGACATAACATAAAAAAATGATTAGTATATATATTGTATGCTCTGTGTATTATATACTGAATATTATAATAAGGTAGAAAAAGGAAAATTTTGTAAGAAAATCATAAAAAGCATATTACAGTACTGAATTGCTCACTACTGAAAGTTTATTCCATTATTAGTTGAATAATATGTCAGTACCTTTATTAATATGTTGTTGTGTTATATAAAACACTATTACTAACCATAGGCAATAAAAAAATGAAAGTCGTATTTATAGGTATGATTCAAACATTGATAATATTTGCTGGAAACAATAAAAGGCATATTAAGTAGACCTTGATGTTCAAATCTGTATTGTTCAAGGGTTAACCAAACAAAAAAAAAAAAACAAAATATAAAAGTTCCAGACTGGAGCCATGTAGTTCTTCCTCTTCCCAGAAGACTACATCACTCAGCACCACTGAAACCCACAGATTTACTGCAATCCAATGCTGACATCATCCTTCAGGGCCTTCTGCATTTGATTCACTGTTAATCTCAGGATTCACCTGGCCCATGGAGATGCTTAACCTTCTATCACTGGAGAAGGAGGTTGAACATAATACCTGAGAAGGAAAGAATGAGGAGTTCCTATCTCTATGATGTGACTGTTCTCTCCTCTGAGTTGAAAAGGGCTAGCACATGTGCAGACGTGATATTGTGCTGGGAGAAAAATGCCAAGTTTTCTGATGTCTTTTTTAGCAAAGTTTGGGTAAAGATGACTTTGGGTTTGGGATAATTGCCCCAAATATGTATAAAATATGCCAAAATGTGTCCTCTATTAGTAGAAATAGCTTATTAGAGAAACATAGTAAGATTGTTGGACACTTTTGTGTGTTCATTTGATTTGTTTGAGTTAATGTTAGTGGCATTTCTTAGCAACTGTGCATTATCAAGTAGAATTCAGCTACTTGGAACTAAGATGAAAATTCACTCTAGTAGAAACTTGCAGAACTAGGGGTGAGGAACAAGTCTGCCTTTTGTTTTTTTGTGGTTGACCAGTCAGGTCTATTGCAGTTGAACAGATGTTTCTATGCTTACTCATTTATATTCATACTTCACATGTTTTAATTTTACTCTCCAGATTCCTAGGTCTTCAGTAAGTTCTTATTTATTGATAGAAAGAAAAGTTTACAATATATAGTCCACAGAACATTCAATAACAATTGGTAAGGGCTTATATCAGAGCTGATGATTAGGAATTCAGTAATGAGCCTATCCACAATTACACTTCATTAGAGATGCTTATTTGCTTGTGAATAAATATTAAAGTAAGGGAACATGTCTGACTTTGACAAACTAATCCACCTTGCTATAATAATAGATCACTCAGAAACCAGAGACTACAACAAGAAACATTTACTTCTCGCTCATTCTATTAGGTGGTAGTGACTATGCGCCTTCTCCACGAGGTTTTCCTCTACTCTATACACCCCCACACCTCCAGATCCAGTGGTGTTCACCGCCTCCAGCCATGTCATGAGAAGCTCCTGTCTCTTGTCCCCCTGAAAAGAGACTTGAAAGGCCTTCTAGTGTCACCACAGGAACAGGAGGCAGCCACTTTTCATTTCCACAACAGCCCTCTCAAGACAAGGCTGAGGAAGGGGACTGAGCAGTGCATAATGACCTTCAGCTTCCTGAAACTATCAGCACCCAGACACAGCACCACAGCCAATGGACACTTTCCTTTATCCTCTTTGATTTTTCCACTGTATTGGGTAAATTCTTTTCAACATTTTTCCTTTGTGACTACTTTCCATGAAAGCATTTTCCAGATTCCCACTTCTCTTCTGGTTCCTCCTTTACAGGACTTCTAGAAACTTCCTTTTCCTCCTTCCTATACCTTCACCTTCGATAGACCTTCTGAGTGGCCAGATGATAGATGAACTTTCAACCACTATCTCTTTACTGGGGTATGAAATGAAATTCCCTCCTAACTATCTATGTCGAGTCAGAACTTTACTAAGTTCCAAAGCCACACTCATTATTCTTTCATTGAACAGTTTTTTTTTGTTTTGTTTTAAGAATTATTTCTATTTATTTATGCATACAGGAACAGGGGTATAGACCATAGGTATAAAAGGTGAGAGGATTCACCAGAGACATGCAGGTGTACTGAAGTACACTGCTGAGGGGAAGGGAACAGAAGGTCAGACGGGGGAGGTCTGCTGCGCCATATGGGTCAGCAACTTGGCTGGGCATCAAATTCATGCTGCAGTGATCTGCAGCTTGATAGTACTGAGACTTTAACCCCTGTATCACCAGCTAGGCACCAAACAGTTATTTTTGAAGCAATAACCAAAGATTTTTTATATTTGAGGAAAGAGCTGTGATCAAAACAAAACCTCTCACATCATGAAGCTTACATTCCACTAAGATGAATGATTTAAATAAATTTAATAAACAACTACATGTTCAAAATATGAAGTAGCTGTAAATGCTTTTGAAAAAAATAAAGCAGTGTGTGGGGGGGTGGGGGGTGGAAAGAGTGCTCTGGAGTAGCCAGAGAGGTTTGACATTTGAGTTTGCATGGCCACCAATGATCTGATTCCTATAGCATAGTATATCATGGTAGGAAAGTCCTGTGTTACTAGGATTGTTCTTACCTTTGTTAGGCAGTGGAGAATCCCAGATATTGGGATGACAATGAAGTGAAAGAAATCTCAAAATGGTAAAAATTTATTCTGTGATTTAAAGACTATAGTACAAGTGGTGGCCTTTTGTTTAGATATTAAGTTATTTAGGGAATCATTGTTTATCATGTGATAGTGCTTCTGTCTAGCATGTATATGTATTCCAATGTTGAAGAAGAAGACGTGCAGAATATTGCATACTGCTGTCTTAAACAAAAATGCCATGATTATTTGATGATAAATTACATCATCCAGCTAGTCCCACTGGTGTGTCTTTCTTACTATATAGTTTAACAATAGATTTTATTTATAACTAGAATCCTGCTTCAGTCAATTGAACAACAAAAAGTAGGTGGCACACACTGAGAAGGATTCCTAAAGGATTATTAATTTAAAAGGACACAGTCCAAGGTATGGAAAGACTCCAGGGGGCTAACAAAAGGTAGTTCAGTGCCCAGGGCTGGCAGCAACAGTACTTTCACTCTTCTAGATCACAAGACATATGGGATAGGTAACCAGAAACTGGGAGAAGAAAAACCTACAGAGCAGCATTGGCCTCAGTGTTAAGACACAGCCTGAAACAACTGCACAGGGAAGCAACTAGGAAAATAGACACCTAGCTCTCTCCCTTCCCTTCTGTATTTCCCTCCTGATTCCCTGAGCAAGTGTGAGGTACAAAATGATAAAGAAGAGATACAGAGGAGCAAAGGCGCCTTAGGATGAATCAATGAGATGGACTTGCATACAGGTTTTGGAATCACGGCCTCCCTGGGGGTACAAGGGTTAAAGCACAGTATTATGAACTATCCACAGCCACAGCAGCAAGAATTTGATTCCTGGCCAGGAAGCTGATCCACATGGGGCAGCAGACCTCTCCTGTTTCACCTGCTGCTCTCCTCAGTGTATTTCAGTAGATCTGCCTGTTCTGTTCCCTGCTCTGTCTCTGATAAACCCTCTCACCCTGCATCTCTGGCCCACACCCCAGCTTTTGTATGCATAAATAAATAAATCTTTAAAAAAAATGTTATGGGATCACTACTTAACATAGTAGCTTTGAAATTTGGCAACTCAAATTCACAACTAGAAAAATAATTATTTTTTTAACATAAGGAAGTTATTTTAAAATTCAAGTAAAATCTAGTTTACAGTACATTTACAAATGCTGGGGCCACCACTGATTCTAGTGGAAAATGGTAGAATGGATGTGTGGATGTGTCATCCCATTCTGCAGTGAACCGATTTGTATGACAGACAAGGCATCAAAAAGGGAATTTACCTTTTAAAGTGATGATCACAGAACCAGGGCTTATTAACAGATGAAATTTGGGAATATCTACACATAAATGGCAGTGTGCTGATGAATGTGACCTAATTGAGTTATCTCCATTCAGAATTTATATAGTGGTGGTAGAGATGACTTTTTATTAAAGAATAGATGGATTGTGCTAGAATATCCTCTAAGAATCAATAATCATAATTGTTTTATTTTTCTATTCAAGCATGGCTCAGAACTATGTTTATAGAGACAGTAGAACAGTGAATTCATGTTAGTATGAATGTAAGCAGGATGGAATGAATGGTTGGGATTTTAAGCATAGCACCTCCGGAGATGTGATCACTCAGTTATAGAACTTAAGGCAAAGATGATCATTGCTATGTGCATGCCTTATGAGCAGACTCTCAGACAGACTTGGGGAAAGGATTTTTTTTTTAAAGATTTATTTATTTTGTGCATACAGAACTGGGGTACAGGCCAGAGGCTCAGGGGCGGCAAGAGGCTTCACCATAGACAGAGTGGGGAGCAGAACAGGCAGATCGACGAAGTACACTGCTGAGGGGAGCAGTGGGCGGGTCAGGAGAGGTCTGCCACGCCATGTGGTCACCTCCGGGGCAGGTAGGAATCAAACTCAAGCGGAAGTGGCTTTAGCTTCTCAGTGCTGTGCTTTAACCCGCTGCGCCACCAGGGAGGGCACTGGGGAAAGGATTTTTGAGACAACATTCTCCCTCTTAACAGCAAAGGAAACCCAACCTCCGTCCCTTATGACCACCCAATGTCAACTCTGGCAGCAGTGGTGGGCACATTTCCCTGGCCTATGTTAGTGCTCCCTCATATTAATCTTGTGATGTTCTGTGCAAGTTCACTCCTTTAAATGTGATTTCAAATCCCTGATTTTTAAAAATAAATGTACAACCAGAGATCACCAGTTATATGAAGAAAAGATGAAAGAAATATCAAGGTAGGGAAGTTGAAAAATTTATCCCCTTAAGAAAACATCAATAATTCAGGTCACAGAAAGAATGATTTTTTTAAAGAATTCTAATTACTACCCTTAAAATGACTCAAGAAACTGTTGCATATATAATATCCTTTTCCAAAAAAAAGATATTAAG
>NW_004567118.1:41188005-41220342 GCF_000260355.1 Condylura cristata
GCTCCATGTTTAGCAGTTTGAGGAACCTCCAAACAGTTTTCCATAGTGGTTGTACTAGTTTGCATTCCCACCAGCAATGCAGGGGAGTTCCTTTTTCTACAATGGAAAATATTTTAAGATATGAATTTACTTGTTGGTCAGGATGATAAAGCTGGATCAGTTGTCCAACTTCTCTCATTGTCAACAAAAACAAGTGACCATATTTGGAAAATATGAGAACAATTTAATAGGTGATGATATCAACTGATATATATATAGATAGATAGATAGATAGATAGATAGATAGATAGATAGATAGATAGATAGATAGATAGATAGATATAACTAAATATGTCTGGTTTTTGTTCCCAACTAACTTCTAAATTCTGAGAATTCACTGAGTTCTAGGAGTGTTTTGCTCTTCATGGTGGGCCTCTGGAACCATCTCTGACAGTTTTTACTAGGAAGGTGATTTTAGAGTGGGCCCTTTGGTAACATCTGACTTCAAGGACTAGAAAGGTAGGTTGGAGATTTGTCCAACTGATGGACAATTGTTGGCATCTGCATAATAAAGCTGAAACAAGGGGGAGATTCACAAACCTGCCCATAGGAAGCTTGAACTCTAAGAATAAAATGAGCAGCCACCGCCTGATGACAGAGAGACTGGAATGACAGAGAGACTGGTGTAAAGAAGATAAGAATTCATTAAGGGGAGGAGTGTAGACTTACAGCTCCTGAGCAGTGCACCCCAAGACCCAGGACAGATGGAGGGAACAGCGCCAGCAGCCCACTTAAGATAAGAGCCCTTGACCTCCCCTTGCAGTTGTTCTTACGACTCTGCCAGCCCAGAAATTTCTCCTTGGGTTTCCTTTTATTCTGTCTCTGTATAAGATATGTTGACTTCTGCTAAATACAACCATGAAATCTTCTCAAATGGAACTGAGGAGTCCCAAAACCCCCAAATCTGACAACAGATAGCAGTGTTTGCTTTTTGATTAGGAAAAGGGAAAGGGAAAAAAAGATTTTTTTCGTCAAACTTTGGAACCATAAGTCTCTTAAATTAAAATATGCATTCTTTAGTAATGGTAGTATATTCTCAGAGGCATAGGAAACAAGGTCTCGACTCAGTTAAGTTCCTCTTACCAAGGTGACATATTGGAAGAGGGTTCTTCTGAGCATATTGAGAGAAGCCTACCTGACACATATGGTGAGTCTATTTCCACATGATCTTAACCTTGGGCTCAACTAACTCTAATAATTACCATAAAGAAAATAAAAGCCTTAAAAAATATAGAGGCAAATAGTATGTCTAATGAGGGAAAAAAATAAAAAGTAGTGAGGCAATGCTTTTAAACCTGCATATGTAATTCTAGAAGACCTAAACAAAATATAAAGTTGCTTTAAGTAATTTTCTAAAAAAAGTAAAATCATAGATTTAGGATAGATATAAAATTAATATATGCTACATATTTTAATACATTATCAATAAGAGAATGAGGTAGATGTTACAGCTGATTAAAAGGAGAATAAAAATAAAACCAGGTAATAAGTTCTTACATCAGGACTATTCACTGAATTTGCTTGTGTGGGCAGAATGGCTTTTCCACAATGTGGGAATCAATTGAACCCCTACTTGAGAGATTTTTATCTGTGTGTCTATAGACAAGAATTATTTTGCATTGCTTCCAGTGTTCTAAAAATTTCACGATTGTTATATAGATCAAAGGCAATAAAAAGCACAGATTCAGATATCCTGGAAGGGTTTGCACTATCCCAACCAAATACTATATTTAAGCAATGCACAAACTTCCACCTGAGCACAATTTTTTTTTTTTTACTACAGTAGGTATATTTGAACATGCAATGCAGAGGAACGAGGAGGAATTTATAGACTAGGAAAATTCACTCTTCTTTAGAAGCATATCTCCTCTATTCTATTTGTGTGTGTCCCTGGCAAAAGGTTTAGTGTAAAAAACCTTAATGTAGAAAATATGAAATCATAGAAATGTTCTTACCCTTTACAGCTAAAAGGTTTAGTGTAGAAAGTGGCAGAATTAAGTCTTACAGGCTCTCTAGATTGTATTTTTTGTATCTATTCCTGAACAGCGAAGGGTATAAGTGAAACCCTTAGTGAAACAATTAAACACCTCTTTTAAAAACATCTCTTTCTCATGTGACTCTGTTACAGGGCAACCCAATGTGAACTGGGTTGCCTGACTGTGGGGCCTCACCTGCGTGCTTAATTAAGATTTAATTGTACTGAAGGCACAAAAAGGTCAGTAACGAGTTTATTTACAAAGGGGGAAGAAAAAGAACAACTCAGGGAAAGAGAGAGAGATACAAGTTAACTAGAGCATCCTACCAGTTCCACTGACTCAGGACCCCGATAGCACACTGAAAGCTCATCAAGAGCCAAGCGACCAGCCACAAGCCATGAGGCCAACAGAGAGAGAGAGAGAGAAACTAACATGGCTCCTATATATATGTATCCCCAAAATGGTTGCTTAGCTCCACCCTTGGGTCCTCGCAGTTCTCCCCTTGGAGAGAGGATTTCTGGGAGTTGTAGTTTCAATAACTGGAGTAGGAGATGGAGGCCACAAAACTGGAGTAGGGGGTGGAGTCCATAAAACTGCAGAATTCCTTCAGGACATCCTTTCCTTCTCAATCCACTACTATATGTACATCTATTTATTATACCAACAAGTGTGTTTGTGAACTCTACCTAAGTAATCAAACAACCCAGTTGATCCAGAGAACAGGAATAACATTTCCCAGGCAGTGACATCCATGCAGCTGAGCCCTGGAATTGTCATTATCAGCAATGAAGCAGTAATGAAAAGAGCAGCTAGAAGAATTTCAAATTAGGGATCAGAATTTAAAGAAGCTTAATTTAATTTCCTAATGGATTTTCCTTCTAATATTTCTCCCCAGACCACAGATGAATATTCTGTGTTTAGATAACACAGGGCAATTGTAAATATTCTTTTTGGAAAATATTTTGTAAAGTATAATGAGAAATTCAGATTTATTTTCTTTAAGCACTATGGGAACTTACCTCTGAGAAGTTAACATAATTGCAGCCATTTAAAATAGAGGCATGACAGATTTGAAAGGAACTGTTGGGACTCAGGGGTGCTGAGGGACCTTAAGCTTCTTCTACTCAGTAATTAAATTCTTGTGGGAACCAAGGCTGGGGAATTAGAAAAAGCTTTGTTGTAGGTGATAGTATATATTGGGGAGTGAGTGCAGGCAGTCAGAGGAGAATCAGCCTGTGTCTTAAGGCTGCTCATCTGAAGACTTGCCTAGTTTAAGGGGACCTGCCTCACACATGGGATCCAGAATGGATTTTTTGCCACTTAAGTTTAACAAAAGGGGAGGGAAATTATAGATGGGATGTGAGTAATTTTTTATATCAAAACACCTGATCCTTAGCCTCCTGTTAGACAAGATAGTTCCAAGACTAGAAGCATTGGTATGGGATAACCCAACAAGCTTGAGTCACTTTGTTCTGAAATGTGCACAGATGTTTCTCAGAAATACCGCATGGGGAAAGTAGGAGCTACAGGTATTGTCTAAATCCCTGCTCCACCTCAAAATGGCCTGCACAAAAATGGGCCAAACCATCATCATTCCAGGAATCTAGCAAAAACTAGGTCACCATTTTTAAAAGTGAAGTAGGAAAGCAGAGGAAGAGAATTCATTGGAGTGTCTGTGGAGGACTGTGGGCAATTGGGTAGAAAAACTCTGTTGACCATAGCTGAGGAGAGAAACCATATATTGTGAAGGAATAAACAGGGATGCTTAAAAACAAAAATTAAATATATATATATATATATACAATTAAATATATACAATTAAAAAATAAAAAGTAAAGAAATGAAAAATAAATAAAGACCTGTGACCTCTACACTTGACTATATCTTATTCTTCTTTTTCTTTAAAACTGGGTGTTTTGTCCCTTTTTGGGAAACACTTTAAAATGTCTTGGGCATTTTAAAAAATATAAGTAAGAATATAAAATATAAGTAAGAATATGTAAGTGTTAGGGACAAACTATTTTGGGCTTGGCTGGGCAGGCAGGTAGGCAAGGGTGGGAAGTAGGGAGCCAGGGAGGGAAGCTGCCTTTCCCCTGCCCCTCCTCTGCCCTCTCCATAATCATGCATGTGTGTGTGCTCCATGCTCACACTCCTGCCCCAGGTGGCCATGAATCCCTAGGGCTTGAGCTCCCAAGTGCTTTTGCACTAATACAGTATCACATGTGGGCAATGAAACCTGAGAGCAAAGCAAAGTCACAGTTGGTGGCTCTAGAGGCTGGATGTGGGAGGCAGAGAAGAACCTGGTTAACTTACTGTATTCCCTACAGTAAGTTTCAGGACACAATTTCACACCTTGGCAAATATATAAAATATGGCATACTCATGGCCAAGGCTAGTTAACCTCAACTTGCCTCCAGACTGCCCAGTCTACCCAGTCCTCTCTCCACCACCTCTCTTTTCTGATAACCACCATTCTGTTTTGAGAATCTAAAAGTTTGTATTTGTTTATTTGCTTGTTTCTTTGTATTCAACATATATGGTATAGTTTTGGGCTGTTTCAGCTATGAAAGCAATGATGGTAATTACAGTGACAGTAATTAAAGATTTAATGACAACCCTCCTACAAAACTTTTGAGATGGATGACCCCATTAATTGACAAAAATGATTCTTGGAGGATGATTCTGTAATCATACCCATTTTAAACATGAGGACATAGGAGCTCAGTAGTTAGCCAACTCCACAGATGTGGAAATGTGACCATAGGACTCTACTTTCACATTACACTCGAGTTCAGAGAATTTTCAGAGTTTGAAGTGTATCCTATCAGATGCCTGGACAAGGCAATGGTTCATTACAGTCTGTAGAGCAAGTTCCAAGCTCATTGGAGGGGGATCACTGAGGTTTGTAGATTATACAGTTGTCAGGCTCACAGGTGGCCATCGAGTTGCTGAAAAAAATTGCAGGTACATTTTAATCTGTGTGAGTTTGTACAATCTAATCAAATAAGAAAAACAATGCTTATTTATGTGCTATCTTTAACTTTGCCAAACATGGATTACTACAATCCATGTATCATTAAACTAACAGTAGTAATATACATTAATAGTGTAATGCAAAATATTTTTCTCTTCCATATTTAAACTGGAATTCACCAATTTTCCTAAATATTGTTTCAAAAATAGTAACTTTCAATTAAAACATAAAATTGTTATGGAAATAATAGAATTGTTAAGGGAAAAGTCATTGAATTTGTATGATACATTGAAATTATTTCATTTTCAATATCTTTAATTTTTTAAGCATCCTTGTTTATTTTTCACAATATAGTATTTTTAAATGATTAGTTTATATTTGATTTTCTAAATACATTTACTTGAGTGATATTTACCAAGGATTTTGAATCACCTCTTTAGTGAATGTAATTTTTTTATGCTTACTTAATATTAATAGTTACAAGAGCAATGTGTTGGAAAATATTTTAAATGACTGAATTGAATGTCTTGAGAACATCTCTTTTAGAGTAACTTCCTCCTTTTATTGTATATATACATATATAAGACATATTACTATATGTTGCATAACTCTCTGACTTATAAATAACTTACAGCAATGCAAATGATTCTTGTTCACAGACATGCAAATAAATTGTCTGATGGAAATGCAATCAATTTCTTTCCCTTTAATACGGAGGCAACTAATTTTAAATTTATTAAAGCAAATTCCTTTCAGCATCCTAAATAACCTTTATTTGTCTGCTCTTTAGGTTCTTTTTCAAATTACCTATTGCATATTGCTTGTTTTTTCATTAATTAATATGTTAAATATAACCTCTGGCGTGTTCATTTTGCATTTGTAGAACTATAGTCTTAACTTAAATTTTATTCTTTAACAAAGGGAAAATCATAAAAAGGGAGATAAAAATACTTCCTTTAGATGGAACTAATTTACAGGTATGCTTAATGCCTGGATGTAAATACTAGACATGAGTCTATATAGTTTTAGATAAATGAAAATGTCTATTTTTGTCTATCAATGGAGAACAAAACAGATGCATTTAAGGCAAGATAAAGACCATTCTTATTACAGCAATATATTCTGTGAGGATTTTGTATAGGGAAATGATCAATTACAAATATGTAGAAGAATAAAATTACTTCTCTTTTGATACCTAAACAACATTATACACTATCTGTTTATATCACATTTGCTTTATTTAATGAAGTTTAGATTAAGCTTCAGGATACACTTTGAGCTTCTAATATTGTTTTTAGATATTCAAAACTCATGTAACTACATTTTTCTTTAGTATCAGCTATGTTGACTTCATATAAAACAACCAAATATCCCAATTAAAAAGGGACTTATTTGTAAAGAAACAACAGAAAAATGGCAGAATGGAAAGTGTATGTTTATGGTAATACCCACAAATACTTCCTGAACTCAAAAGCTGTCAAATCTCTAAAATTCCCTAAAATAGGAAATCTTACTCTTATGTCTAATGGAAGGGGAAAATATGTATCACCTTCCCTAGAAGATGCGAGGCATGTTGAGTCTGTGGTTTGTTCTACACATGTCTGGCATTCTCTTTCAACATCCTAACTTCATTTAAATAGGGTCTTTGTCTTTTACATGGTTCACACCAAAGGAAAAGTCTTCCCAAGATGCTCAGACAGGTTTTTCTAAGATAAGTCACTTTGGCATATGAATTATTTTGTGCTGACGTCAAATGACCCTGTTGTCTCAAAGGAAATGTTTACCACTCTCTAACTACTTAGAAGAATAAAAGGTTTTGGTATCAACCAAAAATAAGAGTTTCTCCCAGAAATTACCTTGTAGAAAATATTGTGGAAAGCTATCATATGACAGGGCAAACATTATTATAGAGCATCTGATCTTTGTCATGTGAATCTCCCTCCTATCTCCTTGAGCCCCTAGACTCTTATCCTATTATTTAATACACATATGTATACATATATGTCTCCATTTTCCTCACCGAACTTAGAATCATTATTTCTATGTACAAATATATGTAATTATTTTTTTCTCCTGAGAATCCATCTGGTGTTAATTTGTCAATCAGCCAGCCTAAAAAGAACCCATAGGAGACATAAATTTTCTTTTCCTCTCTCTAACACCTATATAACTTTTTTTTTTAAGATTTATTTATTTATGCATAGAGAACTGGAGTACAAGCAGAGGTGCAGAGGTGGTGAGAAGCTTTACCAGAGACAGAGTGGGGAGCAGAACAGGCAGATTGGCAAAGTACACTGCTGAGGGGAGGAGTGGGCAGGTCAAAAAATGTCTGCTGCACCATGTAGATCACCTCTGGCCGGGGATCGAACTTACACTGAAGTGGCTTTGACCAGCTTGTAGTGCTGTGTCCTAAGATGTTGGGCCACCAGGGAAAGCCCACACCTATATAACTTGGCTGATTTTTATATTGTAATTTGAAGTAACTAATTTAAAATATATATTTAGTGCATGTAATCATGCATTACTTTACTCAGTTCATGTGAATATTGATGCATAATCTAAATTATAGAATGCTAAGGAAAACTTATAGTATTAAGTTTTTGATATGAAATTTATTCAGTAATAATTTTTCTATAGATGATATAAACTGTTTACCCTTGGGATTAATATCCTTTTCTTTTAACAATTTATTTATGCATACAAGAGCTGCAATGTAGGTCAGTGGTGCAAAAGGATGAGAGGATTCACCAGAGACAGTGGAGAGCAGCAGGGGCAAATTGGTTGCAGGTAGCGGTAGGTGAAACAGGTGAGGTCTGCTGCACCATATGCGTCACCTCCCTAGCTGGGAATTGAACTTGCGCTGCAGTGGCTGCAGATAGCTTCATAGTGCTGAGACAATCCCTTGGGCCACCAGGGAGGTCCCTAAAATCCCTTTCATAATGTGGCCTATTTTATGCTACAAAATATGTCCAGACACAGCTTAACCCTCTTGCTGATTTCAGTGACCTGAGACATTGTCATTCCCTACCTGACTGACTATCCCCAATTTCAGCTTTGGGATCATCTTGTCAAGACACAGCAGGTCCTATGGAAGCAGCTCCCACGTGCTCACATCCAGTCCACATTCACGACCAATTCACTGAGTGGTCAATCTGAATGACACATTGCCAAATGTGTTTCTTTCCAGTATTTGAAGCTGATTCACTTTCTGGTTATCTTCATAAGAGCATGTTAAACAAGGTCTGATGATTTTGTATCAATTCCCTACTCTAATAACTAGAGATGAAAAAAAATGGATGAGCTGATAGGACATATGAAAAATATTCATTGGAATGTATTCGTGAATGAAATTATTTCTTCTCAATACAGTCTTCCCATGAACATATTATTTTCATTGATGAGTGCTCATTATGTCTATTCAAAAAATGTACATACATGAATATATTCTTAAATAATGAATTTATGTATTTATTCTTGAGTATTTTCTTGAATAGGAAGATTATCATATAAATGCATCCTGATGAATAAGAGTATATTAATAAAGAGATAGTCTTAAGCATTCATCCTATTCAATTGAGTATACTGTGTTCTAGCTCTATTTTTTATTCCTACATTTCTAGAATCAAAATGAGAGAGGGAGTGAAAAATAAAATGTTCCTTAAAATATTACTAAGAAAGCCAATTAAAACTAGTATAGAGGTGAGCCTTCCTTGGTGTTGCGGTTAAAGCACAGCACTAAGAAGCTAAAACCACTTCAGCATGAGTTCAATCTCTGGCCCTGGAGGTGACCCACATGGCACTGCAGATCTTTCCTGACCCGCCCACTGTTTCCCTCAGCAGTGTATTTCATCTGTCAGACTGTTCTGCTCCCCACTCTGTCTCTGGTGAGTCTTCTCACAGCTCCTGCACCTCTGGCCTGTCCCCAGATCTGTATGCATAAATAAATAAACATTAAAAAAAAACTAGTATAAAAAAACTTAATAAAGTTGGAGCAGTGCTTATCTGTTAAACTGATTCATTATCTCTTGCTGAGCTGGGCTTCCCTCTCTGAAGGGTGAAGGAGGAGCCCAAAGGGTTCTCTGCTGATTTTTCCTTTGTTTTATAGTTCATAGAGAAGTAACTGTATATTTTTCTTCTCTCTTCCATTTGTGACATATATGATACTCCCTCAATTTCAAGCAGTGATAGACCCCAGATGAACCAGGAGAAATTTACACAATTATATAGTGAAATGTGCAGGAATAATTCTTTAGCATTAACATCATAAATGTTGGTTTTTAAGCTTGCATATCTAGGGATATCCCACTTAATCACCCATACAGAAGTAGAAAATTTTATGTAGCTGGTGATAGTGAATTGAATGTTTTCAATGACATCACTAATATTTTGATGTTATGCATACTTATCATAGTTTTCTCTCAGTAGTCAAAAATGTCATTGTCATTCTTTTTCTGAATTCTGAATTTTCTTGTATTTCAGAATGTATACATTTTTACTTACTCCTCTGATATGTTTATAGGTGTCACTAACAAAAAAAACCCTTTTGAAATGCTCAGTAGCAATTACATTCCAACGTTGCTGAGACAATGTAACTCATAAAATTTAAATTATAGCAAAAAGTATGTCCCGAATGTTAATTTGAACATTTCAGTCTGGCCTTGCAGGAGAATAATTGAATTTGAGTCCAAGAAAAGTAGGTCAGACAAAGGAGAATATTAGGTTGTGAACAAGGATTGTTCCAGAAAGCAAAGTGTCATTTAGTCCAGAAGGCAGTAGTGGCTCAGGATCTTAGAATTCCACATGGTTTCTAAGATCAGGTAGAAGGAAGTGACCGATGTGATCATGATCTTCATTATGTAAAAGGAGTATTTTCTTGGGATTTTACCTCATTCCTTTTAGAATTGTTATTGCCAAAAGCCAGTGAGTGTTGATGAGGATGTGAAGAAAAAGGCAGCCTCATCCTCTGACAGTGACAAAGTAAATTGTTACAGCCATTATGAAAATCTCTCCAAAAAATAAAAAGAAGGCTATTATATGATGTAGTAATTGCACTTCTGGGTATTTACCTTAAGAATTGAAAAACATTAATTCTAAAAGACATATTCACCAACATGTTCATTGCCGTGTTTTCACAATAACCAAGTTATGGAAACAACCCAAGTGCCCAATGAAAGATGAATGGATAAAGAAGAGGTGGTATATATACACAGTGGAATACCACTCAGTCATAAAAAATAAAATATTTTCATTTATGACATGAATGAAATGTACACTAAGTGCAGTGACTCAAGAGGTGAAAGAAAACTACCATATGATTTCACTCATATGTGGAATATAAAATAAACAAGAATAAGCTTTTAAGCTCTGACAATTGAATGGTGGTTACTAGAAGGAATGGTTGGAGGAGGGAATGGGTAGAAGGTGCTGATGGGTGGTAGACAGTGACTGGATTGTAAATGGCAGGTTTGAGAAGAAAATGTGATCTTGGAACCTATAAATGTTTGTAAACTAATGTTACATCGATAGTGTATATATAAATAATTTGACTCCATTAAAACTGCAGCTCCTAGTCAATGAGGGTATGATAGACAAAAAAAGAGTGTGAGGTTGCAAGAATTTATGCAACAACTAAAACCAGTGAGAGATTAACGCAAATAATTCCTACAAATCAGTCAGAAAATCCAATAAAAATAGCAAACAAATGAGTAGGCTTTTTATAAACAGGGAGCTAATGAGAAAAATAAGCATATGAGGGCCCTCTCTGGTGGCTCAAATGGTAAGGACGCAGCACTGCAAGTGAGCCGCAGCTGCTTCAGTGAGAGTTCAATTCCTGGTCTTGGAGATGATCCACATGGCGCAGCAGACCTCTCCTGAACTGGCCCGCTGCTCCCCTCAGCAGTGTACTTCTTTGATCAGTCTGTTCTATTCCCCCCTCTGTCTCTGGTGAATCCTCTCAATGCCCCTGCACCTCTGGCTTGTACCCCATTTCTGTATGCATAACTAAAAATAAATCTTTTTTAAAAAACATATGAAAATTGATTTGTAACTTCTAAATTGTTCCTATCCTAGTGGAAATAAATGTGTAAGATTAAATGATGTCAAGTATTGTCAAGAATGCATGACAAGGAGAACTTCCAGACATAGTAGGTAAAATTGTGAATTGACCTTGGATAGCAATTTGTCATACCTGCTTAGGTTAAATGTATACTTACTGCACTACGTAACAGTCTCATTATTGAACACAGGTTCTCCCAATATTGTGGTCAGGGTTCTCCCAATATTGTAGTCTGAGAATGCAAAGATTTCGATTTCATCATAGTTTCTTTTTTTTTAATATTTATTTATTTATGCATACAGAACTGAAGTACAGGCCAGAAGTGCAGGGATGGTGAGAGGACTCACCAGAGACAAAGTGGGGAGCAGAACAGGCAGACTGACGAAGTACACTGCTGAGGGGAGCAGCGGACAGGTAAGGAGAGGTCTGTCACATCATGTGGATCACCTCGCGGTGGGGATTGAGCTCATGCTGAAATGGGTTTAGCTTCTTAGTGCTGCCCCACCAGGGAGGGCCCTCTTTTTTTCTTTTTAAGGGAAGAATTCAGTCACCAACTCAGGGTCCTTTTTTAGTGGGACTGGTAAGCAAAATAGGGTTTGTGGAAAAGGAAAATACAAAGGTAATGATTACAATAGTTAATATTTACACAGATTACTATATATTGGGCACCACTGTAAGGAAAATCTGTATTATTTATACTATCTGAGTATGCTATACAAGAGTCTACTAGTACTCTTGTTATAGGCAAGGACACAAGATATGCAGGTGAGTAGCCACTACCATCAAGTTGACAAGGTAGGAAGCCAAGCACTGAAACTATCCAATAAGCAATGCTGATAAATGACTAAGGCTACAAAATGTGATGTCAATCAATTCTAAATTATAATCTAGAGTGGCAATATAAAACCAACAATGTTTATATGTAGCACAATGCTTTTCAAAAAGTTTACACAAAACAGTATACTTTTCATGTAAATTTAAATTTAAGTAAGTGCATGGGTGGAAGAACAGTCAACATGAAAATGGGATAGGAAGTAGAAAAAATTGGAAAGGATGGCAGCGTGGTGCCATTCAGTTGATGGGACCCCAGGCTCAGGGGTATCCACCTCCTCCACAAAAAAGGTGAGCAATGTTAAAATCTGAGCAGCTGCTGATTGTGGTCAGTAGAATCTGGAAGACCTTCTCTTTCCAGTTCCTGCATAGTACGGTGCATGGGACAGGTGCATGCCTGAGGAAGGGGGTAGTCATAGCCAGTTCCCCAGGAATCACACATATCTGTGGAGAAGATACACCCTGGATGGACTGTGGCCAACCTCCCCAAATACCAGCTTCTTAACCGAAGACCCAGGTAAGAGTCAGGGAGATGGAGAACACCTATTCTTTTTATTTTTTTTTAAGAATTATTTATTTATGTACACAGAACTGGGGTACAGGCCAGAGGTGCAGGAGCAGTGAGAGGATTCACCATAGTCAGATTGGGGAGCAGAACAGGTAGATGGAGGAAGTACACTGCTGAGGGGAGTAGCGGGCAAGAGAGGAGAGGTCTGCTGTGCCATGTGGGTCACCTCCAGGGCTGGGATTGATCTCACAGAAGTGGCTGTGGCCAGCTTGCAATGCTGTGCTTTAACCTGCTACACCACCATGGAGGACCCATGAGAACACCTGTTCTTGTTGCACATCCTGTAACAGGGTTTCTCCAGGGAGAGAAACCAGAGCTCAAAAACATGGGAAGTTAGGTCACACAAAGGAAGACAAAACTATGGTAACACACCAGTGAAAAGACAGCGTGTGGAGCAAGCCTCTTTCAGCTGTGAGTCATGCTCAGTAGATGCTCTGCTGTACAAAGATTCTACGGGTGGAAAGAGGTGTCTGTCCCTGATACCTTGGCTTGTGTTGTTGGTATAAAATCACTTTGTTGGTAGGAGAATGACCCAGGCCAACAGTGCACTGGCCTTTTTCCATATTAAGTGATTTCATAGAGATCACAAGGGAAAAAAACATTTTTTCATTCCTTATTCACCTTAATTCCTTGAGTATCAAACTTTAATGATATTTTCATCCACTCCTTAGTATAAATATAAGAGATATAATGAAATTTGCATGTCTTTAATTGCTCTAACTTTCATGTATTTCTGAAGGTCTTTGTACAATATTGAAACATGTCAACATTTTAACCTATGAAAAATATACTCCTGCTTTCCTACCTAAGTCTCCATCTCATCCACTCAAGCAAAAAAGAAAAAGTGTATTTTGGGGAAAATATCTACTTCCATGAATGCTTAAGGTGTTCTTTGCTATGCTAAAGTAGGTATACTTCTTTCTTTCTAGTGATACTTTCTGGTAATTGAGGCTTAATTTGATTTTATGAGTTAATAAAGAAAAAAATTATATGTTGAAGCATTTTCCTTCTATTGGGTTCTGAGTTGATTTTTTTTTTAATAACATAATAGTTTATTTTTACACCATTTTTTTTGCTTTTTGTCCATCTCAGTTTTAATCCCCAAGGGCTTCCCATCACCAAATCACCAGTGTGCCATCACCATAGTCCAGTGCACTTCCCTCCCCCCTTCATTTTTTATCCCACTCCCCATTCCACCCCCATAAAATGTCTCTGGTGTGCAGTTGTTTTCTTATCTGGTCCTTTATACTGCTATGAGTGAAACTGTCTGATATTTTTCATTGTCTTTCTGCCTTATTCTGAGTTGATTTTTTTAAGATAAAATATATATTAATTAATTTAGGATATAAATATTAAAATAATTTAATAGGTAAGGAATTCAGTTCAATAAAAAATAAAATTTGGAAAATTATGAAAAAATAAATGCCTACTTGTCAGCATATTTCCTTAAGTTCATATTCCTATACTTGGAGACAATTTTGGAATAAAGTCATTTCTTTGTGTCTACCAATGTAATACATTTAATATCAGGCCCTAATAGCAGACATTTTAAACTCTCATTTTCTTTTTCTTCAAGAGTTGTTTTAGGAAAGCTTTTGGGATTTCATACTGAATAAATAAAGTGTGTTCAATTTTAGATAAACATCTTAGTGTGTATAACAGCACAATTTTCTAACAAGTTTTTCAACTTAGGGAAAAACAAATAATCTTAGAAAGTCATTATCATGATGTGCTCAGTGTCCCCTGAGGTCATGCTCTGATTTTCTAACTTGACAGTTATGTCTAAAGCAATTGCATTAACATGGACCAGGCTGGTTGCCTAGAATACAGGATTTAGACATGCTGTGAGAAATGGACTTTGTGATGGATTTTCTGCTTTGATAAGCAAAGCATACAATACATCATTCTGGTATAAAACTTAGTGATTTGAAATAAGGTAAACAGATCACCAGAGTAATAACACGGGCCTTGGATAAACATATCAGAACACTGATTTGCCACCTGGTACCTAATGCTTTGGATTTAGAAAATATATACAAATTATTTTTTTCTGTTTAGCAAAGTACTAGCTTTTTTTCATTTCTTCGTTTACCACATCTAATGGCTAATGCCCACCTCAGTGAAACTTAGGTTTGTTAGGGATATGTACACGTGCTCTATAACAAAAGCATCTCTGTATGACCTGTTTTTCCTAAATAGAGTCCATTTGCCCTGGGGACAGGCCCCAAGGTGGACACCCCACCCTCCTGGGCCATCTTCCATTCTGCAGTCCCTCCCTGCTTCCTCCCTCTACAAAGAAAATGCTCTGATGATTTCTCTGTTTAATATTCTTCACCCACTGTTATCCATCCACTACTTTTTGTTGATGAAAGACTCCTTGTCCTTCTGATCATTGTTCAACAGTCGAATTTCAGTACAGCTTTCCCTCATCATCAGTTTTGCTTCTTTATGAAAGCATCCTATAGACTCCTGTTCATTTCCAGCAGAATGAATGTCTCTGGAACCATAGTGTCACTTACATTGGCCTGTATGAATTGATCAACAGATTCTCAAGGTTTCTGTAAGCTGGTAAGAGAATTTCAAAGACTTGTATGAATGTTTCTAGTTTGGGGACAGATACAATTGCAAATAATAATAATGAATCACGACATGTTGCTTAAAATATCACAGGCATTGATCTAAACATATCTGATATTTCAATTCACTTAACTCACATACCAACTTGTTTGTTCCTATTTAATAAGCGAGGAGCATGAGGTAGAGAGAGATTAAGTGAGTCACTCATGATCCATCAATTGTAAATAGGAACTGTTTTTTATTAGATATGGTCAGATATTTCACTTAGGAAATACTTTATTTGTGATTCTGAAACATCAAGTTAATATTTGATACCTTTGCTCCTTTAGCTCAGAATAAGCTTGTGGGAACAGATATCAGATAGGACAGTGATATGCTCTTGCAAGGAAATTGGGCTTTTCTCTCTAATCTTGTCAGAAGGTGTGATGACAGGCCTGAAGGAGGTATGTACTTGTGAGCAGCCTAGAGTAGATGCCTGGGGGAGAAATGATGATGGGAAGAATAAGAAGTTAGGGAATTTGGGCTCTCCCTGGTGGCACAACGGTTAAGTGCAGCTCTATGAAGCTAGCCACAGTTGTAGCCTGAGTTTGATCCCCACCAGGCAGGTGATCCACAGGCTCAGCAGACCTCTCCTGACCTGCCTACTGCTCCCCTCAGCAGTGTATGTCATTGGTCTGCCTGCTCTGTTCCCCACTCTGTCTCTGCCCCTACACCTCTGGCCTGTACCCCATTTCTGTATACATAAGTAGGTAAATCTTTTAAAAAAAAAAAAAAGTTAGAGAATTTTGTTTCCATTTTCCTATTCTCCTATTTTCCTTTTTCTAACTAGTCTATACTTTCGATGTTTTCTACTTATGATTTCCTCTGTGATAGGTTTGTATACTTGGTAGGAAAGTTTATCTATTGTTACATGAGCTATAAAAAATGGTGATTATTGCCTTGAGGATTTATCCCCCTTTCTGATCAGTTATAAATTAAATATTCCTACTAAAAAGATTCAGAATTTTATCTTATAGTATTATTTACTATAGGCACCATGTTGTACATTATATCCCCATGACTTATTTATTTTATAGCTGGAAGATTATGCCTTTTAACCACCTTTATCCGTATTTCTCCACCCCAATCCCAAGCCCCACCTCTGGCAAACACTAGTCTGTTTTCTGTACCTATGAATTGAGTTTTTGTTTATTTTAATTGCCCATATAAGAGAGATCATATTACATTTGTTTTTCTCTACCTTTATTTATTCAACTTAGCATAATGCCAAGGCTTTGATGAAATCTTTGTTGTTGCAAGATGTAGGATTTCATTCTTTTTGTGGTTGGATAGTATTCCATTTCACATAGAAGCAACATTTTATTTTTTTTTAAGATTTATTCATGTAAACATAGAAGAATTGGGATCAGAGGTGCAGGGGGAGAGAGGATTCACCAAAGACAGAATGAGGAACAGAGCAGGTGAATCTACTGAAGCCCACTGCTGAGGGGAGCAGCAGGCAAGGCAGGAGAGGTCTGCTGTGTATTTGGATTAGCTCCCTTGCTGGGAATCAAACTCAGAACCTAGTGGTGATAGTGCTGAGTTAACCCCTAGGCCTGCAGGGAGGCCCCAAGAAACCACATTTTCTTTATGTATTCATACACTGATGTATACTTGGGTTGTTTCCATATCTTCACTGTTGTAAGTAATACTCCAGTGAACCTGGGGGTGAAAATATCATTTTGAACTAGTTCTTTTGTTTCTTTTAAATAAATGCCCACAAATGGAAGTTCTGTTCATATTATAGTTCAACCTTTGTTTTCTGAGGAAACACCATATCACTTTTCATAGTGGTTGCACCAGTTGTTCTGACATCATATATTATAAAGTCCAGACATTTTTTTAAATCTGATTTTCTTTATAAGCTAAGTTATATTCCAGTTGTCATATAGAAATGTAGTTGCCTATGGATGTTATAGCTTTCCATTAATTTATTTTAAAATTTCTGTGCTAAGGTAAAAAAATATTTTAATTAATAAAACATAGTAAATATTTATACATATGATATGTACACTACGTACCTCAAGCAAGTTCTATACACACCAACTATATGTTTTTCAGATTTTTTAAGTTTTATTAAGAACTCTGTAAATAGCTATTGTCCTGAAGTTTTGGTTTGAAATGATTTCAGACATGTAGAATAATTTGGAGTTAATTTATATCTTTATAACTTTGCATCTTTATTACATCTCATGATATTTCACATTGCATGTTCAGCTTTTTTATTTTTTTTTCCCAGATTCTTTATTATTTTGCCATATTAAATCCTGGCCACATATATGTAATTTCTGCTTTAAAAAGGTACTTTATCATATACAATTTCCAACTGCTAGGAGTAATTAATATTATTAAGATCTTTGCAGAGATCTTATAACTAAAACTTGGAGAATTTTTATATTTGGATATCTTAACTCTTGGACTTTACATGTAGCTAAATCATGCTGTCTAAAATTTTGGCATTTCCTTTTGAAACTTCTGTCATGTTTTTTGCTTCTTTCTCTTTAGCTATAATGTCTTGTACAATGTTGAAGAAGAGAACTTCTGGATAATTTTGTAAGAAGCTTGAGGTTTATAATTGCAATCTGGCTTTATCAGTATACGTTTTATTTACTATGTACTAAGCAAATTTTGTCATCATTACCACTGCTACTTGTAGTTTTTTAACTATGAAGTAACATGAATGATATAAAATAATTTTTTCTATATCTATTTTTATGTCATATATTTCTCTAATCTGCTATTTCATTTTTAATTTAGAAATATCCTGACATTATTGGGCTATAATTATTGAGTGACAATTGATTATAGTTTTTATATATGTATCTATAAAATATGGGCACCCCTTCATAATTTGTTATCATTCTTTTCCAGTCTTGGTGTCAAATAAAGGGAGAAAGTTAAATGACAATTACACTAAAAATTTATTCAGTTCAATATTGAATAAATACACTTGGAACTAAGTGTTACAAAATTTAGGGCAATTATTTCGATTAAATTATATTAACTATATATATAAATTTTATGGAAGTAAATGTGTGTGTATTTGTATATATATATATATAAGTATGCATCTATAATAATTATATTATCAAATCTTGAAACACAATTTTAGCTTTCATTATCTAGCAAAAATTTGTGTCATAAATAAGCTTATTTTCATACAATGCTTCAATTATATTAAATCAATGCTTCAAATTATATTCACTAGTTTATCCACCATCAGAAATTTATTTATTAATAATATCTCTATCACCATATAACTGATTAATTCTAAACAAAATTTGTCATCATTGAATCACTTGAAATTCAATCTGTAATCAATATTAATAACTATTTATAGCTTATTTAAATCAATGAGTATTTATACCATGCCATGAATAATCCTATATTTTCTTAATTTAGAAAATTTAAGCTATTCATTTTATCAGGGTAGTTTCAAAGGCCAACAATTCAAATAATGAGCTGTTATTAAGTTTCTTTCACATGATTATTTTCTAGTTGCTTTATATGTAGTAATGTTAATAGACAGATTGAAAGCTATCCTGGGACCCCCCCCCTCCCCGACCTGCCTTCTCTAAATGAGTTCAGCCATTCACCGCATAAAGAGAAACATACTCTTAGTGTGTAATACATTTAATAAAGCATACAATAGTGAAAAGAGAAATTAATTAAAATAGTTTCCCCATGAAACACCCAAAATTACCCATCCCCTCATGAGTAAATGTCCCATCAAACAGGCTTAGTCAACGTGGGTGCAACTGAGGCCCAAAAGCTTGCCCCACGTATGCTACTACCTTGTGGGGAATCAGAGGAACAAGGAATAAGGGGCCAGGCAAGTCTATAAAGAAAAGAGTAAAATCAAAATACAAACGAAGGGTTCAGGTCTCTTACTCACATCTTTTTGAGTATTCCCTTCATGCTCCCTAAGCCCCTTGTACAAGTCCAAGGCCAAGAAGCCAGCATGGCTTCTCCTCCATGTCTTCTTCCTAATCTCCTTCTTTCTTCTCCCAAGTCCTTTTCTCAGTCTTTTCTAGCTTCTCCCCCTGCCCAGCTCCACCCTTCTTTTGGTGGAGCAGAGAACCTAGAACCTCCCCTTTCTGTGAAGATTATACTGCTTCATTAGGTAAGGGACATTTAAGAATATCTAATTCTCTAAATCAAGTTCTCAAAAAAGTGATGTTATATATTAACCTTTCCTCTAATAATTGAGCTTTTTTTGCTAATATTTTCTCTTTAAATTAGCTTTCAATCAATTTCTCCCTATACTTTGCTCTACTAGCAATTATGAGACATGTCAAGGCAAATGCATATTTAAGAGATAAATATTCACTGTGGATTTTTAAAAACACTGTGTTATGATTCTGGTCATTTACATTGACATTCATTGAAGAATAACTTTTTATCTTGCTAAATATAGCCCATCATGAACTCCATGCAAAGTACACACACACACACACAAAAGCACAATTTGTTAAAATCTTGACAATATGGGCCCTCCCTGGTGGCGCAGCGGGTTAAAGCACTGCACTACGAAGCCTTAGCCACTTCTGCATGAGTTCGATTCCCGCCTACCCCGGAGGAGTCCACATGGCGAGGCAGACCTCTCCTGACCGGCCCGCTGCTCCCCTCAGCAGTATACTTCATCGATCTGCCTGTTCTGCTTCCCACTCTATCTCTGGTGAATCCTCTCACCCATCCCATCTCTGGCCTGTACCCCAGTTCTGTATGAATAAATAAATAAATCTTTAAAAAAAATCTTGACAATATGCTTTAGCTGAATGTGTTGTGTTCTTGCATGGTTAGTATTAGTTCATGTTCTAAAATTGCAAGCCCTACACAACCTATTTGAAAGTGGAGTGACTCACTAGTTTTACAATATACAGTTGCTCTAAAAGGAGAAGAATCGGAGCTATATATAATCACTTATGAAGTAAACTTATGAAGTAAACTCATTTTGAATCATTAGCAAGGTCAGTATTTTATGAAGATCCAAGAAGAATACTGAGAAGTTCTCAGTTGAGGGAGGGGAAGGAATGACTCCCAAGCCTCGAGTTAGGTCCAGTTGAGTGTTCTACATGGGGGGTCTCAGTTTTCAGTGAGCTAATAATTTCACCATTAGCCATTGGCAGTAGAGGATTGAAAGCCATGTCCTGAAAAACAAAGGGTAAAGTAGAGAGACTTTCCAAATAATCTTCACGTTTATACTTGGAGATACCCTTGGTGTGACATACGTAAATGTACTCAGTGCATATCAGGGTGGGCAGTTAGGAAAGTATCTGACAGTAGAGTTTTGTTAGCACATATTTATTCTGCACTTGGATCTGAAGTAATAAGTATTAAATATATGACATAATCAGAGTGTGTAAAATTGATGTAGGGATTTCTCAACAGTTAATAATGAGAATCAATGACGTGATTATTCTTCTCCAAAGCACATGTCAGGTACTGTTGCTATTTGCCCAGGACTTGGGGTTGGGGTAAACTCTCTACGCAGCCCTGGCAAAGTCTCCCTGAAGGATCTGCACACACAAACACCATAAGACAATGAGAACGAATGACCAGGATAGAGTTCCGCAACTGGGTCACATGAAGTGGTTGAAAATAGGTGGGAAGGGACAAGGGGTAGAGTCAATGATCCAAATGTAAAAAATCCAAATGCAAGAAGTCTGAGGAAAATCAGTTGTAGTCATTTACACAAATTACAGGAAATTAGAATTGTAGTTCTTCTGTGATTAAAATGTTTAAATGTTGCTTCCATTTTTACTTTAAACCATACAGGCGTAGACTGGGCTCTAAATCCAAAAAGAGTATCATCTAAAGAGACAGAACAAGACACACAGAGTCAGGGGACGCCAGGAGATGCCGGAGGCTGGAAGAGCCTCTGCAGGGAATGTGGACTTATTGGAATCCTTGTCTTGAACTTCTGATCCCTAGAAATCTGAGACAAATTTCTGTTATTTTAAGTACCAGTTTTGTACCTAATTTCTCTCAGCATCTCTACTTAAACTAATAAAGGTAAATTTTATGGAAAATTGACAAATAAACAGATGTTCAAGGAAAATAAGTCCACTTGGATTCTCTCAGTCTTTACCCCAATATAGTCATAAAATACAATTTTTAATAATGGGGGGGAGGAGGGAGAAACCCACATATATTCTAAAGAAGTTCTAAGGACTAGAATAACCGTGCACTAGAAACTAATAGGCATTTCTATTAAGTGGTATACAAGTTTTAATAAAGCCATTTATATTTCATCCTCCTCCCATCATTTTTGTTTTCTAGCAACTAAACTTGTGGAAAGTAGACAGCAGCAAACTGTTTTTTTTTTGTAAGTTATAGCACCAGCATCTATAAACTTTAATCATTGAAACACCTGAGCCCTGTCTTATTGAGGAATTTTGTCTCCTGTCATCTCCTTTAGCAGAAAGATCAAGGACCCAAAACTAAGCAGCAGTCTTAGGGCTCTTGATATGTTGTGACCTTTTCTGTGTTAGTTGAAGACTCTGTCCTGCTTGTTTTTATTTTAAAATTAATTTTATGAGGCATGTCTATCCGAAAGGAGGAAGGGTTCTTCTAACTGGAGAGGACATTATCATATTCGGGGACAAGAGCTGACATATTTGATTGAAATACAGATGTTTAATTGGAGGACAGAGACATCTAATGGAAGAGCATGCATCTCTAATAGGAGGGCGTGATTGTGTAGCAGGAGGAGAAGCATATTTAATAGGTGGGTACAGATATCTAATTGGTTGGCACACATGTTCAGTTGCAAGCCATAGGAATTTAATAGGGTTACATGCATTTCTAGTTGGAAAATAATGGATTTAGAAAATAATCCCTGGGCACTGCTTATGAAAGTTTTTAGTGCAATGACAGTGGTAAGGTTTTTATTATGAGGCATAGAAAGATGTGCTAGAATTAAAGTGCCTGTTTTCAAGTAAATTTCTTACCCTGAATAATGTGATTAAAGCTATAAAGTCAGCAAGTTCATATACACTGAACTACTATTATAAAATTCACTTATAATTTTGTCATTATATTAGAGAATGAAAATTTCATTCAACTTTTAGGTATTTATTTCCATTTATACTCATTTAGCTGAGTGATGCTTTTATAAGTGAAATTATTTTCACTTTAGTAAATTAATTCGTCATTTCATCAGTTAATCAATAAAGGCAATAAGGAACAACATGTTGTTCATAGTCAAGGAATTTCTGATCTATTAGTTATATATACTTCACTCTGTATTCTGGAATATTTTAGTTCATTTTTAAACACTCTAGACATCAAGAAACATTTAAAAATAATAAATTGACAATATATTTTGTAATATTCCTGATACATATACCAATGTGAACAATAGAACTGCCAATATGTTTTGTGAGATTTCCAGTAATATGAACTTGAAGTTAATGACACCATGAATAGGTTTGAAAAGTTAAGAGAATTTGATTCTTCAAGTATTACTTCCTTTCATTTATCTTTACATGTTTTTACTTAGTTTTGCTAATTTATAGTAAGGGCTGCATTGGAAAAGGGCTTAATTTTCTCACAAGAGTCTTCCTACTTTGTCAAGATGCATTTACATGTCTGGTAAACTGAAAAAGGCCAAAGATGGAAGGAACTTTTTCTTTTGTTACATTTGGTCAACTCTTATCATGCTCTTGTATCAAAAATTTGATTTGCAGGAAATATTCTAATTATCACAGAAAGCATCTTTTATTGGCAAATATGTCCCAAATATCTGTTGTGGGGCCTGAAATATGCATATCTTGCCTAAGTAATTTTGTAGATATAGAGGGAGGGCAAGGAGAAAGGAAGAAAGAGAATAAGAAGGCAGGGAAGGACAGGAGATAGATTTTTTTTTAAGATTTATTTATTCATACAGAACTGGGGTACAGGCCAGAGATGCAGAGGGTGAGAGGATTCACCAGAGACAGACTGGGGAGCAGAACAGGCAGATTGACCAAGTACACTGCTGAGGGGAGCAGCAGGCGTGTCAGGAGAGGTCTGCTGCGCCATGTGGATCACCTCTGGGGCAGGCGGAGATCGAACTCATGCGGAAGTGTCTTAAGCTTCTTTGTGCTGTGCTTTAATCCACTGCACCACCAGGGAGGGCCAGGAGATAGATTTTTAATATATATTCATATATGTTTGCTGTACTGCTGATAGAAAATCAAGAGAATTAAATTTCAGCTACCTGGTTTGTAGCATCATTGAATAAATATTCATTTTACTTACATATATTAATAATACAAAACTGATAATATTTTGTTTGATTAAAGCTATTTTTACTTTAGCCATTTTAGATTTGATTATATTACATATTAAAATTGAACCAAAAAATATTATTCTGAATCTGATCCTACAAAACAACTGGATTATGTTGCATAAATATAATAGACAAATTTTAATGATTTGCAAAAACAGATGTCATCTGTCAAGAGCCTTAAACACATTGCAAATTACTCTAGACCACTGCTTCCAAATACAACTTTCTGTGTTGGTGCTAATGTTTTTTATGTGAATTGCTAAATAATTTAACTACTAACTTCACAGGTTTTATGAACACTTGAACTTAGTATGGCTTGTGTGACAAGAAAATGAAGATTAAATGTAATTTCTGCTAATTATCATTGAATCTAAATATTACCAGGTGAATATTGATGTGGGTTTGGAGATGTATTGGGTTCAGAAGTTTCATCAGAGCTCTTTCAGTGGCCCATGACAAGTTTCCCCAGGAAAGCAGGATTTCAAAGGGATCAAAGGGTATCAATTATACAGGGAACAGGGAAGGATGTGTCAGTCACATATACAGGGAGAACTTCCTGTGCAGGTGCTTGGTGTAATTTCTGAGCTACTCCCAGACCATCTTGGACCCTGACCATACAATGGTTACCTTGGAGTCCCCGGCCACCTCGTGATGTGGGCCGGAAAGGGGCATGGAAAGGTGATGGCACACAGGTGCAGAGGCCCTAGGTGGAAGAGAGGCCACAGCACATGGAATGTTTAGTTACATTCCAGAAAGTGGGTATATTATAAAAAAGGAAAGGATGCTTGCTCGAACATGAGGGCAGAAAGAAATGTGTTAAATGAGGGGTTCATTCCTTTGTGGGATTGTTCATATACAGTTACATTACCTTTAGGGTGGGCAGATAAGGAAATTTTTCCCCTATATTTGGTTTAACTAAGTAGATTTGAAAGGACTGGTGATTCCTTTAAAATGGCCCTCAATCAAATCTCCACTTGGCCTGCATCTCAGTCTGTGCCTCACAATATTTTAATCTCCTGTGTAGTTTGTTTCAGGCCTCTGTTAATCATTTCTATCCCTACCATAAGTGTCTGGCCTTATGTGAGCCAGTTTCTGGTCCTGTGATGCCTCTTTCCCAGATTTTCTGCTCTTAGCCTCTGTCAGCCAATGGCTACTACTGTATCACAGGTATAAATTTTGGTCAACATCAATCAATATAACTGATGTGTCTTAATAATTATTGTGTTCACACAAAAATCATTGGTGCAGGAAACAGACTGTGAAAGCAGCTACGTAACCCCTGGCTCCTGGTGTCCCCAGCCCTGTGTGATCTCCTCCCTGCTTAAGTGAGGCTGGCTCCCAAGACATGCTGCCAACTGCTAGACTGGCAAAAGTAATGAGGATAAGTGATTACTGAGAGTGATTAATTGCCTAAGATGCAATTTATCTCACTGAAAGATTCATTCCCCACCTCCCACATTGGTTTTATGTTCCAGGAAGCTTTGTTATGGAGCCCACTTGCCAGAATTGAGGTCTCTCAAATTGGAGCAACTTCCAGGCTACAACTTCAGGGTTTCAGCCTGCAGACAGTAAAAAATGGGGTGCTCATCCCTGCAACTGCTAGGAACTGAATTCTACCAATAAATGAGTGAATTTGAAAGTGAATTCTCCTCTAGTCTAGAATTCCGGTGGAACTACATGACTAACCAACATCTCCACTGTTGTGTTGCAGAGTACGCCACCTTTCAGATTCCTAAGCCACTAATCTGTGACAAAATGTGTGTTGTGTTAAGATTGTCAGTTTTTGCCAACTTGTTAAGCCACAATAGATAACTAATACAAATACCCTTCATCTGAGTAGAATAAAACGGAATAAAAGGAATAAAGATGTTTTCTTCTAAAATTCATTTAAATCATTTATGATTGAAAAAGTGATATGCTGGACTATAAAAAAAAAGACTTTACTTAGCATTCTAGAGATTTCAAATTTTTTTTAAAGATTTATTTATTTATTCATATAGAACTGGGGTACAGGCCAGAGATGTGAAGGGTGAGAGGATTCACCAGAGACAGAACAGGGAGTAGAACAGGCAGATCACGAAGTACACTGCTAAGGGGAGCAGCGGGCGGGCCAGGAGAGGTCTGCCACACCATGTGGATCACCTCCGGGGCAGGCGGGAATCGAACTTATGCAGAAGTGGCTTAAGCTTCTTAGTGCTGTGCTTTAACCCGCTGTGCCACCAGGGAGGGCCCCCGAGATTTCAAATATCTTACATCTATTTTATCAAATGGAAGATTTTTACTAATATATATGTATATACTTCAATCTTTTTTTTAAAGTTGCATTCATATTCATTATTTGGGTTCCTGTCATGAAAGGCAGTCTTTATTGACTGAATTCAATGATTCAAAATGGAAATGTCCAAGCCATCAAGGAGCGCAGGAGCAAACATACCAGGTTCTCATCCCCAAGCTGGCAGAGAGGTGTGCTGAAAGCCCGCTTACTATGGAGGAACTCACCTTCTAGAAAACTGACCTGGTTTGACTTTCCCAGATAGTTATAATATGTGACTGGATGAGGCATTTCCGGTCTCTCATATTGAAGAAAGTTTACAAGATCTTTCTGGAACAACTCAAAGTCAGCGATCACTTTGATCTCTTACATTTCCTTCATTACCTATTTGCAACTTCATTTTTGGGGGAGGAAGAGAGGGCTGGAAAATAAGAAGAAAGATGGTTCTTACTTTGCAGAAGTGATGTGCAAGCAACTTAAGAATCAAATGAGTGAAGGAGATGTTAAAGGAGTCAGCCAGCTGTAAACAGAGGAAGATATGTGGAGCCTTCAAGTTCAGGAGTTGGAGAAATATTTTGAGATTACTGTGAAGGCATAATATAGCTTCAGAATTCTGTACAGTGCAGTTTTAGAAATTCATTAAGGTTCAGAAGATCAACTACCTGGTTATAAAACACTTTCTTATCTTCAGTTATTATTAATTATGAATAACTCTTCCATTATTAATTAAAGTCATGTCTGAGAATGATGAGTATGGCATATCTATTGAGAATAAATAGCAACTTAGAACAAATGCATTTACAACCACTTGTTTATAAAAATGCTCTTATCTAATATGGAGAAGGAAAAAGTAGCAAGGTTCTGGAGACAGCTAAACAGTTATACATCTGCAAAAAAATCACCATCTCCTCAATTAGGATATGCCCTGTCATTTCCTGAAGTTCCATGACATTGACCATCCCATTTACAGTGAGTCCCTCCTCCAGAAATGCTCTTCTCTGTCTGCTTGCAAATGCTGATCCACCTTCAGAGAATTCTTGAGTATTGAAGTACATTTTAGACAGCATTTTTCCAGAACATGCATGTTTATATAAGAGTGTGTACATTGCATATGTGTACATGTACTTACTCTATATGTTTCATTATATTAAAGTTTATTTCCTTTTGAGTCTGATTTTTGTGGCCCACCTTGATGCTTGATGATTGCTTTCTTTTAATTTGTGCATTTTAGACCATTGACATTCAAAGTTAGTCTGTCCAAATTTTTACTTTTTTATTATAGAGTGGTCATTTTCAAACTCTTTAAATATGGAACTATATTCTAAATGCAATGTAAGTGCATTTTAGTATCAGAATTATATAAATTCCATGAGTGTAATAGGTATGTTTTTACCTCTGCATCTCTTGTACATAATTGATGTAAAATAAGTGTTTGTAAAATGAATAACCAACTGCTAATCAGCAGTTCAATTCAACCAATAAAAGTTACAATGAAACTTGAGAGTTAAAGAAAAAACATCAGGAATGAAGAAATCTGAGTATCTCAAAACTTGGATAATCTGGTGATTGTCCTTCTATAATTACTATTGATTTTGAAATAGTAAATAATTTAAATGGCAAGATTTTATAATCTAAATAAGTTCAAATGCTATCAGAGCTCTCTAATTATATTTACTGACTCCATCACAAAAAATTTTGAGTCTTCCTCACTGATTTTTGAGATTAAAGGAGTAGTCTAATGTGTAGAAATGATTCCGGTACACATCATTCAATGTACATGAGGTTTTGTCACAAACGCTACAATGATTCTAATAAATGCACAATACTGTGAACTAATTAGAAATGGTCTATCATTTCCATGAGCCCAAAAGCCTAAATCCCACAGTGATTGAATAAGACAGAGATTACTTTCTGATAATAAACTGCCACAACATATATACACACACATATATATATACACACACATATATATATACAAACACATATATATATACACACACATATATATACACACACATATATACAAAAACACATATATATACACACACACATATATACACATACACACATACACACACACATATACATGCACACACACACACATATATATATAGTGATAGTGATTTATGTGTGTGTGTGTATATCACATTCAAGATAGGTCTGAAATTTATATTGATGATGATAACTTTTTTTTTGTCCAAATTCTTCCCAGGGTGTAATAAAAATATATTTCCTATTATGCTGTAGTATATTGCACAATTTCTAAAAAAAATTTTCCATCCCCTTTTAGGGGGGTACGGAGTTTCCTGTGATACTTCTCCCTGTAAAGTGAACCAACAGTCTCTTCTTGTGAGAGCACAAGTTTCTATCACATTTCACCCTTGGTTGTATGTGAGTGAGTGTGGCATGCGCAAGGACACTGACAGTCTCTGCTTGTCCTTGGAAGCGTTTAGCTGATGAGCCACAGTTACTTTCAGTGCAAGCAGGGGGCAAGCTCTAAACACTATGTCAGCTTTCACTCAACTGCACAAACTGTCTGAGAAGGTCTCACAGCACCAGGACTCCAGGAGGCCTTCGTTCAATTTCCTCCAGGGGGTCCTAGTGTCCAGGCACCTTCAGTAGCCCCCCCCTCCCATTCATCAGCTGCCTCCTCTCTCCCCGCTCTGGCAACTGAGGTCAAGTGTGCCCGTCCCTTGTTCTGGAAATGCTTTCATTGTGCATGGCAACATTAACTTTTAATTTAAACCTGCTTATGTATTTTGCTATTATCTTAGACTTTTACCTTCCATATAGCTCCAACACTACAGCAATATACTTAACACAGCACAAGCACATAATCCTAATTGTCTGATAAAAAATGCAAACCTCTTAAAATACAATATTTTCCTTTAGAGTTTTCATAATTAGACTTCTGCTGATGTTTTATGATGCAGCCATAAACAACTAGTAGTGATTAATGTACCCCTTGGGTCCAGCTCTGTCTTGAACACTTGCAGTGAGTTTCTTCACTTCATTTGATCCTCACAGCTATTCTGTGACAGTCACCAAGGGGCACAGGTTAAGTGCCTTACTGAGATCACACAGCATGATAGGAAAATAAATTTCAAGCTGAGGCAGGCTGAGGTCTGAGAGGGAACTTTCAAGCCCTGTATTATAAAATCTCTGGCTTTTAACTTGCATCCTTTTAAGATGGTTAATGTTGTTTTCCCTTTGTAAATATCAAATACTTTTCAATGGAAGAACTAAAATTGTCATATTTTGACACATAAAATGCTTTTTAGGACTTTTGTACCCTAGTGTGTATGAAAATATCTCATGTCTGTAGAGGCTTATGTCTAACTCAGGGAAACACTCAAGATTAGGAAAAGCAACGTGATGAACTAAAGAAGAGGATGTACTTTCTAGAATGACAAAATTTTGATTAAAAAAAGATCTTATATTTTCAGTCAAAGAATATTTTAGAAACATTTTAAAAGCAGGAGGTGAGTTCCCAGTTTTCAGTCTCACTCCCACCACCTGTCCCAAAGGCATTCATCTCTGTACTTATTCTTGGGCCCAGAACCTCTACCCATACACATTGAACAGACGTCCAGATGAAGAGATGCTCATATTGCTTCCAAAAACTCGGAAGAAAAGGCATTATAGACACAGTTATGATCAATCTAATGTTGCCCTTCAATACCCTACAAACAGATCTATGGGTAGAGTCTTGAATGAAGAGTCAGAAGATCAAAAGTGGATCTTTAATGTCATGATTTTGATATCAGTGCACACAACTCAAAACCATTTTAGGATGTCCCAGGATACAAACCACATAAAAATATAGGGAGAAGAATCACAGTATTCTTCTTAGGGAGAGTCAAGATTCTTGTTGACTTAACATGGTTGGAGAACAAAGTAATGTACATTATTTTTTTCAATTATCATTTATCTTTAGCATGTCAATCTAATACATATTTGCTAGAGACTTATTTATTTATTTAATTTGAAACTGATACAGGGCCCTCCCTGGTGGTATAATGGATTGAAGTGCAGCACAACAAAGCTAGTGACAGCCACTTTAGCACAAGTTCAATTCTGGCCAGAGAGGTGACCCACATGGCTCTTCAGACCTCTCCTGTCTCACCCACTGTTCCCCTCAGCAGTGTACTTCCTCAGTCTGCCTGCTCTATGCCCCCCTCTCTCGTGAATCCTTACCGCCCCTTCACCACTAGCCTGTACCCTAGTTCTGTATGGACAAATAAATATATCTTTAAAAAATAATGGAACTATGATACAAATTTGCAAATTTAGTTTGGACATCAACTATAAAAATTATTAACTCAAAAGTTTAAAATTCTTTCGAAGAAATAAACTAGTGTCTCCTGTAGTTAGATAAATTGCTTCCAATATTGGTTACACGTCATTGGATACATTTTACATTCACGATCTTGGTTACTTGTAGCAAAGAGCTTGTTTCCTCCTGTGCTTGTCAAGTCAAAGTCAATGAGTTCATGGGTGAAAGCATCTCACACTCACAGGCATTTACACTTGAAAAGTCCATGGGCTTCATGAATCCAAGACACTGCATGGAAAACACTTTGTCTGGAATGATATGTGGAAACTAACAAATCATAATAATTATTCACAGTTTTAAATTCATGGTTATTCAAAAGGTATATAATTCTTTTGAGAGAAATAACTTTATATGCAATAGTTTATGTTTGTGTCTGTTACCTAAACCTCTGTATCTTACTAGCACAGATTTCTTTTTTGACTAATTGTTGAATATTGTTTAACTACTTTGTTTTGCCTCCGGTGAAAACCACAGACATAATAATCTATGTCCTGATAAAGTGAATGTGGAATAGCACATTTCAGGAAACTGAGATCTTATTTATTAGTCACAGATGCCCAAAGTATCATTTTACTTCAGGTACAGATAATCTTAAAGGTTGTTGTGTGAAATAGTTCAAGGAGAGTCTGATAAAAAAATGAATGAGATGGAGGGAGATGGTGGGTTTGCCCCAGGAAAAAGCTTCTGAATAACTATTAGATTTATCTATACATAACAGGCAACAGAAAAACAGTCAGACTTTTGTATTTTGGTGAAATAAGAACATTTAGAAATAAAATATTCTCTTGTAATCTTGTTATGCGAATATCCATTTCCAGTGTTTATCACATCTTGATGGAAGTAACAAAAATAAGATCGAAATGGAGCTCATCTTTAATCACTCTTAGAAAAATGAGAAAAATAAAGACAATGTCATACATTGCACATATTTTTCATTTTAAAGCCTCTCTTTTTCACTACAAAGTTTATTTTGTATTCATTCCCACATTTTTCATTTCAATGACCAAGGAGGTTTTAATTGACTAGAAAGATCAGCAATGTGGTCTTCTCCTGTATATGTATGTGTTCTCCCTCTCTTGCTTTTTCTCCATTTTAGTGTTTTAGGATCTTTCACATCTCCAAATTCTGATTTAACAATTACATAGATTTAATTCTGGACAAAACAGCCTGTTCAATTGTTTCTATAGTTTAAACTAAATGTCACAACTAAATGCACATTTGCTTTCCTGTACTCCTACACACCTGGCTATGATGCTCTATAGAATATAACTTACATATCTCAAGTACCCACGTGATCTTGAACAGAAGCAGCTGATGATCACTGTTTTGAAGGAAGCCTTGGCTCTGCGCACAACTTCCTGAGGTGTCCAAGTGATAAAGGCTAGAGAGATAGTGTGGAGCACCATACCTAGTGTAGGAAACTGCATACATGTGCGCGCACACACACACACAGCACGGGTTACCCACAAATATCATGTGATTAATGATCTGTTTGCTGTTAACTAAAGCACATGCCTTTAACTGAGATTCTTGCCCCAGTATTGCCTGAGGAAATATCCTCCATTAATGTAATCAGATGGTTCCAGGTGTTTATGCCATCAGATTCCAGGTCCAGTAAACGAGGATGTGCCTGGGTCAAGATGACCAAGGAGGTGACAGTAAACACTGGGGACTAAATATGACAAACACCCAAGACACCAACTGTGAGGGACTGTTGTGACAAGTTCACTTTTGATTAACTGTCATTGTTTAACTTATTAGAAAAAGACAAGTTGGAGAGATGTCAGAATGATCTTATGCAGTAACAAACCTGCTGTTCTCTCAGATCGCTGGTTTTCTGTGTCTGTGATTTTGTGCTGTTTTTCCAAAGTGTATAATATGAATCTAATCATGAGGAAACATCAGACATTCACACATGAGGGGTATTCTACAAAATGACTCCTCATCTTTATGAATAAAGTACATCTTATAGGTTCAGCTCCTGTCTTTGCTCATTGGCTTTGGCAGCAACTGGCAGCATCCCAGCATTTCCAGCAACACATGTACAGTCTGAGCCCTTGCCTGGTACTCCTCCAATGGGAGGGCCTCCCCTTCTCTGGACGTGTTCAGCTGGTGAGTCAGAAGCGTCTTCTCACCCACTGACCAGCAGAACTCCAGCTCTCTGATTTCTTATCAGAATACCAGACTTTCCTTTCACTCTGGTTGTTTTTTTTTTGAACAAAATGAAAGGTGTTTTAAAGAAATGCTTGCTGGCCCTCCCTGGTGGCACAGAAGGTTAAAGCACAGCATTAAAGCTAAAAAGCTACTTTCGCATGAGTTCGATTCCTGCCTGCCCCGGAGGAGATCTACATGGCGTGGCAGACCTCTCCTGACCTGCCGGCTGCTCCCCTCAGCA
>NW_004567118.1:41220487-41223866 GCF_000260355.1 Condylura cristata
CGTTTCCCTAGATTAACTAATTAATTTTTCTATTTAACAAGATGAAGTGTGAGCTTAATGTTACTTTCACCAGGATGAAATAAATAATGTGTGGACCCTACTATGTTGTCCAGCAGACAACTTTTCATGGAAATGCCCATTATTGCCATCACCCAACTTGGAGATTATTTCAGAAAACAACTCTTTGAGAGCACCTCAGTGTTCAAAATGTTGCGAAGATCATCCTCAGAGTCTACTCCCTGAAGTCTCTTTAAGGAATATTTTTCTGAGAATAAACCAAGAGCCCAGTACTACATTTGAGGACCTAGTGATGTCACCAGTCAGCATGGTGGCTGGGATTCTTTTATACAGCAAATCCTAAAAATCAGAAGACCATCTAATTGGCCTTCAGCTATTGTAGAACAGATTTATACATCTGCCTTAAGACTATCAAATTGTCATAACTCAGTGATCTTTAAATCTAAGGTAGGAGATGAATAATCAAACATTTGAAAGATTCCAGTGTACCAGATGGGCATACATTGTTATTACTAAGAGCAGGGAATGTAAGTGCCAACAACTTACGAGAGAACAACTTAAGTAGACAGGTTTATAAGAGTTGAATATATAAAGTTCAAATTTTTTCACTACAAGAAACAAGATTTTGTAAAATATAATGACTTTAGAGTGAGGAAATATGAAAAATTTAGAGTATCTTATTTACCTTCACTCTTTAATTATCTGGTACATAGAAGTTATGTTGAAGGAAATTATTTTTTTGTTTTAATGTATTGAATTGGCTTTTCTACTAGACAGGTCATTTTCAAACCTCTTCCTGATAGTTCTCTGCAAGATGCCCTACTGAGTATAGACAACAGGGTATGAGGTTCAGGGAAATCTGCCTCTGAAATGACAGAGTAAGGGACATCAGTGCCTGCTGACTCTGGACCAGATACAAATGTTCCCCCAGCTGGAAAAGCAGAATGGGAAGGTCACATATCCCTAATCTACTGGGATATTTATGGATTCCTTTGAGAACTGATTAATTTCTTAGGAGACAACTAGGACTTTGAGTAGTTGTCTTAGAGGAGGCCATTGTGGAGAACTCACCCCTGGAAACATTGCTCTGGAAACACTGTCTTTCTCTGTGACTAAGTCTGCTGCCATTATCATCTTTCAGACATGGACGTTCCTGGGCCACACATTCTGGAATATGTAGCTGTGTTTTTCTTAGGAAACTGAGAGCTCCAGAGTTACTCTTAAGTCTTATAATATAAGTGTAAATTGTTATTCCAAAGTGATGTGGTAGAAATAATTTTGAGTCTAATTACTTTCAGTGAAGACTCTATTTGTGTTACTGAAACTTGAGAGCATGAAGAAATAAAATGGTTTGAATTACTTTGCCATGGCTAGATACACCAGGCCATCTTTTACTCTTAATTCCTATAAGTTATTTAATATAAAGGACAGATATAAATATGTGTATTAGATATATGAGTAAATTTGATAAACTCATAAAATATTTAGACTATAGTAAAATTGTCAGTTATAAGAAATTAAAAAATATCTTACGGCCAAGGGAAACATTATAATTGATGAGAACTTAGCTTGAATCATAAACTTGAGTCTCCATATATAAATGTCAAGATAGATGGAATTTAATTATCGTGATTTAGAAGAAGGAAAATTTAAAACCACTGTTTATGCCCAGTTTAATGCAAACAAAATTCACTGTTCACAGCAACTGGCAAACTGGAAGATTTGATCCTTAAATTGAGAAATGTTTGATTTGTTTTATTCTTTAATAATAGTTTTTACAAGTGATTTTGTAATTTTGGCATAAAATAAAAGCTAGGGAAAAAAACCATCTGAGATCAAACATTTTATGATTTTTAACAATATGTTATTAGCCCATTGTCAATTTTTTAAAAGCAAAGTGAACTGATTTTCTTGTGTGAATATATTCAGTGGATTTGATTTGTTAATATTGTCTCTTTTGCAGCTCTCATGTGCTGTGATATTGACATCCGCCCTTCTGACTACATGATCTCACTCCTAATTATATCAGGTTTTTCTGGAAAATAAAGTTGGCTTCCTCTGGGGGACCAACACAATTTCATGAGGCCAGGCTATGCTTCTCAGACTTTAGGATCTCTGAGTTCAAGGACTTTAGGTCAATTCCACAAATTCACAAATTCTATAGCAATTAGCAGTTGTTAGAAATACTTCCCTTAGTATGTCTAGAATTATGCGACTGAAAATTAGCTGATTTCTCTGTCCTGATTTATTTCTTTGGAACTTACTCAAGTAACTATTGACTTGTTTTCTAATATCAGCCTCGTGTAAATACCTTTGTTGCCATCTGTGCAAGGGTTGAAGGCAATGGTATTATGGCAATCCATAAGCAGACTTTTAAAAATTGTGATTCCTGGGGCTTCCTTGGTAGCCTAGGGATTAAGTCTCAGTGTTATCACTGCTTGAGTTGATCCCCAGCCAGGGAGGTGACCCACATGGCACAGCAGAGTTCTCGTGATCTGCCCTCTGCTCCCCTCTGTAGTGTATTTGAGTCCATGTGCTTGTTCTGCTCCCCACTCTGTCTCTGGTGAATGCTCTCACACTCGCTGTTGCTAACCCAACGAGGGGCACGCTGACAACTACATTTGGGCAAACGTAGTAGACTCAGAGTCATGAAAGAATGAAGCAGTAACCTGTGGTCTGGAGTCCAGAGCCTGTTTATCAGGTGTGTATATATATATATGGGGTCTGTATTTGCAGGGAAAAACAGGAAATGGGCCCGACATGGGGGATGGGGTGCATGTTTGTACCGGGCCTGGGGCTTCTTGCAGTTTCTGCTAAAGACAAAGTAGTGGGCTGCAGCTGTTTGCGGGACAAAGTGCACTGTGCTCTGCTGGCTTGTTTGTTGGCTTTACTGGGGAGTGTGCTCACCCATGCACATTAACCAGGGTGCATTTGAGGTCCTCTCAAGGTTAGCCATAACCTGCACCTCTGGCCTATATCCCAGTTCCTATATGCATAGATAAATAAAACTGTTAAAGAATAATAATATTTATTATTCCTTCCCCTTCTCATTAGCACAAGCTGCATGTGAGTAGGGGGCTATGATGGGATTGGGCAGGCAGGGGTTCTTTTCCCATTCTACTGTAACTGTACACAACAGAGATCTGAGACTAGGCAACATTAGGTCTTGGTGCCATTCTTAAGGTGTGGTCAACAAGACTCACAAAGCCCCTGAGTTAAAGGGGGGGGGGGGGACAGTTAAACAGGACACAAACACAGACCCAACCCTAGGATAATGGAGCATTTTAACAATCTTGCATGGGCACATTCAACATAGAGAGGCCCTAGGAAGTGCCTCAAACAGGGAGACTTGCTCAGGGGT
>NW_004567118.1:41225414-41226276 GCF_000260355.1 Condylura cristata
CCACTCTGTCTCTGCTGAAGCCTCTCGCTGCCCCTGAGCCTCTGGCCTGTACCCCAGTTCTGTATGCATAAATAAATAAATCTTTAAAAAAGACAAATGAAAGGAAAAGAAAGAAATAGAAGTAAAAAGGAAAGGAATGAATAAACACTTCAAGAGCTATATGACACCATTAGGAAAGGAAATATCAGAGTTTTAGGTATCCTAGAAGGCGAAGAGAAAGGCCAAGGAATTGAGAAAATATTCACAGAGATAATATAAGAGAACTTCCCTAATTTGAAGGAGATGAAAATAGACATCCAAGAAGCAAGAAGAACCCCAAACTACCATGATGAGAGGAGAAAAACAGATAGACATATTATAATAAAGATTCCAAGATTGCAAGATAAAGAAAAGATAATGAGAATGACAAGAGGGGAGAAACAAATAACTTACAAAGGAAAACCGATCCGGATGACATCAGATTTTTCTGAAGAAACACTATGGGCAAGAAGAGAGTGGAGGGACATTCTTAACAAACTCCAAAGCATTAAATGCCAACCAAGAGTACTCTACCCTGTGAAGCTCTCCTTCCTCTATGAAGAAAGAATAAGGACAAACAGAAACTCCACAATTTTGTCAAGACTAAACCCCCACTCCAAAAACTACTACAAGAAGCCCTCGAACCAAATCCAACAGAAGAATGAACAAGAACAGTTAAAAACAAGGAATAAAATATAGCGGGACCAAAATGGCAAATGTAGATGCCAGTATATCAATATTATCTCTAAATGTAAATGGATTAAACTCATCAGTTAAAAGACACAGAGTTGCAGGATGGATTAAAAAACAGAAGCCATCATTCTGCTGTCTGCAGGAAACACAT
>NW_004567118.1:41228440-41268385 GCF_000260355.1 Condylura cristata
TCCCCAACAAGTATCAATATTTTAATGACTACTCAGTTTATCAATCTGTCATTGTTATTTAACATACTGTATTAAGTATAAGGGGTATTTTAAATTCTTTGTAAAACAATTATGTTATTAACATAATATACATAAAGTAAGTTCTTAGTGGAGGATTGATGGGTCCTTGTTCAATATTGTAACTTTACTTTAGTTAATTTTAAACCTATTTCTTAAGTTCATCAGTTATTCCTCTCTTGAATTTCTAGGGCATTAGCTGCTATTAGTTCCATCCAACAATGTTCTTTTTCTAGAAATGTATTTTTTTATTACAATCATTTCTCCTTATATGCATGCATTTAATATCCATTAAATTCCTTTTATCAAAGGAGATATTAAAGTTAGACTTCACTTAACTTTTACTCTCAAGTGCCAGAGTAGAAGAGAAGATCTCACACACCTTTATCTTCCTGGATGGGGGAAAGCCTGACATTGTGAGCTCATATTGTAACAGTGTGGTCCCTAAGAAAAGGGGTAGTTCCAGGTTTCCTGTCCCACCCAGAAGGAGGGTGGAGCTGAGCAGAGAAAAAGAAGAGAAGAGAAGGGATCAGGAGAGGAGAAGAAAAGAAGGAAGCTGGATGGAGAGCCAGGAGACCTGAGGAAGCCTCATGGAGCAGCAAGCATGTGATGAAGAAACCATGCTTGTTTCCTGACCCTGGACTGGTTAAGGCAGATGTGGGTGAGAGACCTGTAGGGAGGTGACAATGGCAGTGTTTATAATGATTTTGATTTTGCTCATTTCCTCCTAGATTTGTTTAACCATTTCTGACCCTTTTCCATGGGTCCTAGCCAGTTGTTTTAGTCTTGTGGCGGGCTTTCAGGCCTTGCTTTGGGCCAATCCCTTTTGGGTTGACTTTTGCCCACGAGGGGATGGGTAACTTGAGATGTTTGATTTAGAAGTTATATTCTTTTTGTTTTGTATTGTATATTTACTGTATTAAAGTCCCTTTTCATTAAAGTTTTATATGTTTTGTCTTGTTGCCTCGGATGGCAGAACCCACTTAGAGCAGGCAGGTTTGGGGCTTCAGGGGTGTCCCTCACTCCCTGTCCTGTAACAAAATGATGCAACAGGCAATTTGGCAATTAGTCAGTATATATGATTTCATTTTTCTTTCCATGACAGCCCTGTAGGAGGAACAGGGATATCTGTCTGTGGGCAATGTAAAGACGTGAAAAAATTAAGCCATTTATCTTAGCGGCATAGCTAAAAAGGAACAAAATTGACTTTAAAACTCAGGTCTATTCAACTGCTAATATCTTCTAAAATACTTTTGTAGCATATATTTCAAAAATAAACTTTTCTAAGATTGCATATTATTTCTTATTTTGTGATCATGAAATACTCAATATTCATACTGACATCTTTTCTTGATACTCAATTTTGATCTTCATGAGCTCTGCAATCTCAGTGTTGGAGAAGTCACAAATGGGTAGTTATGTCCTTTGTTCCTCCAGGTTGCTAGATTGGTGAGAGATTTAGCCTGAGTCTGTAGATGGCTTAATGGGAACCCAAGGTCGCCATGGTCACTTGAGATCAGTAGGTATTTCCTAGATCCTTTCTGCTGATTTATCATGAGATGAATTGAGCCGAGGTTGCAAGTCAAACAAACAAGGCACCGATGAGAAACACTACTAATAGGTCTTTATGGGAGTATTAGACCAAGTTGCTCAGAGAGGAAGAATACCTCAGCACAGAGGTATTCTGAACTTTATCTTCTACTGGCTGGATGCTGGAGGATACACGTGAAGAAAAGACAAAAGTATGCTTGTAACAAGATGTTAGTATGTGATTGAATTCTCTGCAAGAGTTTGTTCTACTTGGAAATTCATGACTGACATGAGCAATCACCTATATCCAAAACTGTGTCTATAATCTATATCTGATACAGTGAATGGGCTCTCAGATAAATATTTGCAGATTTGCCTCTTTTGACAAATTTATGACGGAATTGGTTTTCCCAGAGCTCTTAATTATCTATGGGTTTACTTTTTTTCTCTCCTTCCCTTGCAGTTTCCCTTCTCTTGACAGGTTTAGGGTCAAGGAAAGGAAACCCAAACAAAAGCAAATAGTGAGAAAGCTGGCCAGCACCAACTCCTCTTCCTCCCTGTGCTGCCCCTTCCCCCTCCCCATTACTCTTGCTGATTTCCCATTTTTGTCTTTGTGTAAATAAAGGCCTGTGCCCACTGGTCTCCATCCCAGCACTGACTTTTACTCCCTCCCCTTTGCAGACTCTAGCCCACCTCCCCTTTTTCTTTGTCGAACATTGTATAAATAGCCCTGTAACTTGCCAAAGAGCAGGACTGTGGTCTTTCGGACATGAGAGTCTGCTGTCCTCCTCATTTGTCAACAAATAAAGCCACTTTCCTTTTCTTCAAAATCTGTACCCTTTTATTGGCTGAGGGAAACTGAGACCAGCGTTCAGTAACCTATCCAGGTTCTTTCTCTCCTTTTCTCTTCTCTATCATTTCACTCTTTCTTTATTATCTATCATCTATATCTATCTATATCATCATCACCTATACATCAATTATCTGTTCAACAAGTTCCCAGTATTTCTGACCCAGGATGTTGGACAGGACGTTTCTTTTGTACTGACTTTAACTACTTTTTGGTTTCTAATGGTGTTATAGGCTGACGCCAAATCTGTTACAGGACAGGGAGAGAGGGACACCCCCGAAGCCCCAAACCTGCCTGCTCTAAGTGGGTTCTGCCATCCGGTGCGTCAAGACAAAAAATATAGCTTTAATGAAAAGGGACTTTAATACAGTAAATATACAATATGGAGCACAAGGAATAAATCAAACACCTGAAGTTACCCTTGCCCTCGTGGGCAAAAGCAAACCCAAAAGGGATTGGCCCAAAGCAAGGCCTGAAAGCTGCCACAAGACTAAAGCACCTTCTGACCAGGACCCATGGAAAAGGGTCAGAAATGGCCAGACAAATCTGGGAGGAAAAGAGCAAAATCAAAATCAATATAAACACTGCCATAGTCACCTCCCTACAGGTATCTCATCCACATCTGCCTTAACCAGTCCAGGTTCAGAAACAAGCATGGTTTCTTCCTCACATGCTTGCTGCTTCATGTGGCTTCCTCAGGTCTCCTTCTTGCTCTCCATCCAGCTTCCTTCTTTTTTCTCCTCTTTCTCTGCTCAGCTCCACCCCCTTCTGTGTGGGACAGGGAACCTGGAACTTACCCTTTTTCTAGGGACCAATTACAATGGGACTGAGGTGTGATAGTAAAAGGAGCCTATAAGTTTGCTTTGAAACATCCTGTGTGCTCTTTAAACCCTCTACTTTTGAGGTTTTTATGGAGGCTTCATTATATAGGTCTGATCAATTGAATCATTGACTATTTGAGCTCCATTTATGGCCTCTGTTCCCTTCCTGGAGTTCTGGGATGTGGCTGGATGCTCCAAACTTCTAATCATACAATTGGTTCTCCAGGAAACCATCCCCACCAGTGGGCTCCAGCCCAAATCTCACCTCATTAACACAACAAGAGACACCTTCATTCCTCTCCTCATTTAGGGATTTCCATAGATTAAGGAAGCTATTAGTCAAGAACTGTGGATAAAGACCAAATATGTACTGAGGGAGAACAGAAAATATGGAAAGGAGGCCTTACAAGACCAGAAACTGGTGTCACAAAACCAGAATCTGGTAGTCAGGATAAAGATGATGAACATCATCAGAGAACTGGTTACAGAGAAGAAAAATCCTTAAGTACCAATTGCTATAGTAATTATCATAACGTTATTGAAAGCACCTGGGGTACAGACCAGGAGGGGATATGGTGAGAGCCACTGTAAAGAATTGCCTGTCCTTACAAATCAACTTAGTTGCACTCTAGAAGTAATTAATTAACAATAGATAAACATTCCACAAAGGAATGAACCCCTCCCAAAGGGAAAAACACTAAATACAATTTCTGCAAATGGCAAGATGCAGCTCTCCTACCTGTGACTATGCAGTGTCTCTTAAACCTGTCCTTTCAAAAATGCAGCTCTCATCCTGTTAGTGGACAAACAGGAGCAGCCAGGGACCCTCTAAATGGGTTTTTCCATCTGCCACAGGAAGACAAACACACTCTTGGTGCAGAGGAACACCAATAAAAAAGAACTTTAATATAATTAGTGTACAATAGAGTTAAAATAGTTTCCCTGGGAAACACCCAAGTAACCCATCCCACCTCATGGATAAAAGCCCAGCCATGCAGGTTTGGTCTAACAGGGGCCATCTGAGGTCCAAAGCTGTGCCCCCAAGTTACCTTCTGTGGGGAACAATAGAGACAGGAGCGAAGGGGGAAGTCATGTCTAGAAGGAAAAGAGGAAAATCAAAATTTAAGTCAAGATAAAGACGGCTGTTGTGAAGCTCCCCACCCCCAGGTCTCTCACCCACATCTCTTTCTAAGGTCTCTTTCTGTGGCCTACAGGTCTCAGGTAAGTGTTCAAGGCTGAGAAGCAAGTGTGGCTTCTTCACATATCTCTCTGCTCCATGAAACAACTCCAGGCCTTCTTTCTCTTTCCTTCTTATTCTTTCCAGTTTTTTCCTGGCTTCCCCTTGCTGTCAGCCTAGCCCATTCTTGGGTGGTGCAGGGAACCTGGAACTGCTCCCCACCCCATGGGAATTACCCTGTTATAGTCAAACACTGACCACCTGTATCTATGCAGGCGTGTCTTTTCACAAACCTGCAACTTCCAAATGCAGTGTTTTGCCTGCTTGTGCCAGTGCAAGTGTCCTTTCCATCTTTTATAACAAACCTGCCTTTTTGGATATAACAGAGTGGTCCCCAGGAAAAGGAGAAGTTCCAGGTTCCCTGCCCCACCCAGAAGGAGGGATGAGCTGAGCAGAAAAGAGAAGGAATCTGAGGAAGAAAAAGCTGGATGAAGAACCAGAAGGAGACCTGAGAAAACCACATGGAGCAAAAGGAGACATATGAATAAACTGTGTTTATTTCTTGGCCCTGAACTGGTTAGAAGAGAGGTGGGTTTTGAGACCCGTGGGGAGGTTGACTATGGCAGTGTTTATATTGATTTTGATTGTGATCTTTTCCTCCCAGACTTGTCTGGCCGTTTCTGGCCCTTTTCTATGGGCTCAGCCAGAAGGTGCTTTAGGCTTGTGATAGGCTTTCAAGTCTTGCTTTGGGTCAATCCCTTTTGGGTGGACTTTTACCCACAAGGGAATGGGCAACTTCAGGTGTGTGATTTAGAAACTATATTCTTTGTCTTTTCCGTATTGTATACTTGATGGAGGAAGGAATGCAGAGGCGGCATCACAAGACTGAGTCACACAAAGGGGACAGATAGAAGGGGCTAGTGAAGCAACTGACACAGCCATAACATCAAGGTTAACCCTGTCAGGGATAGTTGGGGGCTGAGGACAGGATGACTGAGCCTTGACCTTTTGGACCTGTTACTGTTCCTGCTCACTATCTTGCAAAATAACAATCCTGGGGGGGGGGGGAGACCACAAAGATAACATTCTGGGAATACTGAGGTATTGGCGATTTGTGCAAGCACATGGGCCAATGGCTTTAGGGGGTTTCTGAAAATTTTCCATTCCCCTCCCTTCCCCTTTCTGCAAGCTTAAATACCTGCACTCAGCTCAATAAACTTGAGACCTTGACACGACTCAGATTGACTCTGTCTTTCTTTACGCGCCTGGTCTCCTTTCTCTCTCCCCCCATTGGCTTTGCAGGAGGTGCCCCCTCGAGACCCACGAATTACTAGACCTGCTGGACGGGTCAAGGGATGCCCCAGGATACCTGAATATCTTCAGGAGTTCCCAGCAGATAACAGACTGTTTGGCTGTGTTTGAAGCTCAAATCCAAAAGGTGAAAGATAAGGACGTGGAGATGAAGGTCATCAGGAATCTCTTCAAAGTCAACCAACCTAGGCTCACAGGGAGTGAGCCCCTCCCAGGGAGAGGCTGTCTCTATCAGGGCAGTCTTTACACCAGCATGGGGCAGCCGCTTCTCTGCCCTCCTGTGCCTATGCAGGTGCTCCTTTCCACCCACTCTCTCCCTCTGCAGGGCAGCAGCCTCCTGCCTGCCCGTGACCTGTACCATGCTGGGACCTCTCTGCATTGACCTCCCTCAAGGGAGACCTCTCTCCTAGAACTGCTGCCTACAACCATGCAGGTCTCTTTTCCTGCAAACCTGTCCCTTTCGGGGCAGCTCTTTCTGCCTGCTTCTGTCTATGCAAGTGTCTTTTCTCTCCTGTCTCCTTCTAATAAACTTTCCTCTTTAAAAATCCAACTGAGTTTCTGCCTCGTGGAGAATCTCACTGCGTGCCACTGAAAGGGGAGCTCTGGTGAATCCTTTCCCAGAGTGAACCCAAGGACCCCAACTCAAAAGACGACATCATACTCAATGTATTAAAGTTCCTTTCCATTAAAGCTCTTATGTCCTGTCTTGATGCTGTGGATGGCAGAACCTATTTAGAGCAGGCAGGTTTAGGGGTTCAGTGCCCCTCTCTCCCTGCCCTGTAACATAGCTAAATGTATCTTCTTTTGAGGAGATGCACCATGTCCTGCTGAAAGGAGAGCTCTGGTGAAACTTTTCTCATAGGTAACACAAGGATCCTGTTCTCTTAACCCAATACCTCTCTAAACCAGCATCATGTATGAATATGCTCTGGTCATTTTGTAACAGGTACAGGTTTCATGGACTCCGCCCTCACTCCAGATACTGGAACTACTAATCCCATCAATACTAAAGAGAAGCACGCTGGCACGAGAGGGCGAGTTGAGCAGCCAGGTTGGGATAAAACCGAACATGTGGGCTCTGGAGGTCTCTTGGCCTGGTGGTTTGCAGCTGGTCGGTTGGCTCTCGGTCGGTTTTCAGCGTGCTGGTGGAATCCACGTCAGCAGAACTGGTAGGACATTCTGGTTTAACTTGTATTTCTCTCCCTCTTTCTCTGGGTTGTTCCTTTACCTTTCTCCTTATAAATAAATCCATTATTGAACCTTTTTGAGTGTGTCTATAGTACGATTGAATCTTAAGCACACGGGCGAGGACCCACAGACAGGCAACCCAATTCACATTGAGGTGCCCTGTAACAATTTGAGTGATCAAGTATATATTTTTTCTTATAATGTGCAATATCACACAGATGAAAAGAATATAAACCACAGAAACCAAGTTTAGTATAGAATTCCTTGTGAACAAGGAATCGAGGTGGAAATGGAGATTGAGGAGAGTTGTTTCTATAACCAAAAATCCAGGACTGTCCTTGAAAGTTTGTTAGAGGGCTAAGATCCATATTGTATTGTAATGTTACTATACTGAACTATAAATATCATGCATGTTGTTCTATCAATAACATTTTCTGGAAGAATTTTCAAATTAAGACAAGTCTAGTACTTCATAACATTGTTATCTCTATGGCATGCTCAGGTGGAATAGACCTTTTGAGTTATAGCTCCAGGACTTACCTGTCATCAAAAAAATGAGGTGAGTGGAGGTAGAGGGTTGTTGGATATTTGCTTAAGAACTTTATGCTAAGGATCTAAGGGACACAAAAGAGTATCTAAATCTTATGGTAGGTAATGCTGCAGCTATTTATATGTATTTTAAAATAGTTAACTTTTTTTTAAAGATTTATTTTACTTGTAAAACAGAACTGGGGTACAGGCCAGAGGCTCAGGGGCGGCGAGAGGCTTCACCAGAGACAGAGCGGGGAGCAGAACAGGCAGATCGATGAAGTACACTGCTGAGGGAAGCAGCAGGCGGGTCGGGAGAGGTCTGCTGTGCCATGTGGTCACCTCCGGGGCAGGCGGGAATCGAACTCATGCAGAAGTGGCTTTAGCTTCTCAATGCAGTGCTTTAACCTGCTGCGCCACCAGGGAGGGCAATAGTTAACTTTTTAAAAAATTTAGAGAAGTGACAAATCATGTTGGCATAGAGAAAGGTATATAATTACATTTTACATGAGTAAGAATATGTGCTTTACGTGACTCAGATGAAAGCATGAACAAAAGACAGTGTAAGTCAGGGTATGATTGTATAAGGTTAAAAACTAAGTGTTGAATGTGACCAGATATGGGTAATTACACAATGGCTTCCTGTGTAACCATATATGTGTAATAGCACAATGATTAGAATTTGGCCTTGTATGCAGGTGTACAGCACCACGTCAGCTTTCTAAAAATGAACCTAAAGCCTATATAAGAGACACTTTGCCCTACACTCGCAGTAGCTTCAGACCTCACTCTCCGGAGCTGTCTCAGCTGCTTCCAGGGAGCAATAAACTCGACCTTTTCAGCCTTTCTGTCTCCTGACGTTCTTCCTTGAAGACACTGGACACAGAAATCAGGACAAAACACTAAGTCTCACTCCTAGCATAGCAGGAAGGTTCAGGAGTCTTGAATAGATAGAGGGAATTGATAAAGTTGCTATGGAAACAGCCCACAGAATGATCACTTTGACCATGAAAGGGGAATCAGGGCCAGGACATATTCTATGTCAAAGGTCAATTCCCAGCATTAACTTCCCAGAAAATGACTGGATAATTGGCTTACCCCTTTTTCTCCTCCCCACCCCATGAAAACAGTCTCTAAAAGGGAACCCCCAGGTCCTTCTCTGTATGTAGACCTCTCCCTTCCTGCCTTCTGCCCTCTTCATATTTTAACAAATCCATCTTTTCTGCCCTCCTTTCTGTCTCTGGTGAGTTCCTATAATCCATGTGCTTTGAGCCTCCCCTCAACATTTCTCCCAACATTTTAATTGTGTGAAAAATTAAAAGAGAAATACTTGAGCATACTAGAAAATGTTTTGGTATATAACCTCTCCTTGCTCTGGCAGACAGGAGAAAAAGGCAGCTACTTAGATTTGGGATCTGAAACTATAACAAGGTGGTCCCCAGGAGAGGGGGCATTCCAGAGACCCCCACCCAAGAAAGGGCTGGACTGAACATGGAGGGGAAAAAGCTGGAGAGGAGTCTGGAAGAAGGAAAGAAGGATGGGGAGTTAGGAGACCTGGAGAGGGCACACGGAGCAGAGACAGGTGAAGAAGCTGCATTTGCTTCTTGGTCCTGGACTGGTTGAAACAGACGTGGGTGAGAGACCGTGGGGAGGTGAACAGTGATGGATTTTATTTTGATTTTGCTCCTTCTGTCCAGATGTGCTGGGTCCCTTCTGCCCCTTTCCTGTGGGTCCCCACCAGGAGTTGCATTAGGCTTCTAGTAGACTTCTGGGCCTCAGTGATTTACCCACAAGGGGATGAGTAACTTTAGGTGCTTGATTTGGAAATTAGATTCTTTCCCTTTTCTGTATTGCACACCAATTGCACTAATGTTCTTTTCCATTAAAGGGCTTATACACTAGAGTATATTTGTCTTGATACAGCAGATAGGGGCTTTGGGGTGCCCATCACCCTGCCCTGTAGCAAAATGACAATGCAAAATCTAATGTCTGGAAATAAAGTCATTCTTTTCATAGCCACTGACAATGTAGGGGCCAATAATGGACACCCAGCCTTGCATCTCTTCATGAACTTTTTAGAAAGGAAAGGAAGAGATTAAACTCTATTTGCCTTCCTCTAGCATCAGCATATTTTTAGGTGGGACATCTTAGCACTAGAGATCCCTTGTCAAGGATAATTACATTTTAATATCAAAGATTCACTGTTCTGTATAAGCAAAAATCTGTGAAATTGCTGTCCGGCTTCCAATCCTCATTTGATTATCTAATAGACTGTGTAACTATCATTGGGATTTTATAACATATTAGGTGTCAGAAGGATAGAATTTCATCTTGAGCCCAGTTGGCTGATGCTATTTGTGTTAAATTAACTAAAATTATCATCTGATTTTAAACACAGATAAATTTCACTAGTACAGCCAACAGAAATCAAATACTGAATGTCAGAATTGGAAAAGTAAATAATAAATAATTTATTATCAGAAAGGTCCTGACTAGGGTGATGAGCTCAATCCTCAAATCTACTGCCTCAACTGAGGTGTTACTGTCTTTTTTTTTTTTTGGATTCATTTATTTATGCATACAAGAACTGGGGTGTAGGCCAGAGTCATGGGGATAAGAGGATTCACCAGAAACAGAGTGGGGAGCAAAATAGGCAGATCTACTGAGATACGCTGTTGAGGGGAGCAATGGGAAAGATGAGGGGTCTGCTTTGCTATGGGGGTCACCTCCCTGGCAAGGGATCAAATTCATGCCTCAGTGTCTGGCTATAGCTTTAACCCCTGACCACTAAGGAGACCCGTTACTGTTTTTTATAGGGAGGTTTACTTGGTGAAAATAAGGAAGCAATGGGAACCATTTAGAGAGGGTTTTGATGCAAGGCTTAGTTTTAGAGGGGCGGGGGCCTCCTGTGCTAATGTGTATTGTGTATTTGCAGATTTGCAGGCACAACATCCTAGGACTAAGGGGCCTGGGTTTTTTACTGTGTGAGATAGATTAGTGGTTTCCTGAAGGTCAAACAAGTCACTACCTTACAGCTGTGTATTTTTTGGTCTGTAAACAGAGAGGGAGGTTCACATATCTCCAGAGAATTGGTATTGGTCTGAGGCTTAGAGAAGTTCTGTAGTAACACTTTATATCTTAGGTTAGCAGAGTCTCATTTAGGTCCCAGTTTCATAAGCACTAATGTCAAACATGACGTAGCTTGAGTTATCTCTTAATATGAAACTCACAGACTGTTGTCAGCAGAATTCTTAGACTGATTCCATACAATTGATTTTATTGACATGAAACAATCTGAATTAGCCTAGAAAAGGGGTATATTGTAATATCAGGCAGAATAGAAATACAGAGGGTTCCTAATTTGTGCAGGTTTCAGGATACAGTAAGGGATATACATGGAACATGCTGGCTACTATTTGCCTTGACACGTTCATGACCTTGTGTTGGGTCTAAATCATGAGACCCTAGACTACCCTCAGATCAGAAGGCTGAAGATACACATGAAGATTATATAAGGTCATTCCTGTAGCACAATGTTAGTATGAGATTGAATTACACAGAAATGAAAATGCAACAAAGTCTCTTGGTTATAGGGCCAGAATCACAAGACTTGGTCCTCTGCACTCTAGGGAAAGAATTTGCCAGGGAGTGGTAGGTGTAGTTGAGCTGGACAAGACTATAGCAGTGACTCATGTGTGAGGGAAAATGAGGGAATATTTTGTCTAACATAGTGGTGGGCCATGTCCAAATTGTTTGGACAAGATGTTGGAGCAGGGTTTGCCAGACCATGATTTAGTGCACCTGTTCAAACATGGCTTGGGGCAACTTACTGTAATGAATGTAAAAAATGTTCAAACATGTTTATGAGTGTAATACAGTGATAAAGCACATCATTAAGAAATTAAAGCACACCATTAAGAAACTGCAACATCTGATAAGGACTGGTAAAGCTGAAAGTGCCCCATATAACTTGTCCTGCATACAAGTGATAAGGAATCAAGTGGTATATAAGGACCAGTATTTTGAGCTCCAGAAAGTAGTTCCATCTAGAGCCGGGCAAGAGCATAATCTGCTGGAGGTGACTCCTTAGTGGCAAGCTCGCTACTCCCCATGGACCTCATCTGCTCTCCAACCTCCTCTCATCCCCCAATTTGGCATACTGCAAATAGGCCTGGCCTTCCGCTTGACCATTGCTCTTAAAGCTAGTGTTTCATGTGACCATCGCTCTGCGAGTCCGCCCTTAGATTTCCATGGCTCTTTATTCAGCTTCATTTGGGGATTCTGGTGAGATATCTCATGCAATGACTTTGGTTGGAAGGTGCTTTGGGTACTTTTGGTTGGTTTTCCCCATTTGATATGAGTGTTAGAGTGACGGCATAAATAAAATCTCTTAATGAGAAACAACCTCCGATTGAGATTCACTTACTGCTCGCCACACTTACATACTGACTTTCAATTTCTGTTTCTTAGACTGTCTCATTTCCACCTCTTCTTTACATGACTTTATTCTTCCATAATTGACATGAGAGAGCATCTATATTCAGGTCTAGTCAGAACATAATGATTGCTTATCGTTGAACATCACACATATGCCATGATCTCTTACATATTTAATTTGCTTCCTATTTTATCTGAAATTTTGAAGGATACATATTTTGTTAGCATTAGGTACTAAAGTTTTCTTGGTAACTTCAAATATCTTACAGTCAGAGTATACTAATACGAATTTCTTTAATTATACCTAATGACTAATGTTGCTACACTGGGAATGTCTTTCAACTAATCCGTTGGGTAGTTTCTATAGCTTCATCCTGAAATAAGGTCTGTATGTGAGAGAAGCTGGTGGTCATGTTTCTGACCAGTCATATCAAGTCCTCAGGGGTCCAATTCTGTGTGATGACAAAAATAAACCATGAGAAACTTCAACACTGACTGTCCCATCCTGTGTGCTTATGTCTCAGAAAGAAAATCTGAAGATTGTAGGTATCTTAAAGTCAGTTCTAGTAAAACAGTTGTCTTGAATCAAAGCATAAGTAGCAGTTAACTAGAAAGCTCAGTGACTGCCTTCTCAGCTTATCTATGATGTTCCTGGGAAGGAGGCAAATGGGACTCTCTGGCTTTCCAGCCACAGTCATCCAGGTAAGAGGGAATAGTAGAAGCCACCAATTTCAAAATGACCACTGTTTTCTAAGCATGTAGTTAGGCTAACACCTAGATGGCTACCTCTTCCTTGGCATTTGCCATGATCTTTCTCTTTTGCTAGGTAATAAAACTTACCCCACTCTATTTTCAGGGGCTATGCATTGATGTTTGTGTGTGTGTGTGTGTGAAGTTGGCAGCAGTTGGTGTAAGTTTTCTTTTCCAGTAGTTTTCACAATAGTTTGAAACCCTTTGTTCTATTATGTCTAGGATGAAAGCAACTGAATTTGTTCAGGTATTTTTTATTCCCCATCAAAACCAAAAAATAAGACACAGCAAGGGTATTAAATCCACATGATAGATACCAACAAACAATTTGCTTAACTAACTCCTATTTGTTTATGTGTTTCTCCCCGGGATCCTTTCCATCTGTAGTATATTGATTTCAAATGTGTGAATGGAACCACCAGCTCAGAAATCACCAGATAGACAGGGATGAAGCCACTTTGCTGGGAACAAGTCTGGTCTAAGGTGTCTTCCAGTACAGCTTCATGGAACATCTGAATAAATTCGTGATGAGCACAAACACTTTCTGATGTGGCCTTTGTCTGCTTCCTCTAAGGAAAGAAGGGCTTATTTTGCAGTGGGTTGATTTCTCCCCCAGTACATATGCTGTTCAAATTGCCTTGGGCTACAAATGTTGCAGGCTACAAAAACCCTTTGTGATCTGGCAGGTGAGAAGCACAGGGCTTCCAACACATTGGTAAGCACATGCTGCCAGTGTACTTTAGGAACAATTAGAAGTGAAGGGTGCCCCAGCTCCTCCTCCAAGATGCCCTCAACAATCAATATGTCACAGAAATGGAGAAGTGCTATTTAGAGAATAGGGTACAACCTGACATTTACACAGTAATGAAATCATCTAAAAATGCATTTCTCATAACGTATCCCCATCATGAAGACACAAGACTATAGTTTTATAATTTTCTTTTCCAATAATTAACATTTGCCTTTTCCAAGTGATACATTAAACTCATAGTATGGCTTTGAATAAATTAATCATTTATATAAATACTGCATACAGTGATATGACTATATATATACCTATATTGTGTAAAAAATAAATTTCGATAACTAAATTGGTAACTATAAATATACACATACATATATGTATATAGATATAATTATTATTAATTTCATATACTTAACAATAGTCTTCTGGAGGTACAGTTAAATCATTATTTTAGAAAATTCAAACCCAAAGAGAGAAATATAAATATTAAAATGCATCATTCCTAAATTATCAAGTTAATTAAATATAAGATTTTGGTAACACATGCTTGAGGAACAGTCAGGAAAACTGCAAGAGTAACAGCAAGGATGATTTGATGACACTCTCAGGAGTAGTTTGTCAGCACACATAAAGGAAGGCAATTTTAGCTTCATAAAAAGACTCATTTGGCCTTCCTCGCAGCCAAGGAGTTGAGCCTCAGTGCTACTACTGCTACTGCCTCAGTTGATCTCCAGCTAGGGAGCTGACCCATATGGCACAGCAGACCTCTCCTGACCTGCCCGCTGCTCCCCTCACCAGTGTACTTCAGTAGCTCTGCCTGTTCTTCTCCCCACTCTGTCCCTAGTGAATCCTCTCAGCTTTGGCCTACACTCCAGCTCTTCTACACAAAGAGAAATAAACAGACAAAAAAAAAAAGGACTCATTCATTTACTTATACTAATTTGTGTGACGTGAGGGGCACAAATGCCATCATGTCCCTATGAGTGTTGATAACAGCAGACCCTTTATTACAACTGAAGCTGGTATTAAAGAATATCTGGGTTGTTCTGGGGCCCTTGTGGGGTAGGGGGAAACTGATCAGGACTCTAGAGTGACCATCAAACTTTAGAAATGCAGCTGCACAGCTAATATGTATGTGAGACAGAAAATAGCTAGAGCATATACCAGAATAAAGTTGATATATAAATCAGTGACAAGCTATAATAGAGTTTAACATTATGAATAAAATTGCAGTTACTTCTGAGTTGGCTGTTACATGAAAGGAAGAGGCTATACCTTACCAATGGAAGTAGTGGGTGTCCACTTTAGTTCTTCAGTCTCATGGGCCATCTCAAAAATAACAGATTTTATACCTTATCTCCCAATGGAATCTCGGAGTAGAGCACAATATTCATTTTGTTTTGTTTACTTTCTAGAAAACAATTAACTTTAATGGTGTTTCTTAGACACATATGCTCTATCTTGATTTTGGAGCCTTTCTATATTTCCCCTACCACTTCTGCTTGTCATTTATCACATAGTCTGCATGACCCAGTTGCCTTCAGAGGAATATAACATCAGTTTCAATTTCCTGTCCTCATCTATACAAACACTTCAGTCTTCTACAAAGAAACACTTATCACCAAAATGCAGATTCTACCACAGTGACATGACATAATGTTTCTTAAATTCAAAGGGATTCTGGGTTAAGGCTGATGATTATGTTTTATTTTCCACACTATTTCATTGTTCCTTTCTTTTAAATAATTCTAAAACTGAAAAGAAGCACATATAACCTGACGAACTGTGAGTCAGTTTTGGAAGTGTGTTAGTTGAATGCCTTTGGGCTAAGATCTGTTAATCTGCTGCCAAACTTTGACCTTTCTGCGGCCATTTTAAATCTGATGAGCTGAAAGATCTGTGTCCACTTATCCCTTATGATATTTGGTAGCCTCAGAAGATCCCCTTCACAGTAGAGTCCCTAATTCTCCTCACATCACAACAGTTGACACCCTTTAATGCTGGACATTCAAGCAAAAGTCCAACTAACAAGCTTCAGTCCCTTCCTTCTTTACTTTTTTTTTTTTTTGCATAGAAGAGATAGGTTGCAGACCTGAGCTGCAAGAATTGAGAAAATTCACAAGAGATAGAGTGGGGAGCAGAACAGGCAGATCTACTGAAATACACTGCTGAGAAGAGCAGTGGGTGAGACACTAGATGTCTGCTGCATCATGTGGGTCAGCTCCCTATCCAGGACTGAACTCAGGCCTTAATGATGATAGAGCTGAGACCTCACAGGGAGGCCCAAGCTTCTGTCTTTTTATAATGGAATAGCAGAAGAGACACCCCTCTACTTGATTGTGTGTTCTGATTTAGAAATGACTCAGCTCAACTTACAATGAAAAGGAGACCCCTTCAGCTCATGGATACAGGGAGGTGGCCTGAGTGGGGTCTCAATGAGGCTGTCTGCCACAATGCCTGTGTGTTTTTATCCCAGTTGATTTTTTATTTTACTGCGAGTGTAGTATTTCAATCTCCTACTTTTGAGTGCCTCTTAGTTATTATGGGCTGCATAGAAATATCATTGACCGACTTAAAAAGGAACAAATATTTTCTGACAGGCAAATTTTTTGGGGTAAATAAAATCCACCCAGGTGACTAATAGTGAAAGGATAAAATGGTCATTATTTATGTTTTCATTTGTTTACTTGTTCTTTCCAAAGGGGGTTGACTCAATTTCTTCTTTAAATGTACATGTACATTTTCTAGGAAATCATCCATATACCATTAAATCATATTTCCAACACTTTTGTAGATGATTAAGCACGTATACTTTTGACAATAAGACAATGTCAAAAATTGAATGTCTATGAATTACTTTTATTTAAATACAGAATACTGACAGATATAGTGTAGAAAGGGAACAGGATAAATCCTAACTTTCCTACTACTACTAGCATTTTTGTACAAGCAAGTTCAAGTAAAATCTGCATCTAGATTCTGATGTACTCTAGTTCTGTGAATCAAATGACATTTTCTCTCTGAATAATTTTTGCTATGTATGAATTCTGAAATACAGATTGTATAACAAATTATATCAGGAATCCATTTCCAGATACTACCAGAAAGTTGAATGTAATTTATATCCATTTTAGGTATGCCATATATAATATTCTATGAGTTAACTTGTAATGACTATTTGCATAAAATTTTATGACTATCTGGTTATTTAATATGCTCAAAATTGCTATACCCCCAAACTAATTTTATTACTCTATACACCATTAGAAGCAAAATATATTTGACTACTTTTAATTAATATTTTATAAGTAGAGGGAAAGTTGCTGTGCTGCACTTTCATGGTGAAATTGCAGTCTTAAAGAATACATATCAACTAGAGGTGCCTTATTTCTCAGACTCAGTCAGCATGAAATTGATCATCTTAAAGTTAATATAGTACCAAGTGCATTTTCAGTTTTTAAGCAAGGAAAATCAGCAGTACTTAGGAAGCACTTTCAAAGACATGACTATAGAACAATCTGCATTAGTATGATAATTGATTTTCAATTCATATACAGCCAATGGCATTTTATTTTATATTTGTAGTTCTAGTGTTTTCTTTTGAAAAATAAAAATAGCCACAAAGGAAAAAATGCTGAAAGTCAGAAAGAGAACGGATGGAAGGAAAAAGAAAAGAAAATGAAAGAAAAAATATTTGTGAAAAAAAATCTTTCATTACAATGAAAACTTTTCTCATTTGTTGTATGATTTCTTATTCTCCATAGACATAGACCGGCTGTTGTACATACACTGGGAATAGGTATTTATTGTAAATAACTTGGAAAAATGATGTTTCTTGTGAAGGATAGGACTACCCAAAATGTTCAGAAAGACTTTTCCAAGATGTTCAGAATATATTTGTTCCAATATGTGACAACTTGGCCTGTGGAACTAAGGTCAACAAAGTCCCTTCAGTTTTCAAGAGCACCATCATCAACACAGTGACTACTTAGAAGAATGAAGATTACACCGATTTAAGGATAGTTCCAGAAAAAAAGAAAAAAAAAACTCTTAGAGAATTCTATCTATATAGCAACAGCAAGTACAAAGCTTGACATTGTTCTGATTTTATCATAGGAGTCACCATTTACTAATCATGTGAGTTCTCCTCTCTTTACTGGATACCCAGATCCCTAGCCTACTCATTAGGTAAAAGCAAAAACCCTCAGTCTCCTTTAAAATTTCTAGAATTGGCCCTCCCTGGTGGCGCAGTGGGTTAAAGCACAGCACTGAGAGCTAAAGCCACTTCCGCATGAATTTGATTCCCACCTGCCCCAGAGGTGACCACATGGCGTGGCAGACCTCTCCTGACCCGCCTGCTGCTCCCCTCAGCAGTGTACTTCGTCGATCTGCCTGTTCTGCTCCCCACTCTGTCTCTGGTAAAGCCTCTCACCGCCCCTGACCTCTGGCCTGTACCCCAGTTCTGTATGCACAAATAAATAAATCTTTAAAAAAAATTTTTCTAGAATTTATAACCATGCATATTCCCATACATATGTGACTAAATGAATTTTTTTCTTAACTAGCCTGAGAGTAATCTTGAGGACTGGGAAAACTACCCCTTACTCCCACACTGATATACATTTGTGAGGTGTGGGGTATGTACTAGTATACTTGTGATGTGCATATTCTTGAAGGTCAGAATATGACAATGCATCTACTTATGCGTGAGAGAAATTCATCCAATACTGCTTTTTGTTGAAAAATAATCACATGTAACAATCCCATCCAAAAAAGGGCAGAAGAGCTACAAAGACACTTCTCCAAAGAGGAAATGCAGATGACCAACAGGCATATGAAAAAAACGTTCTGTACCATTTGTAGCATCACTTCTAATAAGGGAAATGCAAATCAAAATCACAGTGTGATACCACCCACACCAAAGAGAATAGCATCTATTAAAATAAACAACAATAAATGTTGGCAAAGGTATGGAGAAAAAGGAACTCCCCTAAATGCTGGTAGGAATGCAAACTGGTGCAACCACTATGGAAAGCTGTGTGGAAATTTCTCAAACTGCTAAAAATGGAGCTTCCATATGATCCAGCACTTTCACTCCTAGGTATCTACCCCCAATGTTACAAAAACAATACTTCAAAAGGACACATGCACTCAATATTTATTTCTGCACTATTTACAATAGGGAAAATGTGGAATCAACCCAAATACCCAAAACTAGATGACTGGATCAAGAAGAAGTGGCATATATACACAATGGAATATTACTCAGCAATCAAAAAGATAAACACATGCCATTTGCAGCAACATGGATGGAACTGGAAAAGATCATGTTTAGTGAAATAAGCCAGAAAGAAAAGATGGCTTGGTTTCACTCATAACAAGAGTGTAAGGGATAAGGAAATATATATACATAGTAATTGTAATAAAGTAAAAAAGAAAATCAACAAACAACTATAAACCAGAAATGAGGGAAGAGAGGGAAAGAGGATCAAAACTGGGGTGGGACTAGCACACAGGACGTGTTATCATGGGGGTGCAGTGGTGGTAGGAAATCCACAATGGATGCAGTGGTGGTAGAAAATCCACAACTCACAACTGAGATGAAAAAATATACAAAATGAAGAATAATGTTAAAAATATACTTATAAAATAAAAAATAAAAATGATCACTTGTCATGTCTGATAAAAACTTAATAATGAATCTTTAAGCTTTTTGCCTTTGAACATATGAAAAATTTACAATTTATTTGACCTTACACATGATAGATAACACAACAAACTAACATAATATGCTTTCCTTTTAGGATATATTAAGAAGGAAACAAATTCTGTGCTATTATTTCTAAGATATATAATATGAATCTAATCATGAGAAACATCAGGCAAACTCCAAATGAGGGACATTCTACAAATGGCCTATCATCTTTACAAATGGCAAGGTCAAAGACGAAGTTAGAACTGTTCTGAGTTACAGAACAGTGAAAGTATGTAGACATTTTATAATCCTGAGTTGGGTCCTGGATAATTTGCTGTGAAGGATGTTATTTGCACAATTGACTTTTGAATAAAGATTGTTAGTTAACCAAGATTGATTATTATCCTATGTTAAGTATGAGAATGTCTCTGCTCTTTGGAAATATAGAGTGGGAGTGCGGCAGAAGGAAATTTATAATCCAGCAAACAAGGAAAAACTACAGAAGTATAAACAGACATTATTTCTTTGTTCTGTTCTTATACTTATATAAGCTTGACATTACTTCAGAATAAAAGCTGCCCAGACACTGTATTTGAATAGCCTTCATCTAACAGAGCCTTTTCCTGATTCTAGCATGATGACTGAAGTAACATTTGTGAAATTCAGAGATACATTCTCCCCAAGTAACAGACCAACAGACCATGAAGACTCAAGTGATCACCCAACAAAACAAAGGGAAGAAAGGACACTTTATTAGTTTAGTGATTTTAGAAGGAAAGGGCTTTGTTGAGCCAGTGATTTCTGAGTAATTTCATGTTTGAACAAGTGGGTGCCTTACTTACTATGATAATTATACTCTTTCTCAAATTTTAGTTTTAAAGGCTAAAAATAATTTTAATATATTTAAAATAGCAAATAGGATCTAATTTTTTGATAACTACAATTTAATATCTTCTGATACAAATTGAATTTTTCAATGATAGTGTTTTAATATTATTATCTGTGTTAAGGAAAGGAGTAAATAATGCCACTCATATAAAAACAAAAGAAATGTGTGTTGCAAAACTGCTGTAATGAATCAAAAACATGCTAATGATGATGTGCTGAGTGAGGAGGATACACCAGCCTCAAGGTCTCACCAGGCTCAGCATCCCAGGTCGATTTGGGGAAGTGAAAACCTTTTTTCATCAAAGATACAGTATAAATACATTCACGCAAAGGAAGTCACGAGATTTAGTAGTTAAGGACCCCAGAATTGGCGTGTGTGTGCGTGCGCACACACGTGCGTGTGGACGTAAGCACGTACTTGCGGTGAATGGGAGGAAGAGCGTTCCTTGATCACATCCGGAGACATCATAGCAGGTAGCTATAAGGGAGTTGGGACTATTTTCTTTAACTTTTTACAGGGTTAGTGCAGAGTGATTATTGTAAAACATGGCCCAGGAAAAGAAAATGGGAATTTATTTAGCACAATGAAACTTGTAATCTTACTAGCAATGAAAACACACACACACACATTTATATTACACAGAATGCTGAAAGGAATGTTCAAAGCAATGAAAATTTGCTCAGTGTCCACAGCATCATACTCAATTGAAATTCTAGGGACCCACTTACATTTCTCAGGACAAAAATATCACCATTATTATCAAAAATTCTAAAATTTTTACAGAATTGTAAAATAGCTGACACAATCAAGTACAGACTTAACTCAAAATACAAACGATAGAATACACAGTGATCTTTAAGTCCATTTCTAAATCTTAATTTTTCCTCAGAGTTCCTTTTGGTATCTGCTAACATCCTGAAAAAGCTATTTAATGAACTAGTTATAGACTAGTACTTGATTTGGTCATTCAGAGATATTTGTTGAAAACAGCTAAAAACAATTTTAGAGCTGAACGGGAGCAAAGCCTGGCACCCCAAAATATGTCTTTTTGCATTATTTTGAGCTTTTTTAATTTTGAAGAAGCAGCAAACATAAGAAAATTTCTAAAAACACTGAAGTTACCCTTTTGTGAGAAACATCAACAGGTAGAAGGCAAGCCTCCATTTACAATGGTGTGTATCCTTTTTGTATCAAAAAGGAGAATGACTTAATCTTGGAAACGCTTACCAACTGAGAAGGCAGAGATTTAACCAATGAGCACACCTGGGTTCCTTGTGTCCTTCCTGGTCTCCTTCCATAAGTGGTCTTTCCTTCTTCTTCAAAATCCATTGTCTTTAGCTTGAGATGGTATGTAATATGATGTCTTAGGCCATTTTGGGTGAATTATTCCATTTTCCTGAGTCTCTTCATGTGTACAAAAGCTGTACAGGTTATTAAACTTCTGTTAGTTTTTCTCCTGTACTTTATTATCACACTATCTCAGCCAGTGAAACAAGGAATCAAAACAACTTACACTGGAAATCTACTAAATTCAACAGATAAAGATGGTATTTCTCACTTGTGTTTATTTTTAATTTATAGTATTTTTAAAGGTTGTATTACTAATCAATATTGAAGATATTGTCAACATTTTATTTCATTTTGATTCATTGAAGTCAAAGGCTTATTTGATAACCTACAGTAAGTTTTGGTAACCTAACTACATTGAAATAAAATGAAAAGATTGAATAAGTATTTTCTTAAACTTGCACTCAGGAGATACTGTCTTTCTCTGTCCAGGCAACTAAAGGTATTCTTGGGTCGGAATAAAAGTCCTGGCCTGGAGCCAACAGCACCCTACACCTGCTAGCCCCCACTGTGATTGTGGTAATGTCACCAGATGCATCACACAAAAGGGGGAGGAGTATCACTGCACAGCACCCCTGAAACAGGTGCCATATTCCCTGACCTCACTAACACCTTGGATTGTAGCTCCCATGATGCCATGGGACTTCCTGAATGGGAGGGAGCCAAGAAGGAGGAAGGAGCAAAACAAATATGTATTGGAGATACAACAGAGGAAGAAGGAAAGGCACGTGAAGAACCACATGGGTGAGAGACAATTGGAGCTACTGCCTGGCCCTAGTTCCTGGCAGCCTTATGGCTTGGCAGAGATAATGGTAGCCATTGTCTTGACCAATTGATTATTGTTGGGAACCAACCAAAAAAATTTACTGACAAGGAAAGAATTGAGCCTTGCATCCAAGCTTGATATGGGACTAACTGAAGGGGATAACAAACTGATAGTCAACTGGGCCTAGCATCTGGGAGATACAGGTAGGAGGAACTGGGCCTAGCACCAAGGGTCACAGCAATGAGTCACCTTTTAAATGTAAACCTAGATCTATATAAAAGACCCTTTCCCCCTTATTGAGTTGGCAGTAGCTGCGGACCCTACCCTAGGGGCTCTGTCTCAGCTGCTGTCCGGGAGCAATAAACTCTGCTTGCTCAGCCTTTCTGCCTCCCGCTTTCCTTTCTTGCGGCCGATCACAGAAGTTAAGACAAAACAATTATATGGTACATTTTGAATTTGGGGTCTCTCCGTGTCTTAATCTAATTCCTTTCTTGTGGCTCCTCCCAATATGTACTTTGGAATTGTTCTGGTGTTTTGGGGTCTTCCGGCACCTCACTTTAGACTGAACCTGTTTGGTGTTTCTCCACTAGGGAGTGGGTAATTCTTGGAGTTTTCTTTGGAATCTATTATTTGAAATCCATTCCTCTTTCTCTGTCTTTGAGAACACTAAAAGCATGCTCTCTTTGTCTTTGCATATGCAGATGGCAGATGACAAAACATACAAATGACTTTTTCCCCCTCAACAATTTAGGTTCCCTGGGTCCATTGGTCCCATGATGTTAGCTAGAATACTAAAATTGAGGTGCAAAGACAGACTAATCAGGATGTTCCTAAATAACATAATTATTCTGAATTGAAAGAATTAAAGGATAGAAGATATAAAAGTGATATTTTGCTGAATTATCTGTATAAAAACAGGACATAACCCTCTGCTGAAGTGAAGGACAGCTTTACAACCTTATCATTCCTGACTCAGGTTTGCAAGATCTCTTTTCAGTTTATATGTAGATAGATTAAGAGGAGATGATTAAGATAACATGACACATGAATGACAGGTGCTTAATAAGTGGTAATTATTATCAGTATTAAGATCCGTCATCATTCCTAGCATTATGCAATGCAGATTTTAGCCAAGTTAATAGGGACTGAGAGAAAACAGTCCCCTGTTCCTCTGAGTTTTCAGTGAGATGATCAGCGAATTAATATTAGACAGATTAGTAAGAAACAAGAACAAATTTGATTACATATATATCAAGGTTCTGCATGGGTACAGATTCTAAAGTGGGGGAGAATGAGGGTGCATATGCTGAGTTTAGGAATGAGATAAGGACCTGAGACTTCAGGAAGAAAGGAGGGGGGCTCACAAGGTGAGAAGAGGGTGATTCATGTGACAAAACCCAGATGCTCAGGAGTTAGATACTTGCTCTGCTGTATAGAGAAGTTACTTTTGTTTAAAAAAAAAATCTTAATTCTGGGTAATGTCTACTAGCTTCATTCTTCTTTATGTACTTAAGGGAATAGTGGAAATTCCTCTTGAGTGTGAAGAATCTCAACTGACCTTGTAGTTGGATTTGAATCAAGGAATGTGGCATGAATTCTGCCTTCATCTTCAGCCCTGCAGTTTAGTTTAACACGCTGTCTCATCCCTCAGGACCTTCGGAATGGGTTGCTTCATGCTTAAGGAGATAACTTGTTCTCTCAGAATACTGATAGTATCAGAGCCTGGTGAACATCTGCAGGCCATTTTAAATGATAGCACAGAAGAGAACACCTGTTTTAAGAAGTCATCGATAATCCTGTAGTTGACTGTTTTAGATTGCCCAGTGTTCTCCTGGCCCAGAGAAGGAAGAAATCCCTTCCATGCCCCTTTTACCTTCACATCCTATTCTATCCTATGTAACCTGCCATTATCTATATATTCCTGCATTCACCTCTCAAGAGGGTAGTTTCTTTAGTGTACCAGCTGTGGTGGTGGCAAATGTTAGTTAAGGGCTTATATTATGAAAACAATTTTGTGGTTCGAAGTCTGGCTTTTTGAGCAAAGGAGCCAAGTTAGGTCAAAAACAACCTTAACTCAAATCAATACATTTGCCTTAGTGACTTGTTTGGGAAGGGCTATCATTCAAGTTCGTTAACAGCAAATAAAGTCACTTTGATATTTCAAAGTGTGGTGTGGTGACATTTTAGTATTTTAATCTTAGTTCTAGCTACAAATATTCTCAGTTTTCTGAGACTTGGGAGCCTGAATTTCATGTTCAGTCTTCTGGTATTCAAATTCTGATAGCTCTCAAATGTAAAATTGAGTATAATCCTCATTGTTCTCCAATTCTTTGCTTGAGGACAAGGCAACAATGATTGGACACTTTTAAACCCTGAAAGCCCCTGTTACTGAAGTAAAAACCTTAGATGGGAGTTTAGGTGCTATAAAGGTAAATAAAAATTTTTTAAAAAGGGTGTTGTTCCTGATATAAAAAGGGGGAAAGCTTTATTTTCTTTCTACATTTTTCTTTCAAAATTAAATAACTCTAAGTTCTTTCTCTGAAATTTTGAGGTTTGCATAAATTATTTTGAAACCTAAACAATCCTCTTACCAATTTTACAAATTAAGAATGATTTTCCTAAAAATGAAAAGATCATCTCTTTGAAATGTAATCACAGAGGATTAAGCCCCTAACTCTCAGTTTCAGAGGGTCCAAGTTTTAAAATGATCTCAAAATAAAACTATGGGAAGTTTATTTTTTCCCTTAGATAAAGCCAGCTGACACAGATGGTGACCCCAATTACCAGGTGAATTTAGGATGAACCATATGCTGTACTTGTTCCCCAGTCCTCGCTTGAGAACTAATTATCATTTATGTTGATACTGTGTATGTAATTGCTCATGTCTGCCTGGCATGTGAAAAAGTGAAAATTCTTTCTATCTTTGAGAGCAATTTCACATACTGACTGTGATACATTCAATGTCTAGTTAATAATAAACCTGCTTTCATTTTCTTCTATTTTGTGTAGTCTGTCTTGACTGCCAAGAGAATTATTTCTAATGTTTTTCTCTGCTTTCCTGTATACTTTACAATGACAGTACTAGTGAGAGTTTTACAAAATAAAGGAAGGTCTCTTGGTGCTGTGGAGTTGGTCTCCCCAAAAAGGACTGATAGATTTTTTCTCAAGGTAGCTAGAGTAGGGTTCCTGTTACCTTGGTAAGGAAACTAGAGGATAAATAGGACCTCATAAACTTTAGGAGGTCTATTACTTAAATAACAAAATTACATACACTTTTTTTTCTATTGAGAAAAAGTTGGTTTACATCATTTTTTGCACTTGGGAACACTGGGATCCCCCCTTCTGGTGATGTCCCCATAGTCCTGCCTGCTGCGCCCGCACAGCAGGGATACGAGTCTGCGTGGGGGACGTCGAGGTTGAAGAGTCAACACATGTAGATGGTTGCAGCAAAATGTTCTCTCCTATTATCCTTTCCAGCCTCCCTTTTAAACCTTTAATCCCAGGATGTTGGCCTGGGGGCAGGAGGAAATCTCCATCACATGTGCTACTGCGATCAGGGCGGATATTAATCAGCTGCCCAAAGGTTAAGCCACTCACACAGGTGGCAAGATGTTTTCTTCCTATTGTGATCTTGTGCTTAAGCTCCAGGGGTGGTTGGGGAGGCTCATCCCGGCTGAGACCCAACACCTGCCACAAAGTGTTCATAGTCTATTACGCTTCCTCCTTCCCTCTCTACTTTGTACTCACTCTTTTTCTTCCCCTACTATGAAATTCTCAGCTCTACATTCTGCTCTCAAGGACTAGTATTTTTAGTTTGGCTTTATCTGAACTTTTGACTGGTTTCTCTATATTCCATCTATAAGTGACACAACTGGTATTTGTTTTTCTCCTTTTAACTTATTTTACCTAGCTTAATCCTTTCCATTCTACCAATGTGCTGCCAATAGCATAAGTTTGTTGTTTTTTCATTAGTGAGTAGTATTCCAGTGCATTTTTGTACCACACCTTCTTGATTTATTCATCTGTGTTTGCATACTTGTTTCCATGATTTGACTATTGTAAATATTGCTTCAAAGAACATGGGAGTGCAAGTTTTCCTGCAATTCAGGTTATTTGTATTCTTTGAGTAAATCCTAGGGAGTGGCCCTGCTTACCTTTTCATGTTCTAAGTGATCATTCCCACCACAACCTTATTGATTATCTGCTCGAGCCTCCCAAACTTGCCTGCTAGACAAGGATTGAGGTCTTAGGGTTTTTTTGTTTGTTTGTTTTTAAGATTTATTTATTTATTCATATAGAACTGGGATATAAGCCAGAGGGGCAGGAATAGTGAGAGGCTTCACCAGAGACAGAATGGGGAGAAGAACAGGCAGATCGACCAAGTATGCTGCTGAGGGGAACAGTGGGAGGGTCAGAAAGGTCTGCTGTGCCATATGGGTCACCTCAAGGGCAGGGGATCAAACTCACATGAAAGCAGCTGTAGGTCACTTGCAGTGTTGTGTCCTAACCCATTGCACCATCAGGGAGGGCCGGGATCTTAGTTTTTAACCTAAGTAATTGCTGGGTCAAATGGTGGAATTGCAGGGTCAAATCGTGGATCCATTATTATCTTTTGTTTTCCATAGGAACTGGAAGAATGAAAGTACATCATTACCTCAAATTATACACAAAAATCACCACCAAATGTATAAGAGACTTGGAGGTAAGATACAAAACCAAAAACTACATAACAAAAGACATTGGCAAACACTTTATGAAACAATCTTCAATAATGTCTTTGCACATAAGTCTCCAACAAGGAAAACAAATGAGAACATAAAACTAGGACCACATTACATTAAATTAAAAAGCTTCTGCACAGCACAAGAACTCATAACCACAGAGAAAATATTTGTTTAGCATGTATCTGACAATGGATTGAGATCAAAGATATATAAGACACTCATTCAACTCAACAACAAAACAGTAAATAGCCCAATCAAAAAAATGGGCAGAAGAACTAAACAGATGCTTCTCCAAAGAAGGCATGAAGCTGGAAAACAGGCACATGAAAATGTTCATCACTTGTTATCAAGGAATTGCAAATCAAAACCACAATAAGATACCAACTCTCTCCTCTGGGAATGTCCTATATCCAAAAGGCCCGAAATAACAATTACTTGTGAGAATTTGGAGACAAAATATCCCTTTTGTACTGTTGGTATAAAGAACACACATACACAAATACACACACACACATATGTTAAGAGCACCAAAAGTCCTGGAGGCTAGAAAGAAGCCCTTCTTCCTAAATGCTTTTCTTTAAAGAAGAGTTAAAGAAGAGACTGTCCTACCTAAGCTTCTGTCTTTTTCCTAATCAAGCAATTGGTGTTTTCCCTTTTATACTGTAGAAAAAAATGTATGGGGGAGGGGGGTTATTATGCCAGTATAAGTTTAGCAACAAACATGTCCTCTTTATCTAAAAAATCTCATCTTTGCTGTGAATCTCCCTCCCTTATGTCTCAAGTTCCCAAACAGAATACATATCCCAGTCCTCTCCATTATTATCTAGAATATACAGCAATGCAAAATCCTCCAGACATGTGTTTATCTGATTTTGGGCTTTTCTCCTAATCTGTTTGATAATTATTTGTTCATCTGTACATCTTAGAATTCATTTGTGGAGGAGAAATCTCCCCCTGTTCTCCTATACTACTCTTTTTCACTTAATGACTTGCTTTATTTAGCTTGGAATGTTAAATAACTTCTATAATTGACCTGCCTAAGCCTAACATGACTGTGAGCAGATCAGTCAGAAGATACTACTGTAGGTACAGCATTGTTTTCACCTGAACATGGTTACATGTTTCTTCATCCTAGACACAAAACCATCCTTTATAGCAAGCTTCCTCTAGGCACACTGACTCCTCATTGATCAACTCCTTGTACAACATTCAGGGGATCATCTTGCCAATCACTTCCTCTGGAATTGAGCAGTTCCCTCCTTTATCCAGCTTTTCCTGAATGTGTCTCTCTTCACTGATGCTGACATTTAACCTCCAAAACTTCAAAATCCTTCTCTCTCTGATAGTTCTACATATATTCAAAAGCCATTTTGAATGTCAACAGCATAAATGACCTTAAACCCAAAAAGCAGCTACACTTGATTAGTCAGTTATATTGATGAAGCAACCTACCCCCTCCATATTTCCCACCCCCACACTCCTCCTCACATCTGTCCTCTGGCTAAAACCACAGGCTTCCTTCCTTCACTGTCTGCCTCCTCCAATCTTTTTAAATATGCATCACATGCATAGATAGTATTTTATTTTTCCTATCCACTCCAAACTTTAAATAGTAAAAGTTTACTATTTTTTGAGAACAGAAAACGTAAACTTATTGAAATACACTGCAAGAGAGCAGTGAGATGGGAGATGTCTACCCCAAGAAGAGTTTAGACTGTCTTTTATAACCTATTAGCTATTTGGATAGCTGGTCTTGGGCATTGACCTTTGACACAGAATGTGTCCTGGCCCTGCTTCCCCTTCATGACCATTTCCACAGCAACCTTATTGATTCTCTTTATCTTCTCAAGCCTCCTAAACTTGCCTGTTGGACAAGGATTGGGGCCTTAGTTTTTGTTGTTGTTGTTGTTGTTGTTGTTGTTTTTAAGATGTATTTATATATACAATAACTGGGTTATAGGCCAGAGGTGCAGGGATGAGAGAATTCACCAGAGTACAGCGTGGGGAGCAAAACAGGCAGGTTGATGAAGTATACTGCTAAGGGGAGCAGCTTGTGAGCAGGAGAGGTCTGCTGCGCCATGTGGGTCACCTCTGGGGTCAGGGATTCAACTTGCACTGGAGCCGTTGCCTCTAGCTCGCAGTGCTGTGTCCTAACCCATTGCACCACCAAGGAGGGCCCGGGACCTTAGTTTGTAACCTTAGTAATTCTACCTCAACACTACCCCCTCATCTAAGAAGACAATGGTAAATCTTTGGAAATGGGGTGAATATACAGTTTCTTCTCTAGCTGCTCCAGGCTGAGATTTGGGAGGTATTGCTGGCCGTATCTATCTTACTGTCATCTTGGAACAATGGGAATGTGGTGTGAAAGGGACTGAGAAGGCCACTCTTTGGCCTTTCATACCAGGATCAATTTTAGCTGCTACATATTACTTTGTGAGACTCCAGGTGGCATGGGTTGTTCTAAATGGGCTGCTAAGTATCCAGGTTCATGCCTCTAAATCTCAATAATCCATGATACTCTGTACCAGGAGCTATAGTTTATGCTCAATAAATGAGATGAAAATGATGAAAAAAGTGAGTGAGCAGGGCAATGGCTGTGTCAAGCATCCTGACTGAGTTTAACCATCAACAGCAGTGAGGAGGACAGATTGTTCTAGCGAACTGGAGGAAGGCAGAATCAGTGGCCTGTATATCCACCAAAAAGGTGACCTCTTTTTCTGCTACTTCCATGGTCTCCCATAGAGATTGTAAATATGAGAGCCTGTTTCACTTCTGGGTTGCCTAGAAAAAGAGGTCTTCTCTTGAACTGAGTTTTTTGCAGGCAATGGCCATAGTCAGAGACTATGGTCAGTCAGAGCTAATGGGCATCTTGTCTTCTCATCTCACCTCCTGTTTAGCCTGGCCCCCTCCCTTTCTGGAGAATGGGACAGTTACTCTTTTAATGCGCTGTGTGATGGTATAGAGAGCATAGCCCTGGGGGTTCTGTCTTTATATAGTTGAAGTTGAGGTAGCTCAGTTGCTGACAGAAAACAAGCTGGTGCTCTCAGGAATCTGTGGTCCTGAATGTCCTGGGGGGACCAGGGGTATTGGGTGAGTCTTGCCGTGCCAGCACGACAGCAGAGATGGTCTGAGCGAAGGACGTCAGGATTAAAACACACACTTCATGGTCAGCAAGCAAAGCATGCTTTATTCTTTTCTCCTTACGCTATTTATACCCTTCAACCCGCAACCTGGGGCCAGCCGGAGTCGGAAGCTCTGAGTAAGTGCGTCAATAACATGCGACAATAACATGGGGGTCAAAGAACAGTCACATAAACACACGGCAGGAATACTTCGTGCCTCCTGTTTTTCTGTTCCAGCACCCACAGCTCATTCTTTCTGTTTCCATACATAAGTGTGCATGTGATTCTGTGGGGGAGGTGGGGAGGTCTGTCCAGGCAAAGGACCCAACAAGACTGAGGTGGCAGGGCACAGGAAGCTGCTATATATATTGGGTCTTTCCTTGTCTTTCTTGCTCTTTTTTCTTTTGATCTGGCTGATTTCCTTATTATTGTAGACCTTGAGATCATGTCCAAAAGTAGTGAGGAAAGGGTATGAGGCCCTTAATCCAGTTCTCTGGAGCTTGTGCCTGATGCCAGAGAGAGACTAATGAAGGGGAGCCCTAGAATTGCTCATCCTTCTATAGTCTCTGGTCCAGATTAGCATAGTTTCTCATGATCTTAGCAAGACTAACCTGAAATATTTCAGGGCTATATTGATCATTGGGCTCTGGAGTAAGCTCTCAGTTTGTCAGTTGACTGAATTAACAATTTTGCGTGCCTTGAAGGAGGTAGGTAATCATATGTTCCCTGCTTCCGTGACTAGGGTCTCAGAATACGTATTCTCACTGAGAGTCAGTTATGTACTGCCTACCAGGAGGTTGGACGGTAACAGTCTCAACAGACCCATGCCCAGTTTTGATATTATTAAGTTCTCCTCTAATATACTTCTATATCAAGGAGGATTTGATATAAAATGCTAAGATCCTGACATGTAGATTAAGTGTCTCATTTTAACTATTACCAAAGCCTTAAAGGTCAGAGGTTAGGATTGTTGTAAGGCAAGTAGAGAAAGTCAGGTTGTTCTCCAAAGTCCTGTTTTCACTAGGTCTCACCGAGACCAAGCCCATTTGTGTTGGTGCCGAGTTAGCACATTACCCCCGGGGCTCCGGGGGATGTGCCCCCTGTTGTGCGTGTCAAGGCGGCCAGGTGATCGGGCCGATAAAGCCATGACACAGACTTGTGTTTATCTGCCTAAGACACCACAGGGACGACCTGACCTTTCTCTGCCCTAGCACACTCCCTTGTAAGGGATCTGGCATCTGGCAGCTGCAGGCGGTGTGGCAAGAGAAATTCCCTACTTCCTCCTTTCCCGCCTTAATCTTCCACTCCTACTGCCTAATGGTATATAAAGGGGTCGCTGACAATAAACGAGAGACGCCTGGATGAAGAACCTCAGTGTCCTGTGTTTTCTTTAACCTCATCGTCCCTTGCCGGACTCGGCTCCGATTAGCCGGACGCGGCACATTTGTGAGAAAGACAAAAGAATACATTATTTTAGACCACAAAGAGGACAAGAGAGGGGCTATACTAAGGCCTCTTATTTGTCATTTCATTAGTCTTAATTAGAAACCTGAGGTTTGGAATTTAGCTCTCAAATAGATGCATTTCTTCCCCATAGTTGTCTTTTACCATTCTTTAAATCTGTAACTTATATTTAAAAGAACCTCTAAGTTTTTGTAGCAATAAGCAATTCAGTAATAAGCAAATTAGAATTTTTCCAACCAGAATCCAATAATCATCCTTTATAACTTACTACTAAGTCCAAAGTAATTTAACAATTTTTATAGTATTGCAAAGAAAAGCTAGTCTGAGAATTGAATTTGCTCCAGTTTTTAATATTGTAGCCCAAGGGTAAATCCTGCAGAGCTCAGATAGATTGTCCAGCCACAAGAAGGAGAAAGCACTTGTGATGGCTAGTGGGCAGCCCTTGTCCAGGGGCAGTTCCACCCAGAACTAGGGCTCTGAGGGTCAGCTACTCTATGGTCTGGGGGCTTTTCTCCTGGGCACGAGGGGTTGAATCGCAAGTGCCCTACAGCCAGAGGCAGTTGCACTTGGCAATGAGGATCTAAGTTGCAGACACCCTATGATCTGAGAAGTTCCCTCCTGGGAACTAAGGGTCGCCACCACAACCTTCTCCACTGGATGTAGTGTGGGGTCTGGAATGACTCCTCGAATTGAGCAGAGGTTCTGGAGCTCGGGTTCACCTTATGAAACAAGCACTATCAATCAGTGGCCACAGAGGAAAAGGCAAAGGGGTGGAAAGTGAAACCACCCACCTTTCACCTGAAAAATCACCTAGCCTTTCTTTGCAATATTGTAAAAAATGTTAAATTACTTTGGACTTAGTAGTGAGTTATAAAGGATGATTATTGGATGCTGGTTGGAAACATTCTAATTTGCTTATTACTGGCTATGGGGGACTGCCAGCCGCCAGGCACCTTTCAGGGACACTTGAGAGCTTAAGCCGGACTATTTCACTGTCATCAAGAGCCATACAGACTCCTGGGCTTTGTTCCATTTTTAATTTTTATTTATTTTTGCATAGAAGAACTGCAGCCAGAAGTGTCAGAGTAGGAGAAGGGGGAGGTAAGAGGATTCATCAGAGACAGGAGGGGAGCAGATCTACTGAAATACACTGCTGAGGGGAGCAGTGGGTGAGATAGGAGAGGTCTGCTGTGCCATGTGGGTCAGCTCCCTGCTTGGGGATCAGACTCAGGCTATAGTGGTGAGACTTAACCCCTAGGCCACCAGGGTTTCGAAAAAGCTGTTCTCCATCTAGTTGGGCTATAACAGTCTTTGAGGGTACCTGGAACTTTTCAGTAGTGTACCTCAACCTGAGGTGTTTGTTTGTTTGTTTTGTTTTTTTCTGAGAGTTCCTCATATTCCACTGGAGAATGAGAAACCAAGAGAAGAGAAAAAATAAAGGTGTTCCCTGTACACAGTTCCTCCCTGTATAATCCGCCAATATGTGGTAGTACAATATGTGGGTGAGGCCAGAGGCATGGAGGTGAAAGAATTCGCCTAAGATAGAGTGGAAAGCAAAAGGTGGGTTTATGGAATGATCTTGCAAGAGAACAGGAGGATAGAAGGAAGCAGTCTGCACCAAAAATTTACTTTTTTGAGGCCAGAAAAATCTTAGTTCTCTCTAGATCCCAAAATACCGTTAAACAGAACATACAGACAGAATCAATTAGCTTTTAATAAAAATACCCCCAAAATGCCACTTTAATATACAGTATTATTTGAAAAATGATCTCAGAGATACTAAATTATGAATATGTATTTGGTCCTCAAGAACATAATATTTTCCTTTACCCACACATTAGTAATGAGAAGTTTACAAGGTTGGGTACATTTTCTCTCCAGTATCTGCAGAGCAGAGCAATCTGTAAAAGAATTCCTACGTTAGGAATCCTAGAAAGCAAAGAAAGTCCTAATCACACACTCTGAGGGAGAGAGAAACCAGACTTACATAGAATAGCCAGAAAATGTAACTTCCCACCACTTCACAGTTCTGTTATTTGGATCGTGGGCCATATGTGTGCGTGTGTGTATGTGTGTATACATATATAGCAAGTATATATGGATGTAATGTCTTATTATTCCAGCTAATAGAGAACACTCCTCTCCCCTCATTTTGCCATGACATTGAGAGTTGCAAAAAGTTAAGAGTCCCTGCAAAATATTCAACATTTTGCATTTGTCTGATTCCTTTCTTGTAACTACAGCTAGGTCAAACATTAAGGGCAGGGCAGTGACATCTCCTTCCTCAGTTCACTGCTGATCCAGCCCATCGTGGTTTCTGTGGCATGAAGCTGTGGGTGGGATAGGCCCCGGCTGTGTGCTGCCGGCTGTGGGAGGGAGGTCTGGGAGCTTTTTGCCTTGCTTTTCTGCTCTGAAGGTAAGGCTGCAGATTTTTTTCTTGATTTCTAAGGCAAGTAGAAGCTGTGTATTTTTGGAAAGGTCATAAAGAAAAGTCAGTAATCAGACATTAGGTGTTTTGTTAAAATACTAATGACCCATATTGGCAATGCTTCTAGTAACTTCCACAAAAATCTCTGGAGTTGTATCTGCATATTAGGATCACACCTGCTTTGTTGTGGTCCTCTGAGGTACACACCAACATGATGGGAAAATTGCCATTGGATTGTATGTGTTCACATTGTACAGCCTATTCCAACTCCACACAGTTTTTTTTTTTCCTATAATTTATAGCTATTTTGGAATGCTTGTTAAGAAAGGGAGATTCACACTCCATATTTAAAAAATAGATATTATCTTCTAGGATAGGCCCTATAAAGATAGATTAATAATAGATACAGGCTCTATTTATTGCTAGTGTTACATACAAATATATAGAAACAAAAATTTGTTAACTATACATTTAACCAAAGGGCCTCTGTGAAGAACATTAAAATAAATAACTATACTTTATATACTTAAAAATATATAAAATAAGAATACCTATTACAAAGAATACTAAATATTATTTAAAGTCTTGTGGGTAAAAAGCAGATCATTTGAAATACACACATATAATCAGACTTATAAAGATATGGTCAGAACTCACATTGTATGATGCAGTTGACTTTTAATCTAAAGGGATTTATTTTTTCTTACAAAAAAGGAGAAACAAGAATGTATAAAATTGTCAATGAATAAATTAATCAGGGTAAGTAAATAAAAATCAAATTTAGTTCTATTTGATGCAAATACTAGAAGTGATGTTATTATAATAACTTTTCATTATAATGAAGATTACAATATTATCTTTTTTACTTATTTTTTTCTACATAAAATTATGACTGCAAAATTTTCTATAGTCATGATTAGTTAAAAAAAAAAACTTAATGCTTAGAGACATTGTGTTCTTTCATTTCAGTAGTAGATAATGCTACATACGTAAGTATAATTAACCAACAAATAATAAGCAAGGTATTAATCAATTCATCAACTTCAGTACAATGATATTTGCCAGTAGAGGAGATTGACAAATGAAAATAATACAACCATGTCAACATGTCAAGTGAAACAGTAATTGTAAAATCTTTAACTTATCTATAGTTCTTAAAATAGCTAGTCAGGAGTCTGAAAGTCAGACAAGTCAGCCCATTGATCTGAGAGGATGAAATCAGTCAGATGAGTAAAAACTGCCTATATTTTAAGGTTTCTGCAACATCTTTGTTGGTTTGCATGAATGCATGTCTCTATTATTTTCTCCGACCTCCAGCTTTGAAAATGCCTGAAAAGTACATTTAAAACTTTTATTTCTAAGGCTCACTTCTCTTAATTCTTATAAGGCTTTTCTCTCATTGGCACTGATAAGTAGGTAATAGTGACTACGGTGGCAGCCCCCAGTGTCTCCTTCCTTAAGGAAGGATGCTCTTCCTATCTCTCTAGATTCTTCTGTGGCTGAGTGAGCATACAAATTAATATCACAGGCACTTGTGGGCACCTAAGTTGTGCCTAAGTCCTGACTTTTAGGGAGTTTTGCAGTAGAGATCTTAGGGTTACAAGTTTCCCTACTGCCAGTCAAAGATTTATTGTTTGGTGGCTGTTTTCTAACTTAGAAAATAAATTGTGTTTCTGTTTTTTCCCCCCTATTTTTCTCTAGTCTCATGGGATTTTTTTTTTTTTTAAATTAATTAACTCTTTTGGAAGGAATTGGTAAGGGAGTAAAGACAAATGTTACATTGGCCTAGAAATCATTTTTCACCTTTTTTCCCTCTGATGATTGAGGAATTTGGACATACTTCTGAGACTCAAATACAGGGGTTAATTACTAGGAGTCTGCATGAAATCAATATGTTAGCATAGCATTGTTCTAGATTTTTCTTTGAATTTCATTACTCTATATCTAACTTATCTGCTGAATTCTACATTCAGAATTTGCTGCTTCTGACCTTGTCCATGTTTCCAGAGATTTAAATTCTTCTTTATTGTGCTAAGTTCTTTTCAGATGAGATAGTCTCTTAAACTTTCAATTCTGGTTAATCATGCTTTAACTCTATTTCAAAAAACTTTTTATTTCTGGGACACAGTTCCAATTTAAATAAGAAAGATTATAAGTCTCATAGTTAATGTTAGCTTATTAGATGATCAACTAAATAGAACAGACATTTTATCTTATTTAAATGCAGTATGTCTCAAAATCTCTCAAAAATGAGTACTCTTAGATTCACTGCGCATGCTTACATAACTATTATTTTGGTATTCACTTAAATAATTTGTTATTATTAATCAAATTTGTGAAGAATGCAAAAGAATATGAATGGTGTGGTTTTACTATCCTGTGGCTATAAATATGATGCTGATACTGCAGGAAGGAGCATATTCACCTAGATATCTATGTATGTTCAATTACCTCCCACTCTACAATGTACATGTCACCAAATGCTTACCATCTGGGGAAATTGTTATCTCTTATCATTATTACATAAGCAAAAACCTTGAGGTTATTATATCTTAAAGTTTTAATGCTAGAAGTCAGAACCATTCTGTAGGCAGGTAAATTTTTGAAAAAAAGCTTCCAAGTCAAAAAAGGAAGATCATTTTCCTGGCCATAGAAAACATGCACATTTCAACAGTTCCTTTTTCCTGCCCATTTTTTTTCTCACTGGGGAATTTAAATAAATTGACATGGCATATTGCCTTGGGGTACATGGCCCCTCTGCGTGGCCAACACAGTAAAAGATCCAGAGCCATATTTGTCTACTCTGCAGCTCTCTTGCCTGTAGACAGGAACACCCACGAAATGCTGCCATAGAACTCAGCTGTGCAGTTAATTTAAAAAAAAAATAATGCTTTCTCTGAACTTTTTCAAAATGAAACCTCAGCAAAGCTTCCACTACAGGAGTCCTCATCCCCCTTAGAACAACATCAAATTCCTACGTAAGCCTATAAATGGCATTCTTAGTCTCTAAATGTACTTTATCACTGCCCAGGTCCTTTTTTGATTTTTTCATCCTGAATTTTGTGGCTGACCCTGAACTTTTGACATGGTCAAACTTTGAGATCCTCACTCCCAATTCCCCTCTTTTTTCTGACTTTCTATTCTCCAGGATGACATGACATAACAGCAAGGTACAATTCCAATCAACATTCTTAATAGTTTTTTTTTTTCAAGATTATTTATTTATTTATTTATTTATGCATACAAAATCTGGGGTGTAGGACAAAGATGCAGGGGTTGAGAGGATTCACCAGAGTCAGAGTGGGGAGTAGAACAGGCAGATTCACTGAAATACACTGCTGAGGGAAGCAGTGGGTGAGACAGGAGAAGTCTGCCACACCATATGGGTTAGCTCTCTGGTCAGGGATCATATGCATGTCATAGTGGCTGGCAAAAGCTTGACAATACTGAGACTTTAACCCTATGCCACCAGGGAAGCTCAATAGTATCATTTTAAAATGTATTTTTAAACTTTAAAATTGTCTTATTTCTTCCTGGATTAAAATGTATGTGTTTAAAAATTAATTTGCCAGTTTACATATCTATCTTACTTTGGAGCTTCATTTTTGAGTTTTAATTTTCTTAGACATAGTAGATTAGTTTAATTTTGCCTATGTTTATTAATTTTTCTATTCCACTTACTGACATAAGAGCTCTGTGGTGATTTTACCAAAAGAGGCACAAAAATAGCTTTGTCAATGAAAAATGATTAAAATAATAAAAGGCCACTAGCTGAAAAAGGCAGAAGTATAATGGATATGCTGAGAAAGGCAAAACTGAATCATATTAGATGTTCAAGTAAAGACCCAAGAGGCAGAAAAAGAGTGGAGGAAAAGAAAAAAAGGAACAAAGAATAAAGAAAACAAATAGAAAACAGTTACAAATGCAGTACAAATTATTCTGTCTATATCAATAATCACTCTGAACATAAGTGTCTAAACATACCAATTGAAAGGCAGGGACTGTCAAAATCAGATCAAACAGCCTCCAATTTTAAATTTTCTATAAGAAGCCCATTTTATACATAAAGACAAATACAAAATAAATGTAAAGAGATGAAGAGAGCTACATTATTCTAACACTAGTCAAAGGAAATCAGGATTAACAAAATTAATTTCAGACAGAGCACCTTCAGAACCCATAAATTACCAGACAAAAAAGAAGGTCAAAACAACGATAAAGTGCATTTTGTGGCATAAACACATATGTAGCCAAATTTGATAGCATTACAAGGAGAAGTAGATAAATCCACTATTATAAAGACTTCAGCATTCATCTATTAAAAATGACAGATTTAGCAGGCAGAAAATCATTAAGGACATAATTGAGCTCAATGTCACTATCAATCATGCTGGGATGACAGAAATAATGGACATCCCCAGACTACTTCATCCAATGACAGTAAGAGGAGTAATCTCAAGGTAATACCCTAACATTCACCAACAGAGACCACTTTCTGTATATAAAAAATACCTGAACATAGTTTTGAATTTTTCTTTAATTTTCTGCCTGGGAAGATTTAGCTGAAATATGCCTCAAGGCTGGTGCACCAGCTATTCATACATAGGGAAGGAGAAAACCGTGAACATTTAGTTCTTGTGTCTGTTAAATTATATACATAGATATTTTTAAAGAATATTGAAAAATATTCAATAGTTTTGAAAAATGTGGCCTCTTCTACATAAAGAAGCAGCATTGTTAGTAAAGTTACTAAGTATTAAATATCTTAAAAAATGTTATTGAATTACTATCATTTTACATTCTTCCTATGTTTTAACATTATAGAGTCCCTGCCCTCGCCCTCTCCCACAAGTGTAGTGAGTGATCTATCTACTTTAGGAAACTCATAAAATAAAAGGCTATAAAATCCAAACTACAAAAAAGAAAAATATACAAAATACAAACCAGGGTAGAAATAACAAGAACACAGAAAAAATTGTCAAAAACTAAAGCTGGCAGGCTCTTCATGGTGGCGCAATGGCCTCAGCTGCTTCAGCAGAGCTTGGTACCTGGCCAGGTAGGTGAATCACATGGCACAGCAGACTTCTGCCTTGCCCGCTGCTCCCCTCAGCAGTCAGTCTGCCTTTTCTGCTCCCCAATCTGTCTCTGGTGAATCCTCTTACCACCCCTGTACCTCTGTCCCCCAGTTCTGTATGCATAAATAAATAAATCCTAAAAAGAAAAGTTGGGTTATTTTCGAAAAGGTGGATAAACTCCACAATCCTCTAGCCAATTAGTTCTTAAAAAATGTAATTAAATTTTTAAATGGAACATCTTAGTGATTATGATTTTATATTCAGTCTCTACTTTTAAATCTATCGAAATATAGAAATGTTAAGGATGATTATACAAATGATGGTTTTGGATAGAAGACTAGATGAAGATGCTTTATATAGATAGAATGGATTTCTATTCAGCTATAAGGGAAGCTACAGTGATTTACAGAAAATGCAGGGAGTTAGAGGAAGTTATGTGTAATAAAGCAAGTGGAAATAATAAATATTGGAATTCACATAATGGATCATGAAACAAAGTAAAAATACTGATAAAACTAGTGGATGTTAATAAACAAACAGATCTCTGCGGTTAGGTTGGAAGAAGGAGGGAAAAGTAAAGGGATTTATAGGATGTGGTGAGAAAAAATAACAAATGATGGTTTATAATTAAAAAAGAGAAGTCCTGGCTCTCCATGGTGGCACAGCGGGTTAAAGCACAGCACTAAGAAGCTTAAGCCACTTCCCCATGAGTTCAATCCTCGCCGGCCCCAGAGGAGATCCACGGGCTTGGCAGACCTCTCTTGACCCGCCCGCTGCTCCCCTCAGCAGTGTACTTCCTCTATCTGCCTGTTCTGCTCCCCACTCTGTCTCTGGTGAATCCTCTCACCCTCCGCATCTCTGGCCTATACCCCATTTCTGTATAAATAAATAAATAAATCTTTGAAAAAAAAAGAGAGAAGTCCATTTTATCAGAAATTTAGATTAGGTCATGGATACAATTAATTGTAAAATGTTCAAAAAGTCTTCCTAAGATAAAAAGTGTACCGGGGCCTCCCTGGTGGGGCAACAGGTTGGGAC
>NW_004567118.1:41268760-41285542 GCF_000260355.1 Condylura cristata
GGTACAAACCAGGAGCGCAGGGGTGGCGAGAAGATTCACCAGAGACAGAGTGGGGAGCAGACTGACAAGCACACTGCTGAGGGGAGCGATGGGGGCATTTTAGGAGAGGTCTGCCTGGCCTTGTGAAATCATCTCCTGGCAGGGGGTCAAACCGCACTGATGTGGCTATTGGTAGCTTGCAGTGCTGCATCCCAACCCGTTGCCCAACCAGGGAGGGCCCGTGTTACATTTTTCTTCAGGAAAAAAAAAAAAAAAAGATTTTGTTGCTTCATCAATACAGAAAATTGTGTCCATATCACTCACAATTACCTAACCTCCCTGTAAATAAGCCTGCTGTGTTTTCATCACATTTATCTCACTTGTTCTTCTGTGTTCTATTTTATAATATGTTGTCTCTAAAAAAAAGTTCTAGATGCTGTAAACATTTTATGAAGTACAATTATTTTAGAAAATATGATAATTTAAAGCATGACAGTTCATTATGCATAAAGAACTAGATTTAGTCATTCCTAAATATTCAACCAGAAAGTAATGAGTATTTTGCAAATTCTTCCTTAAACTATGTTACTAGTGTCCTAGCTTTGGTAGCTCTTGAATGAGTCATTTATAGATGGTTTCTTTAGTTTGTCAAATTAAAAGTTTTGACTATTTTGTTTGTCTTTGAATGGTAGTCAGGTTTACTTACCACTCATAGAAACAGAAATATGGCATTTTCTTTTCTTTTGATTTCTGCATCTTTCTCGTTAGTTTTCAATTCCCAAATATTTGCTTTAATTTTTTTGCTGGAAAACATATGGTTACAGATGTTACTAATCTTACCTTCTTTGAAATAGCTTGATTTTAAGTTCTCAGCATTGGGGAATTTTGTGTTCTGGTTATGCCTGTTAAATTCTTCACATGATGAATATGCAATCCATTTCCATAAACAACTCTTCAGCATTATTCTTTAAAGTTAGGAAACTTAGTCAATTAGTTCGTCTTCTTCTTCAATCCAAGTGGATTTTACAATGCCTTAAATACAGTGGGCATAAGGATCAAACAGAATGATGCTGTACCTGTCCGTGTTACTACACAGTGGGGATCAGTTTGCATTCAGGAGACTATAATAGAGACTAGGGAATCCTTAGATTCTGCAGAAAGAAAACTCTGGAGGCTCCTGCAGGTTTGTCATCTCCTAGGGAATGGTCCACCATTCCTGCTGAATAACACATGGGGGTAGGCTCTGTGATACATGGTACTATGAGGGTAGAGTGTGATTTGGATGAGAAGATGTCAATGATCTTGAGCCCTCCCTGGTGGCGCAACAGGTACAGCTCTATGAGGCTGTTTGACATAGGCTATGCTACCCACGCTGTTTTATGACAAGGTCGAGGCAATGGGGGAGACTCCCAAGAAGATGGAGGCTGCTTGGTTCCCAAGAAGACATACAAAGGGGAGTTCTGGTTCCCAGGAAGTCACAGTAAGGGGAGTCTCCAGAGCGATGCTCACTGAACTACCTTGTACTTGTTCTTGGCTAATAGCAATTGTATTTGACCATCAAGCAATTCTTGGTCCTCCTTTGTTTGCGGCCTAATTGGACATTGAGAACTGGTTGCAAAAATGTTTAACAATTGACAACGATTTCCTCAGAAAAGTACCTTAGCATAAATCAAGTGTGTAGATTGTCTTTATAAATATGGATAAAGTATGATTAGGATGTACTTCCTCCTGGGACAGTTTGGAACCTGGGAAAGGATTGTTCATAGGAGAACTTAAAGATCTGCTGTTTTATTTGAGATGCTGACTAGAATGATTGATCATGCTGAAAAATGGGGATGCTGATTGTTTTTGGTGGTTTTCTATGATCAAAAGAACTTCTTTGTAACATGTAATCACAAAAGTTTCAGTGTAGCCATGGAAATTGATTGTTAAAGATTTGCTTCAATGCCTGTACTGATGTAATCTCACTGCTTGGAAATTGTTTAAATAAAGAACTGCTGAAGTTTTCGGCAGGAGATACTTGCACCAGCCAGAGTGTCAGTGTCTGCCTCATAGTTCATTCATTTCGCCAACGCCACCTCACCCTTTGGGAAAAGGACCCCTGACCGGCCACCTGTCAGAACTGGACTTTGACATCTGGTGTGGTCCCCGAGAGCTGTTCATAGCTACTGTAGCACCAGTTTGACCCCCAGCCAGGGAAGTGACCAATATGGTGCAACAGACCTCTCCTGTCTGTCCTGCTGATCTCCTTAGCAGTGTATTTCAGTACATCTGCCTGTTCTCTTCTCCATTCTTGTCTCTGGTGAATTCTTTCACCACCCCTGCTCCTCTGGTCTGTACCCCAGCTATGTATGCATAAATAAATAAAACTATTTAAAACAAGAAGAAGAAAAAGTCATTGACTTCATCCAGCTTGTCCCCTACCCCTTTCTCAGTTGAGACTCTGGTGGTTAGACTCAAATCCACCTGGGGCATTCCTCAGGCCCTGACTGGTCCTGACCCCAATTCTGGTCTCTAATGAGGCATAACGACAATAGAAGTGTTCCCCAAAAGTCTCTGTTTGGCTTCCTTAGCCCCTGTCTACACAAAGTCTTCAGTAATTTACCACACTGCATCTACCACCAAGGCACCCATGTTCCCCCACCATCTTCCACTGGACCTCCCGGCAAGTCTTATTGCTCTAGCTACTACTTCCAAAAAGGCAGATATCCTTAGCCTGTTCCCAAAAAAGAGAAAATCAGTTTAGTATTAAGAATGATGTTAGCTGAGCCTTTTTAATAGAAAATTTTGAAGAGGGTGAGGAAATGTCATTATAGTTCTAGTTTGTTGACACATTTTACCCTAAATGATTCTCACACTTTGTCAAATATTTGAATATCTGAGAAGCTTATATAGATTTTACCCTTTATATCATTGATATTATGAATTTCATTAACTGATATTCAGATATTAAGCAGCTTTGAACCAGATAAAATTCCACTAGGTCATTATGTATAATCTTTATTTTACATGTGGAGTGATTTTTCATGTTAATATGTTACTTAAAATTATGTATCTAATTGATGAAAAACATTGAGTTATAGCCCCCCCCCCCGATGTTTTGTCTGGCATTGAGATCAGAGTAAATTTGACTCTGTAATTTTGTGATTTTGTAAAAGTCCACCCTATAGTCCCTGGGACTTACATGCCAACACTACTGCAGACACTGAAGTGTTAAACTCCACCTCGCTGAAGGGAGCTGGGTGTGCTTCTGGCTTCCTAAGGCTGTGGCTGTTCAGAGCTCACAGGCCCAAATACCTGCTGTGACCTGAATGTAGGCTGTATTGAATGAAGACCAGGGTTTTCCCCTTTATATCTGGCTCCAGGGTCTTAACGAGGCCAATCAGGTATGAGCTAAATGAACTAATTACGTGCAAGCTAAATGAAACAACCAGGTTCGAGGTAAATGGGCCAATCAGGTTAGAACTTTCCAGTTGTCAATCAAATCCTGAGTTAATTTGTTTGGACTGAAAATGGAAAGCAATCTGATTGGTGCTAATCAGTCCAATCAGACACTTAGGATTGAAACAGTACAATAATGCCTGTAGGGTGGGGTCCCTGTAAGGATATAAAGCTGAGCAAAAGCTTGTGTCAGTCAGCAGCCAGCTTCTCAAGAGAGGGTTGTGCAGGTGGCCTCCAAAGAGAGAAGCATTGAGTGAGGACCTCCATGGGGTTTGCCAGCTCTCCTTGGACTTCTGGATCTCCAGACATCTCTGTAGACCTTCACAAAGACCCTGCCACTGTACTAACCTCTGGTTCTACCTATTACAGTGCCAGCAAGGAGTACTATTAGCCTTGGCCTAGTTTGCCACCAGTGTATGCCAACAGTTCACAAAGAGCTGTCCACACCATCTCCTCGTGCTGTGGAGTCCATTTCTGTCTGTTGCAGCATCGCACCCCACCTTCAGACTGCTGCTATGGGCTGTTCAGTGTCACTTCATCTTCCACAAGTGAACTTTGTTTGAAACTTCTGGCCACTGTTGACACTCTCTTGGGTGAGATAGCTGGCCACCTGTGACCTAAGAATCTTTTCCTCTCTCCAATCTCCTATTGAACAAACCCTATTGTTGTTATGCCCTGAGCCTAAGTGGTCTGGTAAATGCATGGGTAGGGTAAGAACTCACAGATAGTGATCTGTTAGTCTTTTGTCTTGGGAACTGTCCTTTGCCATTATTTTAAGTTTTGTTTTAGGATGATTTAGAAATATGTCACACTTTGTTTTATTGAAAAAAAATAGGACTTGTTATTATTTAAATATTTGATAGGGCTTCCCTGTGGCCTAAGGATAAAGTCTCAGCACTATTGTAACAGGTTCAGGTTTCATGGCCTCCACCCCCACTCCAGATACTGAAACTCCAAATCCCATCAGTACCAAGGAGAAGCATTCTGGGAAGTGAGGGCAGAGCTGAGCAGCTAGGTTGGGATAAAACCAGACATGTGGGCTCTGGGGGGCGCTTGGCCTAGTGGTTCGCAGCTGATCGTTTTGGCTTTCAATTGGTTTTCAGCATGCCGGTGGAATCCAAGTCAGCAGAACTGGTAGGACATTCTAGTTAACTTGTATTTCTCTCCCTCTTTCCCTGGGTTATGCCTTTACCTTTCTCCTTATAAATAAATCCATTATTTAACCCTTTTGAGTGTGTCCATAAGACGATTGAATTGTAAGCACGCGGGTGAAAACCCACAGACGGGCAACCCAATTCACATTGGGGTGCCCTGTAGCACTATCACATCTATGGTCTGAGTTTGATCCCCCACCAAGAAGCTGACCCACATTTGGCACAGCAGACCTCTCCTGTCTCTCCTACTGCCCCCCCCTCAGCAGTGTATTTTAGTAAATCTGCATGCTCTGCTCCCCACTCTGTCTCTGGTGAATCCTCTTAACCACTGCATCTCTGGCCTATCCTCCACTCAGTTTGTCTATGCAAAAAAAAATTTAAAAAATAAATAAATATTTGATAGATTCATCAATGAAACTACATTGACAGCGTTCACACTCACATGAGATTTTTAAGTCCATGTCATCAGCAAGATATACTTCTCAGATTCCAATTATAAGCATCTGATGTCGGAGACTCTTTGTCCCCAATCACGGATTATTGGGGGGCAGAAAAGGTCGGGTCTCAAGATGGGAATGGTGTCGGTGAGCTGAGATTCCTAGAAAAAGGGGGAAAAGGGGTAAAAAAGGGGAGAAGGAACTAGGAAGACACGGGCGGGAATGGGAGTTGGGTGCAAGTCTTCCTGCTCTGCCTTTAGCAGAGGTTTATTTTATACATTTCAAGCAGGCAGAGAGATGACATTAGCATATGAAATGGGCTGAGATCACAATCACCTTTTTCTAATAGTTTGGGGTTGTTTTGACCTTTAGTTGAGATTATAACATTTAAAAAATCAATCTACCAAGGTTAAAACAGGTACATAGAGGACCTCCCTGGTGGCGCAGCTGGTTAAAGCACTGCACTGAGAAGCTAAAGCCACTTCCCCATGAGTTCTATTCCCACCTGCCCCGGAAGAGATCCACATGGCCAGGCAGACCTCTCCTGACCCGCCCGCTGCTCCCCTCAGCAGTGTACTTCGTTAATCTGCCTGTTCTGCTCCCCACTCTGTCTCTGGTGAATCCTCTCACCCCCTGCATCTCTGGCCTGTACCCCAGTTCTATATGAATAAATAAATAAATAAATCTTTAAAACAAAAAAAGAACAGGTACATAGATTCACAAGTTTAAGACTAATATTACTATATTAACCACAGTGAAGATCAACCAAAATAAAGTCCCTGAAACATTATAACTTAAAGGCTTTTATCCTCATAGAGACATCTTAAGGGGTAAAGTAAAGTGAGGGCAGGAAGAGGAAATTTCTTGTAAATCAAATTAAGGTAAGGTTCTTTGAAAAACTTGTTAGAAAGTTTTAAGTGAGCTTTCTTGAAGTCTAGATGGTAGATAACCTGATTAACTCTGAATAGGCAGGTGACTTGGGTAAATTTCCATATCTAAAGACTAGATAGTAGGAAGTTTGAGTGGTTCTTTAGAAACTGAATAGAAGGCTATGTGAGATAGAGTGATAAGATTTGGGTTTTCCTCAGTCTGGCAGTGAGAGACTTTGCAGTAACAGCCATTTGTTTTTATTAATCAGCCAGTTGTTTAATGACTTTTGACTTCAAGAGGAAATTTCTCACTTTGGTGCAGTACTTGCTTGTCAGGGCCAGGTAGAGCCTTATGAGGTTGAGACAATCCAATTGTAAGCTGAAGGTTACCCAGAATATTTTGATATTACAATTATACAAAAAAGGGAGGTCATAACATAAGTTAGCATGGAAAGTCTGATTTTTCAGACCATTTCTGTCTCCATCTGGAATATGTCAGTCGATAGACGTTGCATAGCTTGTGTCAATCTGAGTTTATCATTTTATGTTAGAAACTGTCAGGCAATCCAATAATAAACATTTTTAAACCTACTAGCTTGTCAGACTTTCAGTAAAAATTATAATTTATAACAAAGTTAAGAAATGAATTTCCCTTGAGGTGCATTATCAGTAACAAACACAGAAAACAGTAAAACCCATGCTCCCTAATAATACCCCATGAATGCAGTCTGACATGGGTCAAAAAAGTGAGAGCTTTGTAATGATATTGCATTTAAGATGAATAGATGTGCTTTTGTTTTGTTTGTTTGCTTTTCTATTTTGTGTGTGTGTGTAAATGAAATAAGAGTATTAAAACTTCAGGGTTTGTCCTTGGAAAACTTTGATTCTCCTTACATCCTAAGCAAAGTTAATGCAAAAAGGGATCCCAAATAACCTTGAAAAAAGAATAAATGTATGAAAAGCAAATAAATTTGTAGTTCAGGTTGCATGCTGTACCAATATAACCTCCTAATTTTGGTTTTGGCAAGTATAATTGGTTATGTAAGATGTTAACTTAGGGAAAGTTAGGTGCAAGTTACCTTTGCAACTTTTCTAAAAGAATAAATATTTCCAAAACAAAAAATATGTTTTAAAATATATTCTTGATCTAACAATTTCCTATTAGGTATTTATTCAAAGAAAGCAAAAAATCTCTAACGATAAAATTACCCCTATGTTCATTGAAGTATTATTATAATAGTTAAGATATGAAAATAACCTAAATGTTTATAAGTGAATGAATGCACAATGAAAATGTGTGTGTGTGTGTGTGTGTTTAAAGATATATTTATTTATGCATCCAGAACTGGGGTACAGGCCAGAGGTGCAGGGGTAGTGAGAGGATTCACCAGAGACAAGAGTGGGGAGTAGAACAGGCAGATCGACAAAGTACACTGCTGAGGGGAGCAGCAGGTGAGACAAGAGAGTCTGTGGCACCATATGGGTCACCTCCCTAGCTGAGTATCAAATTAGGCTGAAGTGGCTGCAGCTAGTTTTGCAGTGCTGTGTTTTAACCTGTTGCACCACCAAGAAGGTCCTGAAAATGTGATTTTAAAAAAGAAGAAAATGTGGTGTTCATGTACAATGGAATATTATTCAATAATTAAAAACAATGAAATGTTGCCATTTGTGAGAACATAGATAAAACTTGAGGACATTATGTTAGATGAAATAAATCATACAGAGAAAGGTGAATGCTGTATGATCTCCCTTATATAGTAAGTCAAGACACTCAGACATATACACAAAAACTACAAACAAAAACACAAGCTCATAGAGACAGAGACTGTATTGGTGGTTGCCAGAGGATAGGTGGAAGGGTAGGAGAAATTGAAGGACATGAAAAGGTACAAACATCCAGTTATAAGATAAATAAATCACGGAGAAATAATGCACAGTATATGGTAAATGTAGTTAATAAAAATGTATGATCTATATGCAACTTGCTAAAAGATAAATCTTAAAATTTTTCATCATAAATTTGTAGCTATGTTAGGTGATGAATGTTAAGTGCACTTATCATGACAATCATTTCAGACTGTATACAAATATCAAAATCATTATGTTGTACGCGTTACATAATATTGTGTTAATTATATCTAATAAAATACATTATAAATTGTTAAAGTTAATTTTTTATTTTAATTAAAATACAAAGCTGCTAAAACACTCATTTAGATATTATGATCATTACACTTTTGCCATATTGCCTCTTCTAATTATTTCCTTTAACAAAAAACAAGGGGAAATAAAAAAAACAAAACAATTTAACTAAAAGGAATTCAAGTTGAAACCTTAAAGCAAAAGAATTTTTTTTCCAAAGTAACTGAAATTGCACTATCACTTTACTAAAATTAATAATGTTCCAAAATGCTTTAAAAGAAGATTTGTTCAAATCTTGCACAATAAAGAACTATTTACTGAATTTATTGGCTATATTTCTCCAGTAGTTTTATTAATGGGCAGTACATACAGATATTGAGTCTGTATTGGTATTCAGTATTCGAGAGCATGTTAGTTACCACTCTTTAGCTTGCATTCCTATATGATATTATGTGTAGTGTGTGGGCTGACTGTGGATAAGATGAGAACACAAAGGTAAAGTGGTTTGAGAAGGTGATTAAATTTCTAGTTTCATTATAGCGTATCAAAAAAGAATTGATTCTAGATCTGACTGATTGAGTCAGAAAAGCCCTGGGAATAGGGAATAATTGGGAGCAAGGCCTGCAAGCCTTGAGGAAATAGCCATGCTACAGCTTGCGTGGAGTGAGAAACCTGTAGGAGTGAAAAGCCATCTTATAGTTACTAGGATCTGAATTTAACCAACATGAATGAACTGTGCAGTGGAATACAAATTCCAGTTGGAAATTTAGCGAATTGAGACTTGATTATAGCTTTATGAAAAGTAGCAGTCACATCTCATTTCCTCCTCCTCAAAACCCTGCAACAACCAATATGCTTGTCTCATGAAATTTCACTTTTTAATAGTGTTTAATATGTGTTTTTTTTTGTGGCCTGTTTTTTCCCTTAGCATAAAGTTTCTAACTCCATCTATATTAGAACATGTATAATACATGTAAAATAAATATAACAAGAAACTTATATGTATAACATATATGTTTTTGTAAACATGTCAACATAAATCCTCCATGCCTTTTATGACAGTGTAATATTCCAGCATATAACTTTACCACATTTATCCATTTATCTGTTGATGGATATTTGGATTGTTTCCACTTCTTTTGTTATTGAGAAGAGTGTTGCTATGGATAAATCATGCAAAGTGGTTTTTGAATATTTATTTTCAATTCTTTAAGGTATAGAAGAGTGGAATCTGGGTTATATGGTAATTTTGTGATTGACTTTTTGAGAAACAAAACTGTTCTCTGAAGTGATAGTAACAGTTATGTACTAGGGTGTTCCAATTTTTCCCTGCCCTCCCAAAATTTCTTTCCATATTGAAAAGAAATGTAATATTGTAAGCATCATGATATGTATAAAACAATACCTCATGTTTTTGATTGCATATAATGATTAATATTTTATACATCTTTTCACGTACTTGTGGGTCCTTTGTATATCTTCTGTGGAGAAATGCCTATCCAAGTATTTGTCCAAGTTTTAACTGGACTGTTTTTCTATTTCTTTTTCAACTGTAATGTTCTTATATATTCTAAATATTATATTCCTAAATTATATTAGATGTCTTCTCTCATTCTCTGAATTGTCCTTCTAGTTCCCTGATAGTGTCTTTTGATGCATAAGGGTTTTAAATTTGGTAATTCTGTTCATTTATTTTTCCTTCCTTTGCCTTTGGCAAAGGGCAAATGTAGGTTTGAAATATTTATTCCTTTGCTTTTTTGGTGATAGCTTTATTTATGGCTTATATTAGGCTTGTTGATCCATTGTTTTATATATAATGGGAAGTAGGGCTTTAAATTCTTTCTTTTGCATGTGAACATTTGGTTACCTCGGCACTATTTGTTAGTCTATTTTTCTCCACTGATGCCAGAGTTGGCATTTATGTGGAAAATCAGCCATATATATATGGTTTTACTCAGGATTCTCAATTCTATTCAATTTTCTTACACCAACACCATACATACATCATTGAATTCTGTAGTTTTGTAGTAAAAACTGAAACTGGAAAGTGCGAGTATATCTATTGTATCTGCTTGTCTGTATGCAATTCTACATGAACTTGAAGACTGGATTTTCCATTTCGACCAAAAAAATTAGAATTTTGATAGGGATTATATTGAATATGTAAATCACTTTTGGTGACATTGCCAGTTTTATAATTTTAGTGCTACATTCCATGATTGTGAGTTATCTTTCCTTTAATTTAGATCTTGTTTAATTCCTTTCAGCAATCTTTGGGAGATTTTAGTTGCAAGTTTGCATCTCTTGGTTATATTTTTTTCAAGATACTCTGCACTAGTAAAAAGTTTTTGTAAACTGAATTGTTTTTCTTAATTTTCTGTTTTAGATTATTCATTGTTAGTGAATACAAATACAGTTGATCTATGTGTGTTCATTCTGTAATTTTGCAGGATTTTATTATTAGATCTAATAGATATGTTATGGTATTACAGGACTTTTATATATATATAAGATTATGTCAGATGTGAGCAGGGATAATTTATGTCTTCCTTTATAATTTGGAAGACTTTTATTATTTCGCTTAACAAAATGTTCTTGCTAGGACTTCAAATACTACATTGGATGGAAGTGTTGCTATTGAGTCTGCTCTTGTTCTTGATGTTAAAGGTTACCTGTGGGTTTTTCATAATAGAATTTGCTATGTTTATATAATATCTTCATTGTTACTTTGTTGAGCGTTTTTATCATTTAAGGATGCTGATCTGGTCAGATACATTTTCTGCATAAATTGAGGTACTTATGTGTTCTTTTCCCCTTTACCCTAACAATGAAGTAAATCTCATTGGTTGATTTGCATATATTGAACCATTTTCGTTATCCTGAGATAAATCCAACCAGGCTGTGGTATAATATTTTTTAATATTTCTCAATTTGTTTTGCTTTCCTAAGGATTTTTTATTGTTTGATAAACTTTATAGGTGTTTTTTCATGTGTTCCAATTATCTTCTATGTTTTGTGGATTTAACTGAACATTGCATATTTTGATTTTTTTCTTCTTTCTTTGCTTTACTTTTTAATTTTACTTGATGTTTTGTGGCAATACACATTTAAACAAATACAACTTTGAATTCCCCTAACTACACATCTTCACTGAGGTTGCAAGTACATTGTAATAACATAGTATTTCTAGTTTTCCCTTCTACTCTTGTATCTGTAAGTCATTTATTTCACCTATACTTCAGAATACTTTAAGTTTTTGTGAATATGAAGTTGTGTGTGTTTAGATATATTGTTGTTTTGTTTATTTGTTATATTGTCACTTTTGTTTATTTTTGTGTTATTATTTATTAAGGTCATAATAGTTTAGATGAATGTATATGATTCAGAGGTGTAGGTTCACAAATTTTCAAATATATGTTGCCACATGACACCACCACCAATAGCACTGGAATTAATGAGCTAAAAAAAAAAAAAAAGAACAACTATTTAAAGAAATAATTACTAAAAACCATCTCAGTGTGGGGAATGAACTAGAGTTGCAATTGAAGAGGCCAAATAAATAATACTAGAGAAGACACACAAAGTAATAAAATGGTCAAGTGTTAACAAAAAGTGTGTAACATTAACAATATCAAGCAAAATAAGGGTAACCTGCAAAGGAATAGCAGACTGTTAGCAGATTTTTAGTGGAAACATTACAAGCACAAAGGGGATGGAAAAAGATATTTAAAATACTTGGCAAAAAAGATTTCCAAGTCAGAATTTTTCAGCTACCAAAACTAACAGCCAAGAGAAAAAGTATAAGGAGTGTCACTCAAAAGCAAAAACTAAAAGAATTCATCAACAGCAAGCCACATAGGACAGAAATCCTAAAGGATTTGTTATAAAACAGAACAATGAATGTAAGGCAAAAGACATAAATTATATGTTGGACAGGGCCCAATGTGCCCCATTAGGCCCATTCTACATAGAATCAATTCAGTGTGTCATACAGTCTGTCATTCACTAATGCCAATAGAAACTTCAAACAAAAACAATAAAAGTAACATAGAAGACAATGGAGATGGAACTTAAAGTAAACAGTAAGGATGTCACAAAAAATAAAAAAGGGAAAACCAAAAAAAATTCAGGAACTGACAAAATGGCAATGGCAATGACCACTTATTTCTCAACAACCACCTTAAATGTAAATGGCTTAAACTCACTAATCAAAAGTAAGGTGGGAAAGGGCACACAGAAAAAGGAAACATCAGGAGGGTCTGGAGGTCTTACAATGAATTGGATCGACATTTAGTAAATGAGATATACAAGGGACCAATGTAATATGTGCATTAGGAACATAATAAATGCTGCTCTGTATTATACTATTGTCAATAACACACTGGTGGTGGTGTTCATGGACATTTTGACTGTATGAGACTTTAAGGAAACCAAAACAAACATTAGTTAACATGATGGATAAATTAATTGTGGATATATTTTATTAGATAATAATGAGTTTTGATTTATGTAGAATATAACAAGTCAAGAGGATGAGAGAGAGAAGATGACGTGAAGATAGGGCCAACTGAATGCGTCACTTGCTCTATGTGTTAGAAATTTTTTCTCAAAAAAAAAAAACTTTATAAAAGAAAAATCTGAAACACACATAACATGGAGAGACTAGTAAATACTTACTATCATGATTCAACTTTAGTAGCCACTAAGTTCCTCTCACTTTTAATTCATTAAGTTCTTCATTTTACTTTTATCATTGCTAGAGTATCATGAAGTAAAAACAGCACATATACATGAATATGTAACTGTAGTTTCTTTTAAAAAATATAAAATAGACTAGATAAATTATTTTTAAATGCAATTACAATACCATTTTCATACCCAACAACACATACAAAAAAAATCCTTATTTAATGTATGATCAATCTCTGATTATCTCAAAAATGACCTTTTTTACAGTTGGTTTATTTAAATCAAAATACAAACACTCCACACACCATAGTACATGAATTTTCTCTTGAGTGTCCCAGAATCTGTATTTGTTCTCTACTTATCCAGCCTCTAACTTAAAAAATGTTGGATAACTGAATCATTTGCCCAAAGAACTCCCAAAGTTCTTGATTTGGGTGGTGCATCCTCATAGTGCTGGAAAGGAGAGTTAGAGACTTGATCCGAGTCCAATTCTCTTCTAGCAAGAAGATGTTGAGAAGTTATTAATTTTGGCTTTTAATATGGTAATATTGGTAAGTGAGCACAAAGTAAATCCTACAGTATCAATAATTATACTAAATATAAATAGACTAGGATGGAGAAATTAGCATGATGATTTATAAACATGGACCAATGATATGTTGTCTACAATAGACCCACTTTAGATCTGAAAATAAGATAGATTGAAAGTAAAAGTTAAAAAAAAATATTCAATGCAAAAAGTAAACAAAAGGAAGCTGAAGTGGTTGAATTGATATCTACTTTAACACAGTTGTTGTTCCTATAGACAGAGGGTATTTATAATGCTAAAATGATCAATCATCAAGATCACAACAATTATCAATAGCTATGCATGTAACAATAGAGCTTCAAAATATGTGAAGTTAAAATTGTTGGAACTAAAACAAGAAATAATAAATTCTGCCATAAATATTGTAGACAACAATATCTACTTTCAATAGGTTGCTAAAGAAAGGAGAAAAATAGTCAATAATAAAATAGAAGGCTTGAACAAACCATAAACTGACAATAGGTAACTTATTTTTATTCCATTCAGTAACAGCAGAATATATGGTCTTTTAAAGTACACACTAGACATTACTGAGGGTAAACCATGAAACAACTCCTGATATATATAAAAGTATCAAAATGATACAAAGTACGTTCTCTGTCTACATGTAGTTAAATTAGGAATCAATAATTTAAGAAAGTTTGGAAAATATTCAAGTAGATGAAAATTTAATGACATACTTCTAGACAACCAATGACCAATGAGGACATCAACAGTGAGATTAGAAAATCCTTGAGATAAGTGAAAATATGATATTCTATAACTTATGCTATTCAGTGAATGTAATTCATGAGAAAAATGTATAGCTATAGACACCTGTATTTAGAAACTTCAAGTCAACTATCTAACTTTCCACAGCCTTAAGAAAGCAGAAAAAAAGAGCAAATTAAACATAAAGCCAGCAGAAACAAAAGCATACTAAAGTTCATAATGGAGATAAATAAAATAGAAACTAGAAAAACAATAAAATCAATGAAGCCAAATTGTGTTCTTTGAAAATATTAACAGAATTTATAGACATTTATTTAGACTAAACAGTAAAGAAGACAGGATTCAAACTATTAAAATTGGGAATGAAAGATAGAGAGCACACCAGTACCAATGTTATAGAAAGACAAGCTATTGTAAAGGAGCATGAGGAGCTAACTTAACCTAGATGGACAGATTCCTAGAAACACACTACCACACTGACTCAAAAAGAAAAAAGAAAAGGAATGTACTTAGAATAAAAAAAAGAGATTAAGTTACTAAACTAAGTAAAAGCCAGGGAGTGTGTCCTCCCTGGTGGCACAGCAGGTCCCTCAGCATGGCAAGCTGGCCGCAGTTGCTTCAGTCTTGTTCCATCCCCAGCCCTGGAGGTGAAGCAGTGTCTACACTTGCAAATTCTAATAAGTGTTCAAAGAAAAATTAACACCCTTCCTTCTCAGATTCTTCCAAAAAAAAAAAAAAAAGGAAGAGGGGAATATACTTCCTAGCATTTCCTCTATTCCAAAGTTAAAAGTTAAAAGGATTGATGTTTGTCCAAATTCAGACAATAATTTCAGTAGTATTTTTCAGATTTTCATGGAAGGAGCTTTTTTTAGTTTAAAATTCATTTAAGGCCCTCCCTGGTGGCGCAGCGGGTTAAAGTACAGCACTGAGAATCTAAAGCCGCTTCCGAATGAGTTCGATCCCCGCCTGTCCCGGAGGTGACCACATGGCGTGGCAGACCTCTCCTGACCCGCCCGCTGCTCCCCTCAGCAGTGTACTTCATCGATCTGCCTGTTCTGCTCCCCACTCTGTCTCTGGTGAAGCCTCTTGCCGCCCCTGAGCCTCTGGCCTGTACCCCAGTTCTGTATGTACAAATAAATAAATCTTAAAAAAAAAAAATTCATTTAAATACATTCAGGAGTTTTCACCTGATCTTCAATTAGAAGTGATTAATCTATGATGTCACAAATTAAAAAACAAATATCAAGTTAAAAACCAATGGAATTTTATGTGTTTTCTAAGTAAGGAATATGTTTACTTTTATATGGTAATGGCTAACACCAATATTTCACAGTATATATGTGAAAAGTAGTTTTAAAGAAAGGAACATGTAAAATCACATTACAATTATCATTAAAGATGAGAATTTTCAATCAATTTGATAGGAAATACCAATCATGAATCCCATTAATGAAGCCAGTGTATCTTTAACTCCCTCTAGAAAGAGAATTTCATGCTCATCATTGTAGACTCCTGCATTATCACAAAACAAGTATTCAAATATCATTTCATTTTGAAATTCATAAAAAATGCACTGACATTTGTTCTCTCCCTCGCTATATGTGCATCTGCACAATACTGTAGATTTTACCTCTTGATTTTCAAAGTCTTAATTATTTACTTTTTGGTCCTTTAGACAAAGGACTTGCCAACCCCTAACATAATAACTTGCATGAGTTTAGCACAAAACAAACTATGAATGAACAGGAGCTTTATGGTTATGAATCCATATGCATAAACACATTCATCAGTAACATTTCCTGGATAATTCTCTCATTACCTTAAGTTTGGGGAGAAAAATCTGGTAATTATAAAGGGATTGAGTATAGTGTACTTGCCTCAGGCCCAAGGATAATAATGGAAATGTTACAGAATCTGTGAAGGAAGAGAAGTATTAAACTTATAAGCACCAAGTGGAAATTCAGTTAAAACCTGTGTTGATACTTAATCTTAAATAAATGAAATTTCTGGACTTTCCTTGTCTTTAGGGAAACAAAATGTCACACACATAGGATATCTCTCACAATTTGTATTTTCTGTGATTTATCCCTTTAAAGCATGTTTATTTTACAATCAAAGCTCTTTATGATAGCTTAAGTTTGATGAGAATCACAGTGTTCTCACTAAATACTTGGAATAGGAATTTAGGCAAGCTAGAAGATCTAAGATTTATTTCAGAAATGGATATTACAGTTTGGAATGATGTCTTTTTGTGTAACATGATTTACTTTTATAAAATTAAACACATATGAGCTGATAAGAGTAATCATTTTTTTAACTGAGAAGTTAATTAAGGCCATCCCTGGTAGCACAGCCGGTTAGGACAAAACACTGCAAGCTAGCCGTAGCCACCTCAGTGGGGGTTCGATCCCCCGCCCACAGGTGATCCACATGGGGCGGCAGACCTCTCCTGTCTTGCCTGCTGCTTTCCTCAGCAGTGTACATCATCCTTCTGCCTGTTGTGCTTCCCACTCTGTCTCTGGTGAATCCTTTCACCATCTCTGTACCTCTGGCCTGTACCCCAGTTCTGTATGCATAAATAAATAAATCTTTTTTTAAAAAAAAAATGAAGTGAGTTAAATATGGTTTAGCTATTTTTCATGAGACTCATATCAGAACCCAAGTTTGTTACATAAATCCTATCAAAGTACTTGTAAACAAGAATGACCTTTTCATAGTGTGATAAATTCAGACACAACTATATTTAATAAACCCACTCTGTGGGAGATTTT
>NW_004567118.1:41286662-41300884 GCF_000260355.1 Condylura cristata
TGCAACACCCTTTACATTTTTGGCAAATATTGTTGGAAAGATAGCTTTGATTGATATCATGCAAATCTCAAAATACAAGGCTATGTGTAGCAAGGACACTATAACAAATTAATAAGTTATTTTCCATAGATGGTAGATCAGGTAAGTTCTAAACACTTAAGTGTAGATTTAGTTACTATTTTGAGATAGGTGCAATTATTGTATCCATTTTATGGAAGAAGAAATTAAGAAACAAACAAACAAAAAATGGAGGGCTTGTTTAAACACAGAGAGCTACAAAGTGATAGAGATGAATTTGAATCCAAATATTCTGTGACCTAGGCACATGCTCTACACTCACAAACACCTGTTTGTAGTAATGTGCAAGGGTAAAGACTGAGGAAGAATTCCTTGAGGTTTATCAATAAAGGAAAGTTAACTGAAGCTGCGATGTGTGTCTATATTATTAAGATTAATGGGTTACTATGTAGTTATAAAAACACTTCAATTGACATGGAAATATATTCAAAATATGGTAATTTTAAAAGGCAAAATCATCCATAGAATAGTAAACTATGTTACATGTCATAACACCTGTGTGTGTGTGCATGCTGTGATAGAGTTAATCAACTCTGTGGGTTAGAGTTGTTCAAATCTTTTACCCCAATGAAAGTCTGGCCCTAACTATCTCTTAAGAGATAATCTCATAGTTCTAGACTGTCCTGCCTCACAAATCTTCATTGACCTGGGCCACACCTGGAAGATTTGAGCTAAGTGGTATCAATTTTACATCTGGAAGGGTTGAAGACCCAGTGACTAAAGTCAGCCATACAGGTGCTACCAGTCTATATGAATGGCCATCTTCCCTCCCTTTCCTGGTGGCAAGTCTGTTGTCAAATATCATTCCTGCAAGAATTCAGTGTATGGGAAGGAGCCACTGAGAGCTTGCTTCAAGTCTCTCATGAACTCAGATCTATGCCCCTGGTACATTTGCTGATTTTAAACTATGTCCTTTCACTATAATAAAATGTATCTAAGAAGATAACTTTGGGCCCTCCACAGTGGCACTGTGAAGCTGGCTGCAGCCGCTTCTGTACTGATCCCCTGCCAGGAAGCTGACCCACATGACGCAGCATTCTTCTCCTGACCCAGCAGACTTCTCCTGACCCGCCCACTGCTCCCCTCAGCAGTGTACTTCATCAATCTGCCTGTTTTGCTCCCTGCTCTGTCTCTGGTGACTCCTCTCACTGCCCCTGCATCTCTGGCCTGTATCCCAGTTCTGTATGCATACATAAGTAAACCTTAAAAAAGGAGAACATAACTTCTCTGAGTTCCCTTAGAATCTCCTAACAAATCACTGACCCAAGGTTGGTCTTAGGATCATGGACCAGTCTGGGTGTGTATTTACATAGATTCATAAATGCACAGAAATGTACCTGGAAAGAGGGTTCCACAGCATAATGTTTTCAGATTTTGGAAAAGGGAGTAGGAAAGTAGGCAAATGGGAAATATTTCTTTTGAATTTTCTTATATTACTTTTCAATGTTCAAATACTGTAGAAGAGCCAAAACTTAAGTGTGGCTGATATAATTAAAAAAGATTAAACCCAGGCTTAAAAAGATTATATAACAGAGCTCATTTAAATTGCTTAATTTAAAATATACCAAATTTAGAAGTGACTTCTGAAGTCTCTTTCAAGGATACAAATCTTTTTTTGATCACAAAGTGAAGGTATTTCATTAGGCAGAACATGTTCAGTTCACTCATATCTAAAATTGTCATCCTCATGAACAAGGGCCTTTGCAGAGGGGAGTTATTTGGCTCCTTTTTCCTGGCAAATGTTTTCAGTTGTCAAGCAACAATGATTTGGGTGCTACTAAGTGAGTAATTTGTGCACTAATAACACTCATCTGAGCTTTCAACAGATAGAAAATACCAGACATACTTGGAAGTAAGCAGACCCACCTCTGGTAAATTGTTTTTGTTTGGCTTCTCTCATAGGACAGAGAAATGCTAAAAATGTGTTAACTTAAAAATTGTTATCTGTGGGTCTTCTCTGGTGGCCCAACGGGTTGGGAAGCAGCTTGTAGGGGCTTCAGTGAGAGTTTGATCCCCTGCCCCGGAAGTGATCCACATGGTGTGCAGACCTCTCCCGACCCACCTGCTGCTCCCCTCAGCAGTGTACTTAGTCGATCTGCCTGTTCTGCTCCCCACTCTGTCTCTGGTGAAGCCTCTCACAGCCCCTGGACCTCTGGCCTGTGCCCCAGTTTTGTATGCATAAATAAATAAATCTTAAAAAAAAAAAAGAATAGAACGAACACTTTTTAAATAAATAAATAAATGTCATGTATCCCAAACCAATATATTAAAAAAAATTGTTTTCTGTGTTCTCATTTATATAACTTTTTTATATTGCAGTTTTATGTGATCAAATCATGTTAACCTACATACATTTTCAATCATTATCATGTTGTAATTTTCATATTTGTAGTTTGCAAGAGGAAATTATTTTCCCATTGTTACTCATGTCAGCTCTTTTTTCTTAGCTCTAGGTGATAATTAAACTTTCTTATAACTGTTTTCTTACATCTTTCTCTGTGACCAGGAACTGTGTACTTGAACAAAGGGATAAATATAACTAAATGATAAAGAAATCAATAATATTTAGGAAAGCCAGCATAACCTTGACTTCTACAAAAACATTTAAAAAATCTACCAGAGAAATGCATGTTGGACTCTTTGTTGTTCGTTTTCTTCATCTACACAAGTTAGGAGAAAACTGGGTTTTGGATATAAAGTGTGTCCAGTAAATAGGTGATCACACTTAATATTTTAATTCCTCTACACTGTTAAAAAATTGCATATGGCAAGAAGTTTCCAAGGTGGTCTCCATTGCAACCCATAGCTAAGGACAAGAACTTAGAAGTGGTTCCTTTAGCTGCCATCAAGTTTTCAGATTCCTGCCTGTGGTCTCACAGGAGGCCGGAACCAGACTTCTGGCCAATCGACCCAGGCTCCTAAGCCATAGAAACTGTGTGAATCTCTGAATATTTGTTCTTTTAAGCTGCTACATATGCCTTGGGGTGATGTATTATACAAATGGGTACTTCCAAGTTAATACATACCTAGAAGACAAGAGACACCAAGATAATTGGCAGGTTACAATAACACACAGGTCATGAAGATGTTCTGTTTGCCTGGTGAATAATCTATCCTTTTTAATATCTTCATAGCTCTACAATACTGAAAATCTATACTTTGTCTTCATTCTTTTTTAAGATCTGTAAAAATTGTCAGTGTGTTATTAAGCTAAAAGTCATTTGAGCCAATTTCCCTAAGAAACAAGTGTTTTTTATGGGCAATAGAAAATGTGATTTCTATTTTGTGAGCACATCACTGAAATGTGTTCCTATCCAGTGATCTGACAAAATAGTTTATCTTTTTTACAGACCCAAAACTCTACATATAAAGAAAACTCAAGCACACATTTTTCACTTTAAATGCTTCAACAAGGAAAAGTAATAAAACCTCCCTCAATTTTTCTCATTTTGTTTGTTTTTCATTAGGTTTTGTTCATAGCATCTTTTTACAGTATTAAAGATGAGGATTTCACAACAATCAAGTCACTTCATAATCCTGGCACATTGCACATGAAAAAAAGTTAAGACACATGTATAGAAATAATTCATCATTTCCTTCTGTTCTTTGCACCATAACTAATATCTTAGTGAGGACTATTACTTTTTTAAATGCATTTTTATTAAAGTGCCATTGGTTTGTAACATTATATAGGTTTCAGGTGTTCCGCATAATAATTTGACAGCTGAATGTCCTCTGTCATTGTCAGTACCAAGTCTAGGAGCTATTAATATTAAAGAGAATCTAAATGTATTGGGCCCCAGCAGAATTTATGTTTAATAATATTGTAAAATAAAAATCTACTTAGGACATATTTATGCATCTTTAGTTTTACAACAAAATAAAGTTTACATTTAATAAATATTATGTTCAAAGTCAATGAATTCAACCATAATCATATCAAAAAATACCACTGGAGAAAGATAACACTCTGTTATTCAAGTTGATATTAGCCATGAATAGAAAACTCAAGTTCTAAAATCGTTCACAAAGGCACACAGAAATGTTTTGCCATTTTTTGCTGTAAAAGCAAGGATTTAATAGGAAGAATTGTATATTAAACATAAGAAAAGAACACTAAATATTAATAAATATTACATGATAACCTTAACCTCAGCCTCTTTTTGTCATTTATTAAAGTCATTTATCACCTTAAGGACAATTTTTTCTGTAACTTACATTCTTTAATTACTCATTCATTCATCCATTCATTTTAAAACCCCTTATTCCATTTCAAGGGGTTGTGTGACCAGAGCCTCTCCTGGTGACACATGGCCAAAGTGGGATCCAACCCTGGACAAGACACCCTTCCATCACAAGGCCATCACGCCCACACACACTTACTCTGTCTGAGACAAGTGAGATAAGGCACCTGCCTATAGTTGGGATGTGGAAGGAAATGAGCATTCCTGAAGGAAACCCACACAATCACAGATGGAACGGACTTCATGTCCTACTTGACCTCTTCAATTTGTCCATCTTTTTACTTTCCCTAATGCCCGCCTCATCTGAACCTCCTCTCTATAAGTCCTCTCCCTTCTCTTAAATTCCTTCTGATAAGAGTCTCTGTGTCACAATTAAGATTCTTGAAGTTAAATAAGGAAGGGTAGAGAATCTCTCTAGCGTGTCTTATACTAATGGGCAAAATTCAGGAGCCACAGATAATAAAAGAAATCTAAGATCAACCAGTGCCACTAGGGCAGCACATTCAAATATTTTCATTATTTAAAACCAGTGGACTCAAAACACAGAGTTCTTGTTCATCTTCCAAGGTTACCAGGACCAGCTACATGTCTTAGTGCCATATTCTGTCTGTCATGGAGTGGCCCTCAGCAAAACCTCAGAAACAAAAGCAGTTGACAAGGAAGATCAGCCTCAGGGGACTGCAACCCCAATTTAAATTTGTTATGTTTGTGTTGTGTTTGGGGGAGAAGCCAAAAGGGGATTTCCCCTAGAACAATTTCTGCAGTCAGTAGAAGGAATGAGAGACCAGCATCTTCCTGATAGTGAACCCAATGGGCTAAGAAGAGCAATCACACTAATTTGCAAGCATGGTTAGCATATTCTATAAATCAAAAGAGATGAGACAAGCTAAAAAGTTTACTTATGTAGCAATCTTGATTCCTTTTTGCTGATTTCTTGATGATGAGTGCCTGAATGCTTAACAAACGGCAATGAACCAATCCCTGCATTCTAATTTCTTACTCTTGCCATCTATAAACACACACATTTTGCTTTATAAACTTTTCTAAACAATTAGTTGATATTCAAAAAAGAAAGAGGAAATCAAAACCCAGGATTCAACCATCTCCATCAATTATAAAGATAATCAATCAAAAATATACTTAAGCCCTCACCCACCCTACCCCCCTACTCCCCCACCCCCCATGGCATAGCAGATTGAAGAGTGCTGCTCTTCTGCACTGCTAAGCCAAGCAGTGGTGGCTTCAGTTAGAGTTCATTCCCCACCCCGGAGGTGACCCACATGGCACAGCAGCCCTCTCCTGCTCATCCACTTCTCCCCTCAGCAGTGTACTTTGTCAGTCTGCCTGTTCTACTCCCCACTCTGTTTCTAGTGAATCCTCTCATGGCCCAAGCACCTCTGGCCTGCACCCCAGTTCTGTATGCATAAATAAATGAATCTAAATATACTTATTTATTTGAGTTTTAAGTTGATTCTAGTATTAAGAATCTATTCCTTTACTTGTCATTGTTTTTAGTAAATGGTGTCCTCTGTAGCATTGGAAAAGCAATGCAGAACTTGTCAGTTCAATGGTAAAAAAACAACAGCAACAACAACAAAAAAACACTTATTATGGTGAGAACCTGGGATCCTGGAGTGAGAAGAACATGGTCCACGTGCCTTTATGAACCTCACAAAGATTTCTGGAGCAGAGGAGTCAGTCCTCAGTGTGGGTGGAATAAATGTCAGTACTCTTGTTATTGCAAACAACCTATTCTCACCTTTTCCTGGATATGACAACTTCTAAATGAGAACAAGAACACATTAAATCCTGTCTCTGCTTAGATGAATTTTTTTTCATATCCACTTGGGGTTTTGGCTATACTGTACTGTTTATATTCATATTCTACTTGGTTAGACTTTTTTCTTAGCGATTTTATTTGAGATAAAATTTACATAATAAACTATTTATATTTTAAGAGTATAATTCAATGGCATTTAATACATTTACAGAGTTGTGCAACCTCACCACAAAGTAATTTTAGAGCCTTTTTATCATACCCCAAACGAAACCCTCATGCTCTTTAGCAATCAATTCCCATTACCCTAGATATGCAATGATAAATCAATGGAAATTGTGTATTCCAAAGATATTTTCAGAGTTCACACAAGTTATACTATGTAACAATACCATGGTCATTTTGAGACTCCATTTTAATTTATCATGAATAATGCTGCCTAAACATTGTCTTTTTGCATTCATTAATTTTGAGAGATTACACCCAAGTTGGAAATGGGGAAATTGATTCATGCTCTGTTCCTGGCCATATATTAACAGCATAATATTTTGGGGGTAGAACAATGCTTCACTGCAGTTTGCGAAATTGTGCACAGCCTTACTTCTAGGTCATCTTGGGCCTCCTTTTCTGAACTGCTTGCCTCCTCTATGGAACTTCACCCTGCACAATCTTTTTAGCTGAACTAATGCAGCCACAGCTCCTTCTGAATCTTTATCACAGGAACTCATAACAACCTTTACTTTTAAAGATCTCTTCAGCTTGGATGACTTTGGATATCTGCACCACTTAAGTGCAATGGCTCCATTTGGCCCTGCAGGCTTGTTCACATCTCCCCAGTCCAAGGCCTCTCCTGCAACCATGCTCCACCAGATCATTGGTCAGGCCAGGGAGCACCCTAGCTTGATCCTCCTCTTCATATTTATTGGAGTGGGAGGTACTGGCACAGCGCTGTATCTCCTGCCTCTGGCTTTGTTCAATACAGATGTCAGTTGGGACAGAAAGAATAAGCCAGAACCCTGGAACAAACTGGGTCCCAGTGATTAATACAAGTTCTACTCAGTGAATGTAGATTACAGCAAACTGAAGAATGAAGGTCCAAACTTCTAAATGAAGTATTTTGCTGTAAAACTGCTTAAAATGAAGGCCTTCCAGAAGTCATCTGTACTATTTTCTACTTACCAGGAAATACTTCCCTCTAAATGAATGAAATCATGTAGGGATTTACACTGATTAATATATATATCTGAAACTTGAAAAAAAAAATAAAGTTCTCTGCAGGGGATTTAGACAAACCTCAGATATAACATTGCTTGAATTAGGCTGAATTGCAGGCCACTGTCAGAGTTTCCAAAAGTCATAATGATCTTCATAAATTTTCTAAAGAATTTGACATTATATTGCAAACTTATCAGTCTTTTTTTTTTTTTTTAAACTTTACCAATTAATTCATATGCATCTTGGTGAGAGTCAAGACACATTCAATGAAACTTATCAAATTGGGGGGTTGTTTACCTAAATCTTAAAGACGATTTAGGTAACCAAACCTCTAGTTTGGAGCTAGAGGCCAAGAAGCTGAATTCCCCAACCCATATCTTTGGCCTTTCCTAAACCTATAGATAGGGATAAAATTCAGACTTTTATACAGAAATCTGAGGAAACTGTTCATGATTATTACAATCAGCTTTAAATTATTTTTAGAGAAAATTCAAGTGTACCTTTTAAAGCTAGGATCAACTAGGTGGACTACAGTACTTTATTTGTTAATAGACTGCACTGAGACTTTTCTCTTTTAGTAGAGATATATAGGATAGAATGGTTGACTGTATCTATCTACTCTAGAATTACATGTTTAGCAAATCAGCTCCCTTGCAATTTAGGCTAGAGAAGCCAACTAAATGGAAGATTGAAAAATTATTTCATCATTGACCTCACCAAATGAAGGTTCCTATACAGAAGGAAGAAATCTTAGTTTTTGTTACTATTATACAATTCTGGAGCATTGAGAGATTGCCAAAGAATTTTAAATGTGTGCAACTAACCAGTCAAACATTCCAAATCCCTCCTAATTCCAAATAACTGGGCTTTCAGGAAATATAAATTCTTCCCAATCATCTTTAATTAACTGGGAAAAATAACTCCATGTTGGGAATAAATGCCTATCTTTATTTATATTAGATTTATATATCCACACTTACCCTTACCAATATAAAGCAACACTTCAAAATATTAAATGAGTTTTATAGCACAAATTGCTTAACAATAAGTAATAATAATTGTCCTGTTTCTTAGTCCAGTTCTCTTATTCAGGCAGTTTGAGAGATCCATCATGATCCTTAGTTACCCAGGCCCTATTCTATAATATAATATATATTATAATATATATCAGAGTCTCTATATCTAAAGTGTAAGAAATAATTCTAGAGGTTAGCAATACATTTCATACAGTCAACCCAGTTAATTTGCTGAAAGTTGAATGTCATGTTTTTGTCCTTTGAAATATTTGATTTAACTGGTTTCAATGAGTACCAAATTAATTCTGCCGACATTGTTGACTGGGATACCATTCTCCTTGTGGGAAAAAGTGAAATTATTTCTAATGTTAAAATACTATCAAGTGGATCTCTATTTTGTTTTCTTCCAGAATTAATCAATACTCTGTAAGTATGAGTTCTTCAGGGATTACACAAATAATCAGTTTTCTTTTCTCTCCTTTTTTTGTATAGACAAAAGATGGAACTGTCTTGAGTCCTCATCCAGAAGCATGGGGAATCACTCTTAGCCCACAGGTTTTTATGGTTAGCAACCAGGTTGTTTTCTTCAATCTTTGTAGCTACCATCCCTTGGTTAAGGTCCTGAGGAAAGTGCGTTGAGATACTCCTTAAATCTTGTATGCCTCATGGAATAGATATCTTCCTAAACTCTTAATGCATTTTTTTTTTTAGTCAGATGCCTTATCTCCTATAAAGACCTGTTTATCGACTGCTTCCCATTTAACTCCTTTATATCATAACCTTAACCCAGTAAGTCTTCTGGCTGCTTGCCACTGAGGAAATTCATCTGCCTGGTAGGACTGATCATCTCCTGACACTTGTAAGAATCTCCAAGAAAGCACTTTGTGTAATGATGAGATCTCCCCGTTCTTATGTGAGAAGTTAAAAATAGCACATTTTACTAAATGCGCAATATTCACACTCTTGACGTAATTGGAAAAGCACTTTTGTCTTTGGCTGCTACCAATAGGCTGAGGCTGATTTGTACACATTTGTGTGAGCCTGTACCTTAGCCAAGGTCAGATTTGCCAATATCTCTCCTAAAAGTACGTTTTCAGGGTTGCTTATGAATTTGAAATATTCTGAAAACAAAATAACTTTCTTGTTTCCAGCAGAGACACATTTTTAAAAATTGGCCATATGTGCAGAAATTGTTAGCGCTATACTTTCACCTGCTGCCTTGGTTATTATTAAGTTTTTTGAACAATCTAAAATATCACACTGTGATCTTTCTGTGAGGAATGCTGTTCCAGGAACTGATAGTGGCCAATCCTCTGTCATGGTCCCTGGAGACAGCCCATTCGCTATAATTTTTAAAGAACTGTTCCAGAGAACACAATGAGTAGTTCTAAGCAAAGAAAAGCAGCCTTGGAAAGTTAGTACCTATTAGAATGACAGAAGAGAAAGTACACATTTGGAACAACTAACAATCCATTTCTACTAGAGACTAAATATTTTTTACTTCTACTCACTGAATATGCATTAAAACATTGACTCACCAATAAAGTGATAGTATTTGTATGTCAGTATAGGTGAGGACATATGAATAAGACTGAAAAAAAAACCTATCTTAACTTGTCCTGTCTGTCCAAAATTATTATCCAGGAAAGCCTGAGGGTCTGGTTCCTGGAAACTTTAAGTTACCCGAAGGTCCAATCAAGGTCTGGCAATTGGATTTCACATGGCTACCAATTGATATATCTCCTGGATATAGTGTTTTAGTTATGATCTGTATGTTTTCTCACCAGAAAACATTACTAACTTATCCATAGCCAAGATCTTTTTGGGAAAAATTATGCCTCCCTGGGAACTCTTTTTGACTGTGGTGATAGAGGAAAGCATTTTACTGACAAGTTGTTCTAGTAAGTTATGCCATCTACCAGTTTTACAGCATTTCATTGTGCTCACCATTCTCAAATATCTCATTCAGCATTCTCCCACTGTTTCCTTCGCTGGCAGAACTGTAGGGGTGAGCTTTCCAAGGTTACATAAGCCAGTGGAGCAGGCTAGAGAGAAATACATGTGCCATCACTGTGTATGTACTCTCCACCTGTTTCTTCTGATGTTTTACTTCTGAATAAATCCTGTTTATGCCTTTTGAAGTGGACAATGTTTATGTGTGTGTGTGTGTGTTGTTTATTTTTGTGGACTCAGTAGAGATTCTGATTTAGTAGCAACTGTTATGCGTTGACTTGTGTACTCCCTCCAAATCATGTTGAAGTCCTAATCCCCACTACCTCAGGAAGTGAACTCATTTTGGAGTAGCGTTGCTGCAGTTGTAATTGCAGCTGGAGTCCCATGGCACAAGCCTTGGGCCATGATCAGCTTTGCTAGGGTCCACCACTTGGGCAGTGGTGCCTGGAGGCTGAGTGACAGCTGTGTTTTTGTGCCCAGTTTGTGCAGCAGCCAGTACACTGTTTTAAAAGCATTGGCAGTTCCTGCCTGCAGGCAGCTCCTCCCTGAGCAAGCCAGAGTGGATACTGGAGCCCCTAAGGCCCCTGTAGCGGGCAGGCTGCCCAGAAACACTGCCTCAGGGCAGCAACCAGGCCACCCTGCAGTGGGAGGCTGCAGGGTGGCTGCATGGAGGGCCACCTCAGTGGACAGGGCTTATGGCCAGCCTATATGCTAGCCAGGTATGAGCACAGGGGCTTCCAGCAGTGGGCCTAAGAGTACACTGCTTGCAGGTAGTGCAAGTGGCAGTGGTTGGTGGGCATTTTTACCACCTGCCATCAATGGCCACTCCAGGGCTCAGGTTGCTGGCAAAGGCAAGTAGTGGTGCTGGGTGACAGTGGTTCCCCTGCCCACACTGCCCCAGGACATGCAGTCCCACTGGGGCTACCGTGGCAAGGCTGCCTGTGTGAGACTAAACTCCAGCAGAAGAGGCAATAGCAAGTCTTGTGGCCCCTGATTCAGAGCTGTAGGGAGGCATGTGAGCTACACTGGGAGGCCCATGGAGTCCAGTCCAGTATGGAAGTTCCTGTCAGAACCCACCCTGCAGCAACTGGGACCAGTGTCCCAGTGTTTGCTGCAGGCTCCCCTCCCCTTTTTATGTTACTACATCTGGCCCTCCTGAAGGGGAACCAGGTGCAGAGTGCCTCATGCCCTACTGAGGCCAGTTCTAGCTGGTGGATCAATGACTCCTCTAAGCTCACCAGCCCATGAACTACCCTGAGTATATATTTGGTACTGGGATCATAGAATGGCCCAATCAGGTATGAGCTAAGTGAACAATTAGGTTTAAGCCCAACTCATTAGTTAATTATTCATATTGAAAATAAGGATGAGCTGATTGGTATTCAATGGTTCAAGCAGTCATTTAGAATTGAAAGCTGTTCAATTAGGTTTGTAGGGTGGGGGACCAGGAAAAAAGAATGTATGGCAGAGCAAGAGCCAGCTTAGAGGATTCTGTCCCCGGCCTCTGAAAAAAGAAGAATTAGTAGTCCACTTCTGAAGAAAGAAGAAGCATTCAGCTTCTGATTTCCAAGGAAAGAAGAGAAGGAAAAGTCCTTTGCCAAGACCTAGCTGCTGCACCTGCCTCTGGTCTTGCCTTTGCAAAGAGCACCGTATGCCTTGACCTGGTTTCTCAAAGAGTTGTTTGCTGTTGGTGCGGGTCGATAGTTCTCAAAAAGCTGTTAACAGTGGTGTGTCTAACACTGCCTCTTAGTGACCAGAGGCACTACTGGCCATTGCAGTCCAAGACGGTTGACAGATGACCAGCATTCTGTCCATATCACCATTGAGAACTGTCCACTTTTTCTGATTATCTGGTACCTCCCCCACTGCTGTTTCCTGTAATTCTGTCTGGTCAACATCAGGTGCTGTCTATTTCAGACGGTGATTACAGCACCACCTGTGAGCAGCTCCAGCTGCCGCTGTGAGTTGGATAATGCACTGCTTGCTGGTGGGCCACAAGCTTCAAAACATCATTGATAGACAAAACAAAGTGGCTGTTTGGGAGGACTTATGAACACTATGAACACAATTTGGGGTGAGCGAGCTGGATATTTGTGGCCTTAAAAACTGGTTCCCATTTGTTAAATTAATTCCATCATTTTTTTCCTGAGCTTGAGTGATCTTGCAATTTGACTACACAGGTGAGAACACATAGATAGTAACCTGGTCTCTATCTTAACCTTTGAACTTTGAGCTTAGCCTTTGAACTTTGACCCAATAGCCCTACTATACTACTGAATCATAATGAGGTAAGTTAAGAGAAGGTCACACTGAAATAGGGTGGCCTCCCATTCTGATTGTTGTCCTTAGAAGAAGAGAGTCACACAGAAGGACCATGGTTTTGTTGGTCATTGTAATTATCTTATTCTGGAGCACTATGTGTAATTGAGTTTTGAATTGAAGGCAGTGGAGCAAGTCTGTCAAGATCAATTCCATTGATTTTCATTTATGCAGATGCATTGAGTTTTTGTAGTGGTTGAAGTTCTTTTATGAATGGATTAGAGTACAGATGGAGGCCAATTTCTTGTATTCCAAATCTTGCACACCTTTATATTTTCTATAAATATTTCAAAAGCATTTATGAATATATAGCAATCATAGTGACAGTGTTATTAAATAGTTCTAAAACTCAAAATCATGAGTTAACTTTTCTAAAATGGGGTTGCAAAATGATAGTGATAGACAAAAGTATAGAACATTTATAGAACATAAAATAAGTGATAAATAAAAATTTTAAACTCTGCTTGAAGACAGAGATTAGATTGGAGCTCTACTGCCTCAAACCAAGGACCACTAAGAGCTAACAGAAGCTAGAAGAGGAAAGGGAGAACTATCTCCATATAGCCCTCTGAAACGAATTCAGTAACTGGAAATTCTATTTAATTACTAAGACAGCATTACCTAAGTATTTGTTAAGAGCAAAGCATTAATATTTCATGGTAGTTGTGGTTCATTTTGGAAGACAGTTTCTGGAATCCATATGAACTATAATACTTCCTACAAGTCTGTTCTTATAAAGATTGTTAAATTTTTCTGGAATTTAACCTTATCTATTGAATGCAAAATAATAATTCAAAAAATCTACCATAGAAGATTCTTATGAAGAATCAATGAATTCTCACAAAATACCTACATATAACCTTGTCCTGATTAATACTATTAATGTTAACCTCTTGGTGGCTTAATTCTCACACATGAAATGGGATTATGAGAATATCTTTTCTATGTGGGATAAGCTGTAGGTTTAGGACAGTTTTCCACAGATCATTAAATGCCATTAACTGTTATTTTTCTGTAAATAGCTAACACATAGTAAGTGGTCAAGAAGTTTTTGAAAATGAGTCAGATTAATTAAATGGATATAAAGCACATCATCATTGCTTTCCATATTTCATGAATGACTATCTTCTGTGCTAATCATTTATGTATGTGTCATAACTCCTAGTGTATTATAATTGGAAAGACTCATTGCTACAAATCTTGGTAAATTTTCAGAGCATGAATGTCAGCTAAATCACTTGCTGAATTTTGCACATATATGTAATGTATGTATATGAAGAATATATTAATTCATATATGGAAATAAACATGAATTCCTTTATCTCTAAAATAGGATATTGTCTTGTATAATCTTTCAGATTCTTTTGTGTTCCTAATATTGAATGACTGATTTTCTGAAGTAGGGTCTAGAGTTAATATCTCTCTGTAGACTCAAGATATCATGTAATTTATTTTAAAAATACAATAGCCTAAATGGAAAGTAGTATCATTATAATAGCTCAATAGATTATTTGAGCTGGCAGAAAAAAATATAAGTTTGAAGATCAAAAGAAATTATCCAAAATAAATAATGGGAGCAAAAATCTGACAGTGAGTATCATTGATTTTTTTTTTTTTTTT
>NW_004567118.1:41301644-41303896 GCF_000260355.1 Condylura cristata
CCATGTGGGTCACCTCTGGGGTGGGAATCGAACTCATGCTGAAGTGGCTTTAGCTTCTTAATGCTGTGCTTTAACCCGCTGTGCCACCAGGGAAGGGCCCGCAGTTGTAGATTTGAGTCTATGGGAGGGTCTGGAAGAGGAGAGAGGACAAGATGGGAATGGGATCCAAGGGACTATGGTGGAGGTCTATGGGGACCTTGGGTCTGGTATGGTAACAATACCTCAAGAGGGAAGTCCCATACCTCTAAATCATTTGTAATGCTGCAAAACACTGTTATTTCAACCTGGGAGAAAAAGGAAGAGAAGAAGAAAAATTAATAAAATATGAACAGTATACCCATATGGAAGTAATTTAGTTCTAGAAGAAAAGGAGTTATGAAAGTTGTACAACATTTATTTGAAGAAAAAAATAGTTTTAATTTTTCTAAATTTGATGAAAAAGATTGATCTACAACTCAAACAAATTCAATGCACTGTAAGTTCTCTCCAAAACAAATCCATACCTAGACACATCACAATCAAATCTTAAAAACATCAAGAGTGAAGTTGTAACAGGTACAGGTTTCATGGACTTTGCTCCTACTCCAGATGCTGGAACTCCAAATCCCATCAGTACCAAGAAGAAGCACGCTGGGACGTCCGGGACGTGAGGGCAATGCTGAGCAGCCAGGTTGGGATAAAATTGGACATGTGGGCTCTGGGGGCGACCTGATAGTTCGCAGCTGATCGTTTTTGGCGCTCAATCGGTTTTCAGCGTGCCGGTGGAGTCCAAGTCAGCAGAACTGGTAGGACATCCTAGTTAACCTGTGTTTCTCTCCCTCTTTCCCTGGGTTATTCCTTTACCTTTCTCCTTATAAATAAATCCATTATTTAACCATTTGAGTGTGTCCAAAATACGATTGAATCGTAAGCACACGGGTGAAGACCCACAGACAGGCAACCCAATTCACATTGGGGTGCCCTGTAACAGATTGGTGCCAAAACGATCAGCTGCAAACCACCAGGTCCCCCCAGAGCCCACGTGTCCGGTTTTATCCCAACCTGGCTGCTCAGCTCCGCCCTCAATTCCAGCGTGCTTCTCCTTGGTACTGATGGGATTTGGAGTTCCAGCATCTTGAGTAGGGGCGGAATCCATGAAACCTGTACCTGTTACAAAGTGACTCAAAGTGTACAAGAGAATCTCAAAAAGATTGGCAGTTCATTCCTTATCAGAATTAGTAAAGGTGAGAAGACTTGCAGTAACATATTCAAAGTGCTGAAAGAAAAAAACGGCTAGAAAGGAATTCTATATTGAATAAATTCTACATCTAATAAATACAAAATGAAAGGGAATAAAGCCATTCTCATATAGCCAAATATTGAAGTTCCAAGATTCTTTATCCCTGCATCAAACCTACTTTGGCCCTTATTAACATACTAACCTTAACAGACTGGTCTTAGTAGAGGTGCATGGGTACTTACTTAAAAAAAAGTATTATATTTGGGTTGTGACTCATTCCAGCTTTATACTCAAGAGGTGCATAGCTTAAAATCACATTTTCCAGGGAGCTATGCCCAATATTTCAAGATATTTTGGAATAGTTATAATCAGAACAATTAAAAATGGACAATACATATCATGCCAAAAACATCTGATCTACTGTGTGTCTGCAGTATGTTTACTAATTGATAAGACTGAGTCTCCAACTTTTTTCTTTTCCATATACTTTTCCTCAAAAAGATTAAAATACTTTCTATACCTGCTTCTCAATCCCTTCCTCAATCCCTTCCGTTTCAGATTCACTGGGATGCTGATGTGAAATTCTGAAGATGACTCCTAAAACACCAAAACCCTTTGGGCAATATGAGCATATTGTGTAAATTATGGAGAGGAAAATAAAAGGTATATCACCAGTGCTGGTAATTATCCATTTAAATTCTTTTACATCAGTGAAAGAACAGATTTCTTAGCACTTGAAGACTATAAGCATAGATTCATACTATAAGGAATTAAGCTATTTTCATTTCACTGAGAAATCAAACAATGCAAGACTTGCAAAATTAAGCAAAACTCCAGTTCTGTTGGTCATTGCAATTATCTTGTTCTGGAACACTATGTGTAATTAATTGAGTTTTGAATTGAAGGCAGTGGAGCAAGTCTGTCAAAATCAATTCCATTGATTTTCATTTATGCCAATGCATTGAATTTTTGTAGTGGTTGAAGTTCCTTTTTAAATAGATTAGATTCCAGATGGAGGCCAATTTCTCATATT
>NW_004567118.1:41304596-41312682 GCF_000260355.1 Condylura cristata
AAAAAAAATTAATAATGTTGAGCAGAAGCCTTGAGATGCCAGGGATAACTTGAGACTAAATAAAGGCAAAGAAAAAAGAAATATCAAAAGAAGGAAAGAGTACCTGATTGCTGAGCTTGAACCACTGTAACTCTGTGTCTTGAAATCAAAACTATATTTCACTGAATTTTAAACTTAGTATAAATTCCCTTTCTCCATAAATTCTTGAAATTTTGTTTCTATTGCTTTTAATCAAAACTTTCTGACATATACAAAGAATAGTTATGACACCCTATATTTGTAATATTGAGGTAATTTATATAGTGAAATTTTATATGACATGACTTGCAGTAATGTAGAAATAATAGTTTTATCAAATAGTTAATATCATGTATTTTCATAAGATTTAAAATGAAGACCAAATGATTTAACAATGCTATGATAATTTAACACCAATTACTAAAATGAAAGAATTAGGAAACAATAAATACAGAAAAAAGTCATAAAATTGTAACATTCAAATTTATATGAGTATTTTATTTATTTATATATCTAGGAAAAGTTACCAGTAAATTTCCTTAATGAATTTGAACTCTATATTAAAATCCATTTGTATAGTGAAGGAACTTTTATTTTCTTCTTTGTTTCTATACAACTATTTTTATATTGGTACTATTCATGTCGCAAGTGATATCTTCAAATTTCAAGTACTTGGTGTGCTCTGCAGAAGTGGATTGCTTCTGAATATTGAAAAAATATGAACTGAGAACTATTGGTAAAATAGTTCCAGCACATTTCCAATTTATTTAGATTAAGCGAACAAAATTCCCTATTGAAGTCATGCAAAAAGAAACTCTAGTAGTAAATATTACTACCACAATCTTTACCCTGTGCTGGTATCAAGGGGAGAGAAAGACAGAAATACATGTTAGTTCTGCTGAAGAAAAAAATTACTGCAGATTCTGGTTATTGAAAGCAAAAAACTTTCTTTGAATCAAATGGGGAAAAAAAAATACCAGTATCATTTCAAAGAAAAACTTAGTAAAAATTAGTCTGTTCCTTGTAGAAATTTTTTTTCACTGTCAAAATTTCCACCAATTGGAATCAGTTGAGGTCTTTCTCATTTTTTTTTTCCAGAAGCAATTTCTGCAAATGCCAAATCATTAAATATAATATTTCAGGACAACAATCATTATTTACAATTCAAACAATATATGATATCATAAATGTTTTTATGCATTTTTCAGAACACCAGTGTTAACATTTATGTTCATGCCATGTTTTACCTTTTTCCAAGTGACAATGCTTCCTTTTCAGTCATTTTTCTTTACTAGGAAAACCAAAAATGTCCAAATTGATCTAACTGCCTTTCCAGAAGGAAAGGAAGAAATTTTGTGGAATGTCTCAGGAGCTCTACTGAGTTTCCACAAAATTTTCTTTGATGAACCAAATATCAGACTACCATTTTTTTTTTTTTTTTCAAATTTTGAATTCTGGGAAGCTTTGTCACAAATATGAAAAAAAATAGACAACAACAATCTCAATCCCTATGAAAGTTCCGGCTCAGTCAGTAATGCAATATCGACAGTCAAACCATAACAGTCAAACCATAAACTTTTTTTGTTCTTTTTCCTTCATAACTAGAGACTCTTTGTCCTCAGAAACCTTAACTTATTTTCAATTTCCATTTTCCTTACATTATCAACCCAAGCAAAAGGAAAAATATTATACCCAATACAACCTTAGAAGTGCCTATTTTAAAACATTAGAGCACAAATTAATTACCATGGACCAAAAATTATCCCAGATTGTGTTTTCAAAACATGTATACCAGTTTTCATTAGTTTTGTTTGTTTCTTCTTTCCAATATCTATAGGTACCACCTAAACCAATTTTATAACACCTTGAGGCCAAGATAATTAAGCACAAGGACAAGACATGCAGACATGCAACATATAGACTAGACAGTTTTCTTAGTTACGCCACATGGAATCTTATGTAACTGCAGTTTTTACTCATACAGGCTCAGAAAAAAATCTCGAGTTCCAAAAGAACATGTTCAGTGTTGCTGGCAGAAAATCACAGGTTTCAGCTGTTATCCTACAAACCTAAGACTTTGGAAATAGGAAGAAAAAGTTTCATTAATCAGAGGAGTTACATGTTTTTCAGTGTTTAAGCATTTCCATTAGTTAGAAGTCAATCCTGGTGTCCTATATAGCAGAGCAAAAGTAAAAACAGTTAACTTGCAAGCAAAAGCAGTCGTCATCATGTTGTTAGCCACTAAGCTTGCAACCCTTGGGATTCCTGGAGCAGAACCTGAAAAAGCAAAATCAAAACTCAGCAGTTAACTTTCAATTAAAGGGAGTCATCTCCTTACTTCTGTTAGCCACTTTGGCACAGAAGCTGAAAGAGCAAAGCAACATACAAGTTATTGATTGCACCTCCCCACACAAGGGAGAAACCACAACAACACAGGTATGAAAACCTGGTACAGTTAGGCCATACACTATAAAGAGTGCTTTGCACAACACACCTTTCCTCAGTAGGAAACAGAATCATAGAATCTTGTCTTACACCAGTAGTCAAACAGATCCAGAATTCAAATGGCAAATATGCCCCAAACAAATTGTGTAGACAAAATTCACAGCAGCGAACCCTTTAGACTCAGTATCTTTTCTAATTTTTCTGATCTAGACTTTGCAAAAATTCAAACTATCTCCCAAGAATCCATTAAGGTTACCATATATTTACCAGTTACTTATCAAGACCTAGTCTTTCTTTGCATCCAAGCATACATTTGCTAACTTAAACACCACTGCTCCATTGTTGGTTTACAAACCCCTAAGGCAGAGATCAGGGAGTAGTCAAAGTCAAAGGAACCTACCTGTGAAAAACCCATCATTGTTTTTAGGAATGCTAATAAGATCTGCAAAACAGCAGAGGTCACAAAAAAAAAAGTCCAAAGTCCTAGCAACTTAACTTTAGTTAACCAAGGAAGTGGAAAATCTTAGGAGGAGCCCAAAAGAATAAGAACTTCCAAGTTTCAGAGAAGGGAGCCAAGGGCCTCACACGCCATCTTTAATCTGTCCACATGGTCCAAAATATTATCTTTTGAATAAAACTGCTAAACAATTTCCACAAAACCAAATTTCTTAGCAAGTGACCACAACAACATTGTACACTGTACACATACACATAGAAATTTTCACAAGGCCAAGCTTGTTTTTAGCAACAAATCTGCATCTGAAAAAAACTAGAAACAAAAACCACATTTGTGTTCAAGGTAGTCAGTGCCATGGGGAAGCCAACTTTCCCCAATGAAGGAATGGAGGAAGTAACACAGACCTCAGCAAAACTAGACTAGCAAAACTAGGCAAGCACCCACCCCCCAGAATGCAGGATAGGTTGAAGAGGGACAATGTACATTTAAAATTGATTGGATAATGGGAATGGTGTGGCCCAGGCTGATTGGATCTGAGACACCAGGAAATGAGACATCTATTCCTGGAAACCTGTATTGGGTGGTTGAACTGTGACCCAGACTGTGACGTCTGTTAATCTTTGAATCCATTTGCTAAATTGAATCTGTGCGAGCTCTGACGTATGTAATGGCCAACAAGGCCAATATATTCCCTGACTTTCCTTTGGTCGGGATCTTGCCTGAATCCTGCGTGTCCGGCAGGGAACAGCTTGACCCTGGCTAGCCGACCCAATAAATTCTACTTTGGGAATTGCATTCTTGCGTGAATCTCTGTCTTTCGCAGTAATCGAGTTCTCGAACCCTAACACCATGGGGCTGACTAACCATGGATGGCTCTAATCCTGCAACGTTGGGTGCCAAAACTGTTATAGGGTTCCCCAAATGTGTTACAGGACAGGGGGAGAGGGGCACTCCTGAAGCCCAAAACCTGCTTGCACTAAGTGGGTTCTTCCATCCGCCACAAGACAAAACAAATAAAACTTTAATGAAAAGGGACTTTAATACAGTAAATATACAATACGGAACAAAAAGAATATAACTTCCAAATCAAACACCTGAAGTTACCCATCCCCTCAAGGGCAAAAGTCAACCCAAAAGGGATTGGCCCAAAGCAAGGCCTGAAAACCTGCCACAAGACTAAAGCACCTTCTGGCCAGGACCCATGGAAAAGGGTCAGAAATGTCCAGACAAATCTGGGAGGAAAAGAGAAAAATCAAAATCAATATAAACACTGCCATAGTCACCTCCCTACAGGTATCTCACCCACATCTGCCTTAACCAATCCAGGGGCAGGAAACAAGCCCAGATACTTCATCACATGCTTGCTGCTCCATGTGGCTTCCTCAGGTCTCCTCCTTCTTCTCCATCCAGCTTCCTTCTCTTCTTCTCCTTCTTCTTTTTCTCTGCTCATCTCCACCCTCCTTCTGGGTGGGGCAGGGAACCTGGAACTTCTTTTCCTAGGGACCACCCTGTTACAATAGTAGCAGCAGGCTTGGGAAGAGAAGTCTGCCATGCCATGTTCTGTATGCATAAATAAATTAATCTTTAAAATAATTATTTGTTACAGGAATGAAGACTTGAATGAGTAATGATGAACAATTATTAAATGTTGAATAAGTTGTATTAAATACTTAAATATTAAATAATTGGAAATAACAGGTACTATAAATGAATAATTAATGATTCTGAAATAGTATCCTGCCATTTGAACAACCAACTTACCAAAAGTATTGTCTTTTGCAATGTTAAATATTTTCAAACTTATATTCTTTACATTTCATTGTGTCTTTTGTGTAATCTGCTTTCATGTATAGCTATTTATATGAAAATAACTTATATACTACATATTTAATCTTTCCAAGTGAGTATATCCTGTGCCATTGAGAAGTCTCAATACATTCAGAAGTCATTTTCATATTTAAAACTCTTTACATATTTCTAAGAAAATGAAAGCAACTATACTCTCTTAATTTGCAAGCCACAAGGTATATAGTAATGATTGACTTAAGAAAAAAAAATTCCAGGATAAATAGATGCCAAGGGAGCTCTTCCTGGTGGCACAGTGGGTTAAAGCACAGCACTTCAAAGCTAAAGCCACTTCAGCACGAATTCAATCCCTGCCCTGGAGGTCCCACATGACATGGCAGACCTCTCCTGGTCCACCCACAGCTCCCCTCAGCAGTGTACATCGTCAGCCTGCCTGTTCTGCTCCCCACTCTGTCTCTGGTGAATCCTCTTGCTGCCCCTGCACCTCTGGTCTGTACCCCAGTTCTGTATGCATAAGTAAATAAATCTTAAAAAAAAAATAGATGCCAAGGAACACGGCATGGGTGTGGCTCTTGAGGCCTTGTCCAGGAAACAGTCATGATACCTTCAGACCTCTCCTCCTCCCTGTGCCCAGCATGGAAGTGCTGTGGCCTGAGGGACATAGCTGAGGCTCAGCAACAAAACAGAAGCAAACAACCTGATTAAATTGTACAGGTGCAGGGGAAAATCCTCTGAGCCTTTGGATTCTTAGTCTGGTCAAACCAATAAATTAACATCAGATAAATGGAGGAGAGAGAACAAATTTAGTGATTTAAATAGGGAAAGTATACATAGCTATAGATTCTAGAGTAAATGGGATAGGTTGAATGTTTGTATTCCGACCTAAGAAAAGGAACAGTGGCCTGGAGATTTAAGAGGGAGCATGAAGGTTGAACATGACGAAGAGAGGGTGATTTTATATGGCAAAATCAGAGGCCACTAAGTGTTTGCCCTGCCTTAAGATAGACCTCTCTGTTAAGAAATCTACTTCTGTAGATATCCTTAAACCATAAAATTTCAGAGAGGATTTGCCCTCTCTGAAATTCTACTTCATTGGGGACATTTCGTTCATTAGTAAATTGGGACAGCCCAATATCCCCAATAACAACAACTAGAAAAAGTGAAATAAATTATTAAAAATTATGTGCTTACTAATTCAAAAGGAGACATTCACTCCCTTAAGGTAATAGCACCAGTTTTACTTAATACACATGGACCCTCAATTGACTTTAGCTTCACCTGCCACATTGACATGAATTGAAAACAACTTACTCTAGACATCTTGAAAAAACACTGTCAGAAAATTTGGGGGAAGGCTTATCTTACAAACTTAAGAACAATAAGAAATAAGAATAGCCCCCAAACACTTGAAAAGTAGAGGAAGCTTCTTTATTGTGCTCTTCTTTCTTTTCCCATTTTTTTATTACTACAATAGTTTATTTTTACATCATTTTGTGTCTTTTTCCATCCAGCCTAAGTGTCCAAAAACAGATGAGTGGATCGAGGAGATGTGTTATATCTACACAATAGAGCTACCATTCAGTAATCAAAAAGGGGATAAACTAATGCTATTTGTGGCAACATGGATGGAGCTGGAAAGGCTTTTGCTAAGTGAAAGGAGCCAGAAGGTGAAAGATAAGTGCTGGATGGTGTCGTTTACATGCAGAAGTTGAGAAACCAAGCTAAGGGTCAGACAACACAAACTTTAAAGTGGACTATTGAAAGCTGGCAATAGAACTAAGGCATCCAGGAGGGGGTGGGGGGAGGCAAAGAGGGGCAGAGCACAGTGGACGGTGGTGGGGGCTTTGGGGCTTTGGTGGCGGTGGGGTGCTATGGAGACTACACCCGAAGGGGGGAAAGCCAATACTTCCAAATGCTAACAGTGATGTAAACCAATGGCACCTCAATTGTATATTTTTAGATAAAAATTATGTGTTTATGCATCTGTTATATGAAAGCAGCGGCATTAAATGAACTAAAATTTCAGAGAGGGCAAATCCTTTTAGAGGTGAACCAATAACAAGCAGTTGTTATTTCCCCTGTTTTTGGGATTTGGCCAAACAAAGGGCTGGAATGCTACTGGGGAAAAGAAAAGCAAATATTTTAGTAGTTATATGGACTTAGAAGCATAAAACTGAAGATGTCGGCGATCTCAAACACATGGCCACTCTTTCTCAGGAAGTATTTACTACTTACTACTATGATAAAGGCATAGTCTAAGAACTTCAAAAAGACAGTAAAATATCCAGTCATCTCACAATTCTTAGGAAGCAATGCTCCCTTGTTGAGGTATTCCTCAGTCAAGTGAAAGTGAAGAGGACCAGAAAATTAAACAGGTCAGGGGAGAAAGTTCTAGAGAGATTGGTGAATGTCCAAATCAAGAGAACAGGAAAAACATTTTCCAAAAGAGAGGACTTCCCAAACCAATGAGCTAGGCCACCCTGCTCAGGTTGAGGAAACAGCAGATATCCAGGGTAGCAAAACCTTTTTGCAAGAAAAGGAATTAATTTCTCCAGAAAGCATTCTGTGGATCAACAACTCATTCTTCTTTATTTCTGAGTAGTATTGCATTTCACTGGAATGGCATAGGGTCAAACAACACAGACTTTAAAATGGGCTATTGAAAGCAGGACTATTGAAAGCTTGCCAGTGTGCTTATCCTTTCATCAGTTCAAGGGCATTTTGATTGTTTATAATTTTTGGCAACTTGAAATTATAGATCTTCATGTACAGCCTATTTTGGTGTGAATATGCTTTTAGTTAAGTAGGAAAAGTGCATAGAAGTGGAATTACTGGGTCCTAAAGTATGTTTGGGTGTAAGATGTTTAATTTTATAAGAAACTGTCTTTGAAAGTGACCACATCATTTTGCATTCATAGCAGTGATGAATACGAATTTTTATTCTGCATTCTTATTAGTACTTAAGTATTATCATTTTATTGTTTTCACATTTATAATTGCGGGTCTCATTGTGATTCCAATTTGCATTTCCTTAAAGACCAATCTTGAACTCTGTGCTGTATGTTAATGATATACTTATTCCATCAATGATTTAATATATTCTTGTGATATATTCCAGTAACTTATTACAGGCTGGTTAGGATGGTGCTGGGGATGGGGATTGGATGATGGCAGAATTAAAAAAGCTCTGATTAAAATTCAGAACTTTTTTTTTAAAAGATGTTATTTATTTATACATACAGAAATAGGGTACAAATCAGAGATGCAGGGATGGTGAGAGGATTGACCAGAAACAGAGTGGGGAGCAGAACAGGCACATGGGCAAAGTACACTGCTGAGGGGAGCAAATGGGGAGACAGG
>NW_004567118.1:41344050-41345616 GCF_000260355.1 Condylura cristata
GAAAAGAGAACTGGGAGTGGAGAGGGGAGGGAAGGAGGAAATAGAGAAGTCCCTACCCAAACCTGACCTTGGCCTCTCTAGCCCGATCAGCTAAATAGTAAATGGGGATCCTGAGGCAGAGAGATTCTGCAAAGAGCACAAATGCTTGACTTCCAAGTCTTCTGGCTCAAACCAAATGCTTCCCATAATCTATGTGAAAAAGTACTTTTCGTAGGTCAGTATGACGCTAATCCGAGAGGAAGTTACTACCAACACTTCCAGATTGATTCATGTTACTGTTTCAGAAAAAAAAAAAAAAAAAAAGTCACTTTGCTGTGTAGCTAATAAAATATTTCACACTATGGGAATCTATTTTTGTTGTTTTTGGGTTTTTTTTAGATTTTTTTTATTTACTCATACAGAACTGGGGTACAGGCCAGAGATGCGGTGAGTGAGAGGATTCACCAGAGACAGAGCTGGGAGCAGAACAGGCAGATCTGTGAAGTACACTGCTGAGGGGAGCAGCGGGCGGGTCAGGAGAGGTCTGCCAAGCCCTGTGGATCTCCTCCAAGGGAGGCGGGGATTGAACTCATGGGAAGTAGTTTAAGCTTCTTAGTGCAGCGCTTTAACCCGCTGTGCGACCAGGGAGGGCCCGGGAATCTTTGATAGTGATCAGTTATCTTTCATCACAACATGATATAAAAGGTAAAGAATGAGGAGAGATGGAAACTTGACTTTAACATAGGAAAAAAGCACAATCTAGTGAGTTCCACTTCTCTGGCTAAAACTCTTGGAAATGGTGCCTTTCTCTGAATCTTGAATTCACCTGCAATTCATGGTAACCATCACAATTTTGGGGAGCTGGTGACAAAAATGGACAGAACCCAATTCCTAGAGATGTCATGCAAGATTTGTGTCTCCCTTCCCCCCAAATACGCATACACAGTTGTGGAGTACAAGAAGAACATGTTAAAACTTCCATTTGCAATTTTATTGCATCTCCTAGATTATATAAACTAGATTATACTTCCTAGATTATATAGACTTTGGTGTGAGAATCAACTATAGAATCTAGTGTGTGCATGTACGTTGTAAAGACACACTCATGCAAATTGCAGCAGCCTGCTCCCAATACCTTTCACTGACTGTGGAATAAGAGAAATGCTTAGAACACTGGCACGAGCCAGATTCCTAGTCTCCAAAATCCAAAACTACCATGGGCTCTTTGAGACAAACCTCATGGGTGAGGATGACGCGGGGCAGAGAGAATGACACTACAGAATCATTGTTGACGAACTCTGAGGTCTGGAGGCCTCCACCAGCCCTGAGCCCCACCTTGCAGGCAGAGGTGAGGTGCCGTGGGAAGGAGCGAGTAGTTCTCCTGCCTGCCCACTGGCAAACCCCAGATAGCTGTGACCAGACAGGAACCAGGCTGTGATGAAGATGCGTCGCCTGGAACAGGAGGAGAGGTCAGGCCCAGCTAGAAGCTAAAGTGCAGTGTAAGAGGCTCAGGCCCTCCCAAGCCCCCCTCCTGGGGCCAGTGCAGGGAGCACAGGTTGGGGACTCAGTGGGACCTCAGCCAGCATC
>NW_004567118.1:41346676-41349128 GCF_000260355.1 Condylura cristata
TTTTTTTGTTTGTTTGTTTGTTTAAAGTTTCCTATATAGAAAATCTAGTTGAAGATGTTTTATGAGCATGTAAGCTGTTCCAGAATAAGAAAAGAAAATGGACTCATTAACGAAGTCAAGCATATGGGTGTTGTGACCTAACTAGTTAGTAAGCAGGGAGAGGCCTGACCTTTCCTCCTGTTCCAGGTGACACATCTTCACCGTACTCTGGTTTCTAACAGGTCACAGTGACCTGACTGGGGTTTGCCAGTGGGCAGGCAGGAGAACCACTTACTCCTTTCCACGGCACCTCCCCTCTGCCTGCAAGGTGGGGCTCAGGGCTGATGGAGGCTTTCAGACTTCAGAGTTCGTAAACAGCGTTTCTGAAGTTCATCTATAGTGTCATTCTCTCTGTAATTTTCTTTAATTGTAACATTGGATTATAATTGTGCATGTTTCAGGTGACAGTTTTGTGCTTCAATATCTGTATATGCAGATTGTCACCAAAAGTCTGGTTTCCATGTAACACCATATAATTGACCCCTATCATCCCTAACTCTGATAACCTGATAACCACTGCTTGGTGTTCAGAATCTTTTGCTTTCTTTTGTTTGTTAATTTTCTTTGATTCTTTGTATTCCACATGCTAGTAAAGCCATACAACACTTGTCTTTCTCCACTTGATTTACTTTACGTAGCATTATCTCCTCCATTTCCACCCATGATGCCACAAATGATAACCTTTCATCTTTTTAAAAATAATTGGGCAGGCCCGTCCCTGGTGGCACAGTGGGTAAAGCACAGCACTAAAGATAAAGCCACTTCAGCATTTCTATTCCCAGCGCTGGAGTTGACCCACATGGAACAGCAGACCCATCCTGACCCATCCGCTGCTCTCCTCAGCAGTGTACTTCGTCAATCTGCCTGTTCTGCTCCCCACTCTGTCTCTGATGAATCCTCTCACCACCCCTGCACCTCTGGTCTGTATGAATACCCCAGTATGTATACCCAAGTTCTGTATGCGTAAATAAATAAATATTTTTTAAACACTGAGCAGTATCCCACTGTGTAAATAGACCATATTTTATATATTCATTAATTGTTTCCTTGGGCATTTAAGTTGTTTGCTATCCTGGATTATTTTAAACAATATTTCAGTGAACACAGCTACATAAGTATTTTTGAATTAGCTTTTTCATATTCATTGGCTAAATACACATAAGTGGAATAGCTGAATTATATGGTGATTTTATTCTTAACTTTTATTTTACAAATGTATATATTGTTTTCCATGTGAACTTTAGAATTCGTTTTTAAGTTTTCAAAATTATTTAAAACTGTTATATACATAATGGAAAAGTGAAAAGTACAAGAATCAAAGAACAAAATAATCTATAGTTATAAGAAGTTTGCATGCAGTTTAACATGTCCTTATAGGTCCTGTGTGCATAGCTATATAATTAAAGCTGCATTGAGATTTAATTAAAATTATATATACCTTTTCATATACCACGGGTATATACCATGTCAAAGTTCAACCTATGAGTGTTTTGATAACCACAAATAAACTACACCATCTCAAGCTGGAAGAAAAATCAAGTAATCTCATAAAAGACAAAAATGGCAACAATTTTCTAGATGAAGATAATGGCAAAGTTATGATTAAAGTACTATACTCCTGGAAATGCACTGGACCATGGTGATGACAAATGGGCAATCTGGTGACGGGAAACCCAAGGGGATTGCAACTGAGATGGAAAAATGCACAAAAATATGTAAAAATAAATTAATATAACAATAAAAAATAAATACTGCACTCCCTTAATGTTTGATTAAAAAACAAGGCACATGATCTTCTCCTGGTCTATAGATTGCCTTTTAATTTTTGTTCTTTCCTTGCTGCTGGGGTTGTGCCCCAAATCTGTCCTTGCAGTTGATGCCAGTAGTGAGTCCCTTGTTTTCTATTAAGAATTCTGCAGTTTTAGTCCTAAAATTGAAATCTTTATAGTCCATCTTGAATTGATTTTTGTGTTTCGAATTAAGTCAATTAAGTATGGGCCTAGTTTCTTTCTTTTTTTGCATCTGAAACTGTATATCTTTCCCAACGCCATTTAAGAACACTCATTCATTGGTCGTGGGAATGCAACCTGGTGCATATCAGATGTTTTCACTTATGGGAGAAATTTAGGGGAACTAAATAAGGGGTCAGGAAAAAATAAATAAATAATGCAACAAAACAAAAACTGAATAAACTGACAGAGACAGAGACATCTAACGGGAGGGAGAAGAGGAGGGGTCAAAATGAGGATGAGAAGTGCACAAGGGACTATGGTGATGGTTCACACAGCTGGCAGGAATTCTATGGGAAGTACACTTGAGAAAAGAAAACAAACATTGCAAAAAAAAAAAAGAACAATGATGTAAAAAAAGATACATAAATAATTTTAAAAAACATAAAAAAAGAATATTATAG
>NW_004567118.1:41349723-41351963 GCF_000260355.1 Condylura cristata
ATAATGCTTCTAAGGTAGTTCATTATCTAATCAACATGTTAGCAAGGAGGTATGTTTCCACTAAATTAATTAGCAATGTTTTCCTATAGTATAGACACAAGAGAGGCACACACATTGTGGCTAACATAAAGTAAAATATGCATATGAGCACGTATTTTTCTCTATAATTTTGTCCCTCTGTTGCCAATTTAATAAACCAGTATTGCCTCACAGTAAGAGATAATTGTAACAATGCCACCTGCAAGATATTTCTCTTCTATTACACAAAAAGATATTTAAAAATTCACAAGCTCTATACTGGATGGTTTAGGGGGCGGGAGTAAAAATAATAATGAAAAACTATATACCAGAGACATTTTATGGGGGTGGGAGTAGGATCCAAAATGGGGGTGCATGGGACTATGGTGATGGCACATGGGTGATGGGAAGTCCACAGGGATTGTAACTGAGATGGAAAAAAGGAACAAAAAGATGTAAAAATAAACTATTATAATAAAAAAAAGTAGGAAAATGAAAAAAATTCACAAGCTCTATTTTTTATTATCCATTGTCTCCTCAGGACATCTACAAACTTTAGATGTTGCAAAATAAAGAATGAACCTTATCTACAAGAAACACAGGCACTTTACAGAAATGCACATGTAGTTATAACCTAAAACTTCCTTTTAGCTGTGGAGATAGAACAGAGTCCTTCCTTTCTCTCTCTCCCTCATTTCTCTTCTCCACCACTTGAATGACAATTCTCAGCTCCAATAGATGAATTCACCAATAATCCCTTATGTCAATTAAAAAAAAAAAACAACTAACAAAAGGGCAGTTATAATAGAATTATTTTACTCTGACTTTTTAAAATACTTTGGGCACTAAGACATGTTTCACCTTTAATACTCAGTCATACTAGTTAAAATGCACAGCTAGAACAATGGTGACACAATAGGAATCTGTCTAAAGATTTATGGGTGTTGAATGTTAACTGTGCTTTCCTCTCTGTTCTCACCCTCCCTCAGAGAACAGTCAGCATACTCTTTTAATATCAAACTTAATTTGATTCACAAAATACATTCATTCCTATGAATATGCAGAAAAAGTATTTAAAGGGCGCTACATTAATACTGTACTCCTAACATATGTTGTTTATTTATTTTTAAAAGATTCATTTATCTTTGCATACAAGAACTGGAGTACAGGTCAGAGGTGTGGGAGATAGATTTGGGGGTGGAGATTACACCAGAGACAGTATGGGGAGCAGAACAAGCAGATGTACTGCAATACACTGCTGAGCGGAGCAGCGGGAGGATCAGGAGAGCTCTGCCATGTCTTGAAACAGAACACTTTAACCTAAGGCCTATTTGTCCTTTCTCTTCCTGTTCTACCAACCCACTGGGCTAAAATGGTCACATTTCCCAGGAACTTTAGCACAAAGTGTATTTATTTACTAACTCAAGTTTTGTCACATATGGGCAACATCTTTAAATCCATAATAACTAGATATTGAACATCAGGACTCATTTTTCCATCATATGCTCTATATACATAGAATTACAAAACAAGATGCACAAATATAAGGGGGAATAATTTTGCCTCACTGTAAACACATACGCATATAGCTCTTCACTCTGTCCTCTCCTCACTCCTCCCTTTGAGCTGTGCACAATGCTTCCTGCTCAAACAGGTGGTTAGGCCCTTCCTCATAAAGTAATATACCATATGAATTTTAAGGATAAGATATACAAAAAGCATTTTTTGTTACTTCTAATTTTAACATATACCAAACACTTCAGAAAGTCTAGGAAGACCAGATAGTTCAAAAAGTAATTAACACTGCCAACTATATAATACAGTGTTGAGGAATAAACTACACATACCACAATGGTTGCAATATGAAAATGCCTTATAGATATGAGCATAGCACTGGCATAGCAAGCCCACTCAGGCTAAGGGTTCCTCTACAGCAGGGTCTACTTACAAAGGAGACAGAGAAGTTGGGAGAAAGAGGCAGGGCCAGAGGCAATAGCAATGGTCCAAGGTCATGAAGATGTCAGGTGATCAAGTCTCGAGGGTCATGAAGGTCTCACTCCAGGTGGCACACAACAATCAGCAACAGCCTTCTGAAGGCTGGACACCAGATCAGATGACACTAAGGCAACAGCATGAGGGCAATGCCAGATGTGTCAGAAGCAAGACCAGTGTTAGAGCTCCAGAAGATGCTGGCATGAAACCAACAGCAACCAGCTCTTTCA
>NW_004567118.1:41352543-41353803 GCF_000260355.1 Condylura cristata
GAGGCAAACTGTGCTGGGTTTCATAACGTAGGGGGTCCTGCTTCATGGGTGGACTCTGCTTCAGAACCTTCTTTCCTTTTCCCTCAATGTCTTCTCTGTGTCCTCTGTCCCACAGAGCAAGTATGACCATGTGTCATTCCTGATGTGCTAGAAGTATCCTAACAATTCCATACCAAAATGTTGTCTCCAGAAGACATTTTATTTCTATGATGTTTAAGAAAACAAAGGGACAATTGCAAGAACTGTGATTTTTTTTTTAAAGATTTATTTATGCATAGAGAACTGGGGTACAGGTCAGAGGTGTAGGGGCAGTGAGAGGATTCACCAGAGACAGAGTGGGGGAGTAGAACAGGCCAATTGCTGAAGCACACTGAGAGGGAAGCAGTGGAGGGTCAGGAGAGATCTGCCACACCATGTGTGTCACCTCCAGGACTAGGGATCGAACTCATGCTAAAGTGGCTTTAGCTTTTAGTGCTGCACTTTAACCCACTGTGCCACCAGGGTGGGCCCTGACCTGTGCTTTTTCAAATGCTATTCTTTGCCATACCTTGGCAACTTCTTTTGTAGAAAAACTTTTATTTTGAAAAATTGGTGTGTGTGTGTTCTAGATCAATAACAGTTTCCAAAGAGGGCCCTCCCTGGTGTCTCAGCAGGTTAGGACATATCACTGTGAGCTTGCTGCAGCTGCTTTGGTGACAATTCAATCCCCAGCCCTGGAGAGCTCAGCAGATTCCTCCTGCTGCTCAGCAGATTTCTCGCCTGCTGCTCCCCCTCAGCAGTGTATTTTGTAAGTCTGCCTTTTCTGCTCCCCACTCTGTCTCTGGTGAATCCTCTCATTGCCCCTGCACCTCTGTCCTGTACCCCAGTTCTGTATGCATAAATAAATAAATCTTTAAAAAAAAAGTTCCCAAAGAATGGTGGGTACTTGTTATTAGCCAAACATGGTGGTCTTACTTTACCATTTCTCTCTTCCAGTATTCTGACTGACAGAAGGAAGACTAACCCACCAATGGCCAACCAACATTTCCACCCTTTCCCCTGGGCTCCATTCACCCTCTGAGACCTTTGTTCTTCCTTGTCTAGACGAGGTAGGTGGGATCTCCAACAGTTGGGTAAGTGCTATTAGTCCAGGTTCACATGCCAGCCTGCCCATGGTTTAGAGAGGGTCCCGGGATGGTGTCCTGTAGATGGGTCATGGTGTCCTGTAGATGGGTCTTTGCTTCTCACAGTGCTCTGTGGCTGCCATTTTTCTAGACCTGC
>NW_004567118.1:41354433-41359050 GCF_000260355.1 Condylura cristata
AGGGGAGCAGCGGGCAGGTCAGGAGAGGTCTGCTGAGTTATGTGGATCAACTCCAGGGCAGGGATCAAACTCATGCTGAAGTGGCTTTAGCTTCTTAGTGCTGTGCTTTAACCAGCTGCGCCACTAGTGAGAGCCCATAAATCTTTAAAGTTTTTAAATGTGACTTGAAATATAAAATTTTAAGAATCATGACTAAAAATAAGTCAATAAATAGAACAAAAAGGCTTGCATCAAATACACATTTCTTCCTATAGGTTTTATATATTACTAAAGATTTTAGTCATGCTTTTTGACTTTTTTCTTATTGTTCTTATCATGCAAATGAGTTTTCCTCTTCTATATATCTTCTCAATGATTATTGATTGATGACGTATCTTTTTATTGCACAATTCAGTCTAGAACAGAGTTCTGAAAAACAGGGCAAAGTGACACAATTATAAATACAGATATTTCCTGCAACTCAGCTTAAGTTAACGTAGACTATCAATCCATAACTTCTTATCAAAAATGCATTAAGGATGCGTATGTCTAGGATATAATTATACTGCAACTGTGCTGATAATTGTAAAACAATTGATCTCCCTTCATTCATTTTATTTTATCTTCCTAAATTTCTATGGATTTAACCATAAACCCACAGTTCTTCAAAAGAGAAGTTATTGCTTTCAGTGTTTGGACTGTGCAGGAATTCTGTAATAAATTGGTCTTAAGAACCAAAAAATTCTGGCCTTCCCTGGTGGCGCAGTGGGTGAAAGCACAGCACAGAGAAGCTAAAGCCACTTCCACATGAGTTCGATTCCGCCTGCCCCAGAGGTGACCACATGACGCGGCAGACCTCTCCTAACCTGCCTGCTGCTCCACTCAGCAGTGTACTTCCCGATCTGCCTGTTCTGCTCCCCACTCTGTCTCTGTGAAGCCTCTCGCCTCCCTTGAGTCTCTGGCCTGTACCCCAGTTCTGTATGCACAAATAAATAAATCTTTAAAGAAAAAAAGAATCAAAAAATTCTTGAGACTTGATTCACTAAAGTGCCAGAAAGATGGTGTAAGCTGAAATAAGCAATTAAAGAGGTCCACATCTCTTGGTCTTAACTAAGGAGAGTAACTAAGACGCCAAGGCACATCTGAATTGACCTTGCAAAGAAGCTGGGTCAGCAACAAAAAGTAAATTCAAAAAAGATAGAACTCAAGGTGTGGCATTACTAAAAATTCCAGTTCCTGGAAGATATGACTTTAAATATATAGGATAAGTTTTAACATCCCTTTTTTTCCCCCTAAGTACATAAACTACCACAAAAAGATACATTAACTGGAGGCTTTCTGAAAGTCATAGAGAATGTCAAGTGTATTCCTTGCTGATTGTATAAAGTGCTCACCATGAGACTCTGGATAGCTTTCCCAGAGTGCCTGCAGGTAGTACCCTGGCATAAATCCTCAGTCTTAGTTCTTTAGTAAACTCCTTTACTTGCTTTACTTAATTTACTTAAGTCTACAATAGCATCCTTAGGATATTAATTGTTTGGGGAGTGGAGTGGAAAGAAGATTAAACCATGAAGTCTACCTTATATGAGGGCTAAGAGCTTTCTTTTTTTCTAACAGTATAAGATATAGCTCACATACCACAAAATTAATCTATTTAAATCATATGATTCAATGTTTTTCAAGTACAGTAACAAAGTGTACAACCATCATGATGTTCCAACTTTGGAACATTTTCATCATGCCACCAAAGAAACCTATACTCACCAGTAGCTAATTCCCATCTCCTACTCTGAAACCCGTTAGGTCCCTACTACTACCAAATAGTACCTACTAATCCACCTCCATCTACAGATCTGCCTTCTCTGAAAGTTTAGTATAGTTGGAATCACATAATATGTGACCTTGCGTAAATGGATTCTCTCACTGAGCACATTTCCAACTGTTCATCCTTGTTATAGTATACATCAGTAGCTCTTTGCTATGCTAAATATTTCATTGTATGATACATCATATTATGTATTCATTGATATGCTGGTAGACTTTTGAGCTGTTTACGTGTTTTGGCTCATAGTGATAATGCTGATATAAATTCTCACTTGCAAGTGTTTCTGTGGACATGTGCTCTCACTTCTCTTGGTATATCTTTATGAGTGTAATTGGATCATTTGGTAAGTCTGTGTTTAGTCTTTTGAGAACGTGTCCATCTGTTTTCTAAAGCAGATACATCTTTTTTTTTTCTCATCAGCAGTATATGAGAATTTTAGTTTGTTTATATCCTCAGCAATGCTTGCCTTTGTCTGTCTTTATTTTAATTATCTTAGTGGATGAGAAGTGGGATCTCATCTGGTTTTGATTTGCAGGTTCCCTAACAACTGATGATTATGAGCATTTTTTGGTACCAGTTGATCACTTGTATTTTTTTTTCCCTTTTGGAGAAATGTCTACCTAAATCCTTTGACTATTTTAAAAATTTGGTTATGTATCCTATTCTTGAGTTAGATGATTTAAATATTCTGAATATAAGACCCTCATCTGTTATTTGCTCAGTAAATATATTCTCCCATTCTGTTTTTCAGTGTTTTGATAGTGTTATAGGGCCCCCCAAATCTGTTACAGGATGGGGGGAGAGGGGCACTCCTGAAGCCCAAAACCTGCCTGCACTAAGTGGTTTCTGCCATCTGCCACAATAAGACAAAACATATAAAACTTTAATGAAAATGGACTTTAATACAGTAAATATACAATACAGAACACAAAGAATATAACTTCCAAATCAAACACCTGAAGTTACCCATCCCCTCATGGGCAAAGTCAACCCAAAAGTGGTTGGTCCAAAGCAATGCCTGAAAGCTGCCCCAAGACTAAAGCATCTTCTGGCCGAGACCCATGGAACAGGGTCAGAAATGGCCAGACAAATCTGGGAGGAAAAGAGCAAAATCAAAATCAATATAAACACTGCCATAGTCACCTCCCTACAGGTATCTCACCCACATCTGCCTTAACCAGTCCAGAGTCAGGAAACAAACATGGTTTCTCCATCACCTGCTTGCTGCTCCATGTGGCTTCCTCAGGTCTCCTTCTTGTTCTCCATCCAGCTTTTTTCTCTTCTTCTCAGTTCCACCCTCCTTCTGGGTGGGGCAGGGAACCTGGAACTTCCCCTTTTCCCACAGGATAGCATTGTAGATAATGGTCAGTCTTGTTTTGTATGTGAACTCTACTGGGTGACCTTGAACAATATGTTCAACTTCTCTGTATCTGAAGTTTCTTATTTGTGTGATAATATGAATAACATAGACAAGAGAGCTAACACATGGAAAATCCTCTCACAGTCTGGAAGCTATCAAATTTGGGCTATGATTATTATTCTTTGTTACATAAATGAAACATAGTGTGTCTACAACAAATTGTGTGGTGTGTTATTCAGATGGGAGAAAAATTGATCAAATTGAATAAAAGACTTTCTAAAAAATATTTATTTATTTATGCAAATAAGAACTGGGGTATAGGCCAAAGGTCTGAGAACTGAGAAGATTCACCAGAAACAGTGGGAAGCAGAACAGGAAGAATAACAGAAATATACTGCTAAGGGGGAGCAGCGGGTGGGTCAGGAGAGGTCTGCGCGCCATGTGGATCACCTCCGGGTTCGGGATCGAACTTGTGTTGAAGTGGATTTAGCTTCTTAGTGCTGTACTTTAACCCACTGTACCACCGGGGAGGACCCCAGTTACAATACTCTTGACAATAGCACAAAACAGAGTTACATAGGAGTAAAATATCTGTATCTTACTGAATTATTTATAATGAGTTGCAAACTGACTATCATAATAATTGAGTATGATAACATTAAAGTAACAATTAAGAGATTAAATTAATACATAAAGTTGAAAATTATTTTAAAATTTAAGTTTTAAAGCATAAAATGTCCACTCATTTCATTAGAAATTTGTTAATGAGGGCTAGGGATTAACAAAATCAAAATATATATGGGAAAATAAAATAAAATAGCAGATGAAGTTCAGTCTTTGAGTTTTCTACTCTATATTTTCTTTCTTGGGAGTTCCTAAAAAAATAATGTGTTCCACCAAAGAAATAATAAACAGAAGGAATCACAGGAGCCAGAAGGTAGAGCTTCAGTCCTGAGAGAGAGGATAATAATAACAACTGTGCGGTGATTGAGAGAAGGAAAAGTTGATACTGTAGCACTAAAGTTAGGTAAGTTCCAGTTGGATATCTCTTAGGAAGACTAGTTATTACCTGAGGATTCTGACTGCTCTAATTGGAAAATTCAGGGATAAATATATAACACAAATTACGTGCAAAATCAGCTACAAAATGTAGCTGCAGGAAAAATAAAGTTCAACTGTGAATAAAATAATTATATGGCCATAATATCAAATTTGACATTTATCTCAAAATAAATCATTTCTACTAAAAGGACAAGAATAAGGGTGTTGGTTGTGGTGAGGAGGTGATGCAAAAAACAATTTCGTAATTGTAAAAGGAAAGGAAAATTAAAATGAAAAAAAAAATATTATATGCCTGCTTTTGAGTGCAAAAGTAATTATCACACATTGTCAAAATTCTGAAGATGATTCCATGAAAAATAGTTTTTAGTTGGGCCAGAAGTGTGATTTTTTT
>NW_004567118.1:41360435-41407958 GCF_000260355.1 Condylura cristata
GGAATGTTCAAAACTGGTGGGAAGAGCACATGGGACTATGGCGATGGCACATGGAAGAAGTGGTGGTGGGAAGTCCACAGGGATTGCAACTGACTGAGATGATAAAGTGTACAAAATGAAGACTAATGTAAACAAACAAACAAATTAATCAATTAATTAATTAATCCTTCTTTAGAAGAAAATGAAGTGTAATATAGTGCTGAAGAAAAATCTCTGCGAAACTCGAATTATGTTTTCAGCAAAATCATGCTTCAAAGTGAAGGAGAAAAGGAAAAATTCTTTTTTAAACAAATTCAGAGGAATTTGTTGCCAGTTGACCTGCCTTGCATGAAACATTAAAAAAAGAAATTTCCGGGGCCCTCCCGGGTTAAAGCACAGCACTAAGAAGCTTAAGCTACTTCCACATGAGTTCGATCCCCGCCTGCCCCGGAGGTGACCGCATGGCGCGGCAGACCTCTCCTGACCTGCCCGCTGCTCCCCTCAGCAGTGTACTTTGATCAGCTGCCTGTTCTGCTCCCCACTCTGTCTCTGGTGAATCCTCTCACCCTCCGCATCTCTGGCCTATACCCCAGTTCTGTATGAATAGATAAATAAATCTTAAAAAAAAAAAAGAAGAAAGAAATTTCCTTAGAAAGAAGGAAGGGGGCCCTCCCTAGTTTCACAGTGGGTTGGAGAGCTGCTCAGTGAAGCCAAGCCAAACTATGGCTTCAGTGAGAGTTCGATCTCCACTCCAGACGGTGGCCCACAAAGCAGCAGAACTCTCCTGTCTCACCCGCTGCTCCCCTCGGCAGTGTACTTTGTTGACCTGCCTGTTCTGCTTCCCACTCTATTTCCGGTGTAATATCTCACTGTCCCAACACTCCTGGCTTGTACCCCATTTCTATATGCATAAATAAATAAAAAACAAAACAAAAAAGGAAGGAGAGTTCTAGAAACATAGATCTATATAAGCAATAGAAAATGTTTCTCATTCTAAATTGATTAATCAAAAAATAGTCTGTTCCAAAAAAGGAAAACTTCAGATCAATCTCCCTAATGAAAACGAATGCAAAAATCCTCAATAAAATCTTAACCAACAGATCCAACAATGCATTAAAAGAATAATACACCATGACCAAGTGGGTTTTATCCCAGGAGCACAAGTATGGTCCAACATCAGAAAATCAATTAAGGTAATCCATCACATCAACTGACAGAAAAATAAAAACCACATTATCATATCAATAGATGCGGAGAAGGCATTCGACAAAGTTCAACTCCCATTTATGTTTAAGGCCTTCAAAATCCTCAGTATACACCTCAACATGGTAAAAGCCATATATGACAAACTCACAGCCAATATTATCCTCAACAGAGAAAAGCTGAAAATCTTTCCCAGATATAAACCCACAAGTTTATGGACAGCTAATCTTTGACAAAAGAGCAAAGAAGATACAATGAAACTAAAAATGTTAGTTCAGCAAATGGTGCTGAGAAAACTGGGCAGCTATATGCAAAAAAATGAAACTAAATTACTACCTCACACCATACACAAAAATAAACTCAAAGTGGATTAAAGACCTAGATATAAGAATGGAAACCATAAAATACCTGGAAGCAAAGATAGGCCAAACACTACATGACATACACTTCAGTGACATCTTTAAAGAGGGAGCACCCAATGCCAAGATAGTGAAGGCAAGGATAAATAGATGGGACTACATCAAGTTAAAGAGTTTCTGTACAGCAAAAAGAGACATTACAAAAAGCAAACAGATATCTCACTGAGTGGGAAAAAAATTTCTCACACAAAACTAGCGATAAAGGATTGATCACAAAGATATAAAAAGAACTGATGAAACTCAAAAATAAACAACCCCATCAAAAAATAGGCAGACAAGCTAAAAAAACACTTCTCCAAAGAGGAAACACAGATGGCCAACAAGCATTTGAAAAAAAACAAAATTTCAACATCACTAGTAATAAGAGAGATGCAAATTAAAAACACAATGAGCTACCACCTCACCCCAGTGAGAATGGCACATCTTCAAACAACTAGCAACAACAAATGTTGGTGAGGATGTGGAGAAAAAGGAACTCTCCTACACTGCTGGTGGGAATGCAAACTAGTACAACTACTATGGAAAACTGTTTGGAGGTTCCTCAAACTGCTAAACATGGAGCTTCCCTATGACCCAGCAATCCCACTCCTAGGTATCTACCCAAAAGACACAAAAACACTGATTGAAAAAGATACCTGGACCCCCATGTTTACTGTTGCTTTATTTACAGTTGGAAAAACATGGAAGCAGCCCAAATGCCCAAAAGTAGATGACTGGATAAAAAAGAAGTGGTACATATATACAATGGAATATTACTCAGCAACCAAAAAAGAGAAACACATGTCTTTTGCAGCAACTTGGATGGAGCTGGAAAAGATCATGCTTAGTGAAATAAGCCAGAAAGAAAATGAAAAATACTGTATGGTTTCTCTCATAGCAGGAATATAATGGAAAAGGCAAGAAAATAATAATAATAATGAACAGCTATATACCAGTGACATTTTATGGGGGTGGAGGGGTTAATGGGATCAAAAACAGTGGGGGGAGGGAAATGCACTGGACTATGGTGATGGTACATGGGTGATATGGTGATGGGAAGCCCAAGGGGATTACAACTGAGATGGAAAAATGCACAAAATGATGTAAAAATAAACTATTATAATATTTTTAAAAATAGCCTGTTCAAATAATAATAAAATGAAAGGAGCCAGTTTGTAGACATCAACTAAAATATCTTAGCATGTAAATTTTCTTACTTCATACTTGATACAAGAGAGATGTTAAGGGTGTTCCAGAGCAATTCACCTTCTTATTCTATTTTCTTTCATATGGAAATAGTAGACTAAGCAGTAGCAAGGACTCCTGATCTATTTCTATTTGTCTTTATATAGAATGTACATTTTTAAAAAGGCATTTTGGGGGTCTCCCTGGTGGCACAATGGGTTAAAGCACTGCATAATGAAGATCTCATAAGCCACTGCAGCATGAGTTCCATCCCTGCCAGGAAGCTGACCCAAATGGTGTGGCAGACCCCTCCTGACCCTCCATCTGCTCCCCTCAGTAGTGTACTTTGTCAATCTGCTTCTTCTGTTACCCATTCTGTCTCAGGTGAATCCTCTCACCAACCCTACATCTCTGCCCTGTACCACAGTTCTGTATGCATAAATAAATAAATCTTTTAAAAAAAGAAAGAAAGAAAAGGGCATCTATATTTCTGTTACCTAATTTCTTTACTGAATCTTCAATGGACAAAGATATTAAAAAGAATTTCACTTTCAGTTGATATAAAGAAGCTTTTTATCCTCCAGGGCACTGTTGATCTCCAAATTACCATCTGAAATAAAAGGTAGATGAAACTTCATCTTGGAGAAAATAGTATTTGTTTCTGACATATTCCCTAGGGGAGATATTTACTTGAACTGGCATATAGATGTAAGAGCTTGCCTTAAGAAAAGTGAACCCAATTTGTGAGACAGACTCAATTCATTGGGGTGTTGTCTTAAACCAGATTTATCTTTTTTGTCACTTCTTATACTATGTTTCATTAAGTCCACCTTTCCCATCCCTCACGGATATCTTAAACAAAAGTCAGAAGTTACACAATCACTTTGAGGTTCTAAAATGTTTAATTCAGTCCAGTTGAAAACACCAGCTTCTTATCCAAAATCAAACTTATTTCCTCCTCTAAACGAGGTTAGAATAGCCAAGAATGAGTCTGTCTCTTCAGTGCATAGTTGTGAGTCTGTCCACTCAGACCTCCTTCTGTTTGAGCACTTTGAAATGTGAGGGCAAGTTAGTTCACTTCTGATATCTAACCCTTCCCTTCCACATTCAAGTCTAAATTCTCTGAGGTGGGAGCTGAGTAAATAGAAAAGGGAACAGAAGTCCTCCCTGTGGAAGCATTGATGTTAGTGGGAGATACACTGTGGTTGTTTTGAATTTGGTTTTATCTATAATATGATCACATGGCAGATTCCCTAGTTGACAATACTCTGCTCAATTGTCACTGAAGTTTCTCTCAGAGAGGCACTCTCCCTTCATTACTACATGGTTTGTTCCTTAGTTTTACTTTGGGCGAGTCTACAGAAATTAAAGACATTCTCTTCTTCACACTGAGCTGAAAAAATACTTTCGAATTTTTTTTTTTTTCAGGAACCTGACATTATGGTTTAAACACTCCCTGCTGTAGCAGGATGATCCAGAAACTTTCAGTCCTCATAAATGCCCATGTGGGAAGCAGGTGCAGGTGTCTACAGTTATAGTCAGAGACATAGGTCAAGTTCTATTCCAGAGGCAGTCCTAGGGCTTCACATCAAGATCACATTTCAGCAAATATTGAGCTGACTGAACCATTGAACTCTCACTAGTGATCTTTCTCTCTTTCTTAAATGGATCTTACTTTCAAGTGACCCTTTATGAGCTCTATCTGTTCGACACTTTCCTGGAACTGGCATCATTTCTGGCACCTACTTCACAGTATATAATGGGGAGCTTAGCACCTCTTGTTATATTTCCCACACAGCCTTTTTGGCAGGAGGCGTATAGACCATGGGCTTTGGAAAACCTGAGAACACATCCAATTCTACCTCTACATACAACCCCTGGCTTGCACCTAGAAAGAAACTACAAGAGGACACAGTTTACTTTGTCTTCCTAGTGACTTTTTTCTGTGCCTGTTTTGGGAAGGCATCCAAACACTGGCCTGGAAACAGCATCGTTCCAAATTTCTGCTTTACCGCATACTGAGGGAGAACATAGACTGATGGATATATCTCCTGTCGAGCCTCTTTGGATGGGGACTTTTAGATCAAGGGCTTCAGAAAGACTAAGTATACATTCACTCCTGTTCCCTTTAGGATCTGTAGAACTCCATCTAGAATGTGTAATCAGAATCTACAGGTAAACAAAAGATCAGGTGGCTCCTGATTGGTGATGGCCAGTGTGGGGAGTATGGTACTCACGCCCACTCCTCCCACCCCAGTGTGCTCTCTTGGGCTTTCTGTGAAGCTTTCAATTTGCTACTGCTGTAGAGTACACAAATCCTGGGAAGAAGAACTAATACAGCAAAATGAACAGACAAAAAATAAAACACACACATGGTAATTTGAGACCTCAAGGGAATATGCTTTCATAAGAACAGAATATCTCTCCAGAATGCAAATACAAAAAAAAGATCTTACCTATTTACCAGAGTTCAAAGTTGCCAAAATATATTTAAAGCAATGAAATAAATCACAGTTAATATAAAATATAAAGAATTATTTGAGGAATACAATTAATAAACAGAAATTAGAATTTGAGGATTTAGTCAAGAAAATAAGGAAGCTATAGGGTGAAGCTAAAAGATCAACAGAAAGGACAAAAAACATCTGCATGAAGCTATAACCATTTTCAGCTTACATTAAAATAGCATGGAAAGCCCTGACTAGTCTACTAAATAACTAATTGAAATAATAAATCAATTCACCAAAATGACAGAGCACAAAATCAACTTGCAAAAATCAGCTGTCTTTCTTAACACAGTAATTATAAGGGAAAGAAATCAAGACGCCAATCCTATTCACAATTTCAATAAAGGAGTAACAATAACAAAGGTGGCAAAGGACATATGCAATGAAAACTGTAAAACATTGTGAGCAAAAATAGAAGACATAAAAATATGGAAAGATATCCCCTGAGTATGGACTGGGATAATTAACATTGTTAAAACAACCATTCTACCCAAAGCAATATACTGATTCAACATAATCTTTATCTAAATTTCAATGGCATTCTTCAAGTAGGACAAACTACTGAAATTCATATGGAACAACAAGAGAACCTGAATAGCCAAATAATCCTGACAAAGAGCAGGAAGTTGAGCAGTATTACACAACCTGACTTCAACATACACTACAAAGTTAAAGTAACTATAACAGTAAGGTACTGTAAGAAAAACAGACAGAGACCAATGGAAAGAAAGGAGAGTCCAGAAATAACCCCCCACATCTATGGACAAAGGATCCAAAAACACACACTGGGTAAAGAAAAATCTCTTCCACAAATAATGTTGGAAAATAGGGACAACAATATGCAAAGGAGTAAAAACTAGATCCCCGTCACACACCATGCAGAAAAAGTAACTCAAAGAGAATGAAAGACATGGATATAAGCCCCAAATTTACAAAATAAATTGGCAAAAATTAGGCAAAACACCTTACAACATAGGTTTCAAAGATGTTTTTGCAAATTCAACTCCACCAGAACAAGAAACAAAAATATAAAAAATGTGATTGCATCAAACTAAAAGGCTTTTGCAGAGTGAAAGAAACTAACGTGAAAACAAAAGACACTTTCTTAAATGGCAGAAAATATTTGTGCATCATATACCTTACTAAGCACTGCCATCCAAAATAAAGAACTTATACAACACAACAAACAGGAAAGAATGAACCCAATTGAAAAAATGGGCCAAAGAGTTAAGTAGACCCTTCTAAGACAATTTACAGATGGCCAGTGGTTACCACAGGGGGAAAAAAAAAAATACGTGCACGTGGTTGGGATACAATTCTGAAATTCAGTATCTAATCATATCCACTGTCCTTGCCTCTCCTGTCATCTAAATTCTGCCTGGACTCCACATTCTTTGTGAAGAAACCTTAACCTCTACAGACAATCATGATCATTCGAACTCCTAAGCATATGTTGTGCTTTTTAATATTCTTTCATACAAATTTCTTTGAATATTTTTCCCCTCCAGTAATGTTTATTGGGGTAAAGTTGATTTACAGCATTAAATTGTTTTAGGAGTTATAGGTTCAGACTACCACAAATACATGTTTTCACATGACACCTACTACCAAAGCCCCAGTAATTCTCCACCATGCTCCAATGAGTGTCTTTCTTCCCCCATTATCACTCTATGACTACTACGTATCCCCAATACACATCCCCAGCATGCACATTCCTCCACACACTTTCCCACCTTCCCTGAATCTGATACCCAATAAGTGTGAAACTGGCCAGTGGGAAGGTGCTGCACCTCCACAGATGTGAGCCCCTTTAGGTCATTCTCTCTTCCTACTTGGACTCTGAGTTGTTTTTCCTCCATCCCTCACCTCTCCCAACTCTACTGCGCCACGAGGTGATATAGTAAGAGGTCAAGTGTTAGTTATTGGTCTGTTATTGGTCTGGTTTGTCTGGTCCTTTGTCTTATTTATCTATATTCCAAATAGAAATGAAACTATCTTGGATTTATCTTTCTCCTGACTTACTTTGCTTACTGTTAATCCTCTCCCGTTCCACCTATGTTGTTACACATATTTAGTAAGTTTTCATCTTTTCTTTAATAGATGAGTAGTATTCTATTATATATATGTATATACACATACGCACATATGTTGGAGTCCAGCTCCAACTTCTGAGGTGTCTGGAGGCAACACAGGCAGGGCCCTAAGATGGGAAGGTGTCGGCTGCGGAGATATTCCAAGAGGGGGAGAGGAGTGGGAGTGAGGAAGACCAAGGAGTCGGAGTTGGGTGCAAATCTTCCTGCTCTGCCTTCAGCAGAGGTTTATTTTATACATTTCAAGCAGGCAGGGGATGATATTAGCCTATGAAAGGGGTTGAGATTACAATCACCTTTTTTCTAAGAATAGTCTGGGGTTGTTTTGACATTTACTTGAGATTATAACATTCTAAAATCAATCAAGGTTAAAAGACAGGTATATAAGTGCACAAAGTTTAGGACTAATATTACTATAGTGAAGATTGATAAAAATAAAGTCCTTTAAACCTTATCTATTACTTGATGGTTTTTTCTACCTGAGATGTCTTGGGAGGCAGAAAGAGGAAATTTCTTGCTAATCAAGTTTCAGAAAAGTTCTTTGAAGAAACTTGCTAAAAGGTTTTAAGTGAGTTTCCTTGAGGTCTAGACAGTAGAAGGCATAATTTGCTCTGAATAGGAGACATAGGTGAATTTCCTTATCTAAAGACTAGATAATAGAATCCTGAAAGACTAGCCAGAAGACTTTTGTGGATTGCTTGAGGTGTAGAAGGTAAAAGACCTGACTAGTTCTAAAACAGGCAACCTGGATGAATTTCCACATCTAAAGGCCAGACAGTACGAACTTTGAGTAATTCTTTAGAAGCTGAATAGAAGGCTAGGTGAGATAGTAGAATGATAAGGTTTGGGTTTTCCTCCATCAGGCAGTGAGAGAAACTTTGCAGAAATAGCCCTTTTGCTTTTATTGATCAGCCAGTTGTCAAGTCACTTTTGACTTCAGAGGAATTTCTCACCCTAATGCAGTGCTTGCGTGTCAGGGCAGGCAGGCCTTCTGCGGCTGAAGCAATCCAATCATAAGCTGAAAGTTACTCAGAATATTTTGATATTATGATTATACAAAAAAGGGGGGTCATAACATAAGTTAGCAGTGGAAAGTCTGATTTTTCAGAGCATTTCCTCTCCATCCGTACCGTGTCTGACGACAGAGGTTGCATAGCTTGTGTCACACACACACACACACACACACACACACATACATACACACACTATAAACACATAGCACCGTTGTATTGTTAGAGTCCAAGAAATGCTGAGACACAGAACTGATGCAAAAGGCAAGTACAAGCCTTTATTGCTAGCTCGGGCTAGGATCTGACCCCCAGAGTGTACCGGCGCAGCGGTCTCGCCCAGACGGGATGGACCCCGAGCCTCTGAACAGAGGGTCTTATATAGTGAAAATCACTGGCTGGGAAATTTCTGAAGTATGTAGTCCATTAGGATGAGTCACTCTCGGATCCTCCTTCGTGCAGGTGGTAACTGCAAGTAATGTCCAGCTGGAGCCTGGGCTTCTGATAACATCAAGGGCCTTCGACAACATCCTGTTAGTTTTTAACCACAAGCAACATTCCAATATTTTAATAGTATGATTCACTCCTCTGTTCTTGGGCACTTAGATTGTTTCCATTACTTGGCTATTGTAAATAGGACTGCAATGAGCAGAGAAGTGCATATAGCCCTTCAAATTAATGTTTTTTTACATTCTTTGGTAAATACCTAGGAGTGGAAGTGCTGTGTCACATAGTGATTCCATTTTTAATATTTTGAAAACCTAACATACTGTTTCCATAGGGGATAGAAAAACTATTTCTACCAAAGTGCACAGGGTTTCTTTTTCCTTGCTAATACTTGTTTTTGTGTGTTTGTTGTGTTCTCATAGGGGCTGTTCTTACAGGTGTGAGATGATATCTTATTATGATTTGATATGCATTCCCCTGGTAAGTGATGTGCATTTTTTCACATACCTATTGACCATCTGTAAGTTGTCTTAGAAGTATCAATTCAACTCTTCTGTCCATCTTTTTGTATTGAATTAGCTATTTTCTTTTTGTTGAGTTGCATGAGTTCTTTATTTATTTTGGTTATCAATCTTGTGAGAGCAGATTGAAAGGGAGTAAAGCATCAGACAGGAAGGCCAGTAAAGAGATCATTCCAGTCGTGCAAATTAGTAAATCAGACAGCTCACAGTGCTGGGGTGAATAATGAGATGAATGATCACATGTGGTGGCAGAGATCAAAATAGCAACAGCTTAAGTAGGGTTTCAGTTTCAGTTCAAGTTCACAGGTCAAGGCTGGTATGGCCACACCTTGGTCTTGTCATGCTGTTCTGCCTTAAACAGGATGTGGCTGACTCATTTTCTTAGATAGCTCATTACCACTAATACATGAATGTTAGAGAAGAGGCAGCATCTTATGCAAATATACCACAACATAAGAAGGACATAAAGCACAAGAGGCAGATGAGGACTAAAGCATCCACGAAAAATCCCATAACCTGGAGGAAGCAAAGATAGCTAAAAGAGACATTTCCCAGAACGTAGTGAAATCAAAGAAAGTATGGCCTCTTTGAAGTAAAGGACCAGAAGAAATTAAAACAAAAAGGTATAAAAATGATTTAGGGTCCTCCCTGGAGGGTTAGGATGCAACACTGCAAGCTAGCTGCAGTCCGTTTAGTGCAAGTTGGATCCCTGGAGCTGACCCACATGGCACAGCAGACCTCTCCTGTCTTTCCCGCTGCTCCCCTCAGCAGTGTACTTCTTCGATCTGCCTGTTCTGCTCCCCACTCTGCCTCTGGTGAATCCTCTCACCTCCCCGGCACCTCTGGCCTATAGCCCAGTTCTGTATGCATAAAATAAAAAATAAATCTTTTTTAAAAATGAATTAAAGGATTCAACAAAGAAATGGAGGAAAAAATATATTCCTTACAGAAATGAAAGACCAAATAATTATACTCAGGAGAAAGGAGGCTGCTTGAATAACAGTGAAGGATACAGAAAACATGAGATACATGAGAAAAAAATATAAATATAAACAAAAACTCATAATTATACAATTGTTGTACAGGACGGAACACAGATATGAATCAGTAGAAAAGGAAGAAAAACAAATTAATTCAAAAAGAATATGCATCATGCCAATCATATTTTAAAAGATTAATATTGGTACCAGAAAGAGAAAATTTCATGCTTTCTCATAAAAGCGTGCTTTTGTTAACATACCAAAATCTTAAAATCAGAAATTTTTCCAAAGAGTAATTTCATTAAAAAAAATACATCTGAGGATGTTAAATTAAATAAGGAGGATGTTTATGAAACTAGTGTTTTCCCTTCTAATACAATTATATCAGCCATTACAAATCAAGGAAAAACCTGAATATTAAGCTTTATGGGGTCTTTCAGTCATTACCTAAGTGTACACATCGTCCATTTCAAGGTAAGTCACTAATTTTCAGCCCTGATGACATCTTTTCAGAGACAGTGAGCTTTGTCCCTTAGGTATAGTAGGGCTCTGGTCATGCAATAATTTTAGAGGTTCATGAATGTTTCAATTTCTTTTGAACTTAGAAAAATATAAATAATTAATACCCTAGATATTATAACCAGTTTTAGTATTAAGGTATAATCTAGCCAGCTTTAGTATTGATGTATTGTCAAGTATATAATTCTTAATATCACGTTGAAGTAAAGAGCCCACTAAGGAAGAATTGTCCAGGACCCTCAGTTACCACAAGGCCACTAGCAGGAGGCGCCCCAAACATGGCTGCTCCAGGCCCCTACACAGGAGTCTGTGATTCTCCAGAAGCCACTGAAATGACCTGAGGACCAAGCCTAGAAATCCCAGACAATTTGCCATCTAGAGTTTTTCTGGGCATTGTTCTGAAACAACCAAAAGGAAGGTTCACTTTGAAACTGTTAGATTTATTTTAAAGTATAAATATTTAAAAAAATATATGTGGAAATTATATGTGGAAATAGTCCCATTATATATTATTGAATAGAAAGAGAAAGATAAGAGTACCTATTGCAAATGTGATTGGTGACTGGTTGTGTTGGTTTGTATATGAGTAGAAAATGAGTGGTCTACCTTCACTGGGGGACTGTTGTAGAGGAAGAGGGGGTGAAAGGGGATGAGGTGGATTCAAAGAAAGATCATAGAGATTTTTAGGGTAGTGAAATTATTCCCTATATTGCAATGGAGGATTGTAATATAGATCACACTTGGAATATGTAACATCCAGTGTGAATCCTAACATCATGGTCTTTGGGTATTATATGCCAATGTAGTGCAATTGGAAAAAGGCAACACTTTGCTTGGGGGTGTTGACAGAGGAGGGGGTTATGTTCATATGAGGTTATGCGCTGTCCTTTTCCATCTGTGCAGAGAGCTTGAAACTACTCCAGTGTTATGATTGGGAGAAAAGACTTTATGAAATCACCTTAATACCGTACAAATCAGAAAAGAGACTGATGCTACCAAAAGCAAATCAGATAACTCTAACCTCATACAACTCCTCACCCTCTAATGCAAATTCATATTAATTCTGTTAGACTGATGTTAAATGTAGTTCCCGACTTGCAGAAACGACAAGATGCCCTGGTTGTTCTCAAGCAGCTGCCGTTTATTGCTGTTGCTCAGTGCTATTTACATTCCCAGCAACCAATCAGGCTAAATCAGAAACGCCCCTCCTCCTACCCCCAGCCTACTGGTGTCCAATGGTGCTTATTTCCTCCCTGGCGGCTCTCCTGCGATCATGCGGCATTCTGGGCTTGCAGGCTTCCCAGCGCCATCTTGTAATGGAGGACGGTGTCTCGGCTGTAGGCCTGCCCCCACAGTTAAAACTGCACACCTCTATAAACTATATTCTATAAACTATATTCTTTTCCATTCAGAAACTTCTTACTTTGATTTGTGAATAGATCTTAAATCAGACCTTCTTGATAACTAAAAACATTACTAGTAGTGAAACATTTTCAGGTTGCAACAAGATAGTCCACCTACCACCACAAGTTAGATGAGGACTGGACTAAATGTCCTCACACATATAAGTGTATCAATTATTGATCAATGAAAATTTAAAAAGATGAATACATCATATATAAAAGTACATAGGTGGGCCCTCCCTGGTGGCGCCCCGGTTAAAGCACAGCACTAAGAAGCTAAAGCCACTTCAGCATGCGTTCGATCCTCGCCTGCCCAGGAGGTGACCACATGGTGCAGCAGACCTCTCCTGACCCACCCGCTGCTCCCCTCAGCAGTGTACTTTGTCAGTCTGCCTGCTCTGTTCCCCACTCTGTCTCTGGTGAATCCTCTCACTGCCCCTGCACCTCTGGCCTGACCCCAGTTCTGTATGAATAAATAAATCTTAAAAAGAAAAGTACATAGGTATATGTCTGTATATACTATAGATAAATCCCTACACATACTTGTATACAAATAGCACACATAAAAACATAGTTTAGATAAGAAAGTGGATCCCAGTTAATTGCTTCATCAAGCAAGAGGTTAAGAAATCAAGTTCGGACCCTCTGCAGCAGGTTAAAGCACAGCACAAAGAAGCTTGGGCCACTTCCGCATGAGTTCGATCCCCGCCTGCCCCGGAGGTGACCACATGGTGTGGCAGACCTCTCCTGACTGTACTTCCTTGATCTGCCTGTTCTGCACCCGAATCTGTCTCTGGTGAATCCTCTCACCCTCCACATCTCTGGCCTGTACCCCAGTTCTGTACGAATAAATAAATAAATCTTTAAAAAAAAAAAGAAAAATCAAATTCATCAATGATTTTTTCCACTTTATTAAAAATTTCCACGGCTGGAATTTGATTATAGATTTTATATTCAGACTTTCCAGCCCCAGTACCAGTACCACTATGCATAATGGTGCTTCCCTTCCTTCACTACCTTCTGCACTCTGACCATTTTGCAATGATGACAGCAACATCTGCAAAGAATATGCCAGCTTTATTCGTGCCACCATTCTTTGGGATAGGCCTAAATGGGGCAGCTGGACAGGTCAGTGAGACATCATGCACCTGCCTTCTCACTCCACAAATACAATTCATGGTGAGTGTAATATGTGGGTTCATGTTCCTCCCAAAATATGTCAAACTTCAGGCCCTCACACTTCTGAAGTGACCTTACTTTGGAAATAGGGCAGTGGAGGTGTAATGTGTTAAGATGAGGCCATTAATAAAGGAGGTGGATCCCTGATGCAATATGAAGGGTACCCTAATAAAAGGGGAAATTGAGATACAGGGAGATGTGGTTGAATGCAAAACTCAGGGTGAGTTTCTGTGTCTGTCTATAAGCCCAGGAGCACCAGATATCACCAGCAACCTCTGCAGCTGGGGAAGAGGTGTGGTATAGAAACTCCCTCACAGCTCTGGAAGGAGCCAGCCTTTCAACATACTGGTTTTAGACTTCTAGCCCCCATAACTGGGATAACATAAATTTCTGTTGTTTAAGCAGAATAGAATAAATAAGCACGATAAGGAACAACATGTCAATATGATGTTCGTGTATGGAGGGTTTGCCCATTTGTCGGGGGATTAAGGGATTGACTGGGGGTTATCAGTTTATGTCCAAAATCAGATTGGGAAGAGGAAAATGGAAAAGGGACTCCAGATTTATCTTCCTCTCTACAGTGAGTCCATATTCTCAATATTATATTTCATATTCCATTATATTTTTCTAAAGTAGAATTATCATATTTTTACAATAAAATGAATGAAATCTACTGAAATGGTTGCATGAAAGTAAAATGAGGAAATATATTATTTGCCTCTCTATGCCCTTATATTGATAAATCTATTTGAGCAATATGACTTCTTTTTTATTGAGAGAATTTTGTATGAAATATTCAAGATCCTTTCGGCCTTGATACCAGACTATGATAGATGTGGGCCATTCATAATCCTTTCCAACTCAAAAAATAGTGTCTGATTTAATAAATATGCAAAGTGCTCATTATTATTAATGAATGTTGGGGAAAATAAATCATCATGACTATGCTTCATAAATAGTGGGAAAAAGGTAGACAAAATGATTCACTCTGATGAAGGAGACAAAGTACGGTAGGGTAGGTTAGGGGAGGGCAGGGAAAGGGGAGGGAGGGGAGGGGAAGGTAGTGCCTGGATAAGAAGTTCTCTTGGAAGAATCCTGCCAGAGGATAGCTAGCACTATCAACTGTGCCACTTAACTAGTTCTGACCTTCTAAAGCTACACTTTGACTCACTACTAGTAAAACTGAAGTCCCTTAACACTGCAGTGCATTAATAAGGGTCAACTATTGTTTTAAGTTAGTTTTTATGGCCTTGGGGACTTAGCCAATGGTGACAAAATATACCATGTGTGGAAAGTCAGACTCAGATGACAAGAGCTTCCTGCTGAGCTTTCCTAACAAAGCACCAGCTATTAAAGGACATCCTCCCATTAAGCACTTTGCAAATCACCTAAATGAGAACAACTGAGATTCATTTCTCAAACTAGCCAGAAGGAGTCACTTGGTTCCAACCTTTCAGTAGTCATAGTAGTTTCACTCATCTGACAAGTGATGACTGCTGTTTTGGTGTGTGATCCTGCCCCAGGAAATCAGTCTCTTCAGTGCCCCCTTCTTTATGGGTGCCCAAGTTGCTGGGCTCTATGAGATACCATCTGTGAGACATCAAGGCCAGGCTGGGCCCTGCTTCTGTGCCTCAACCCTAGCTCAGATAACTTGCTAGTAAAATATACACCCAGCAATACAACTGATAGACACACAAACATGTAATCCAGGACACTGAATATTAAATAGAAATACAGGTGCTGTGGTTTTGATACTGGGTGGCAAGGGACCCTAAACTCATCAACACCCCACTTCCCAAATACTTTACCAATTACTGTCTGAGTTCTCCATTCGTACGCACAATTGCAAGACTGCTCAGGCTTAGAAAATAACAAAGGGGTTTATTTAACAAACCAAGAAAAACAAGAGTTATTGAGGCCAACAGTGACCGTTTACTTTACCCAAAGTTATGTCCAGTACTGTCCAGTCCTGCACAAAGACTGTTACAATGATGACATCTTCCCACCACTGAGGATGTGCAGCTCCTTCCCCATACAATAAGCCACATGTCTAAGATGGCGTCTTCCTGTCACTATGGAGATGCAGCAACCAAACAATAAGCCAGGATCCAATTCACAAACACAGCAAAGGATACAGCACGAGATGCTCCTTTGGCTACCAAAATGTCCCAGAACCACAAAAAACAAGTGATACTCAAGACCACAGCCATGGTGGCTCAAACGAACGGATAAACATCCAAATTCACACATTTTAGCAAGATGCCTGGCTCTTCAGGCCCCCCTTTCTTTGCCAGGCCACACTTCGGCAAGATGCCTGTTTCTTGGGGTCCTCCTTTCTAAGCCAAACTTAACAAAACTTTTCCAAAATGACTGATTATGCCAACAAGGCCATACTCAATGGCCTCTGCCATGTGGCCTGCACGCACAAAGCCCAGAACCACAAAGCCCTTTCGGAGCTGCCAGGGCCCTCCATCGTTGTCCCCACACTGCGCTGCTGAGGCCTCACTAGCGTCTCTGCAGCTTTGCTCAGTCTGCGAATCTGCACAGCTCCATGCCTAGAGCTTCTTCTCACACATGCATACAGCTCCCACTCAGGAGCTTGCAGGGCTCCCTTATATATTTTTCCATTGCTTCACCCCACTTTCAGCATTTTGGGGGGCACTCTTATTTTTTTTAAGATTTTATTTTTTTATTTATGCATACAGAACTGCGTACAGGCCAGAGATGTGGAGGGTGAGAGGATTCGCCAGAGACAGTGTGGGGAGCAGAGCAGGCAGATCATCAAAGTACACTGCTGAGGGGAGCAGCGGGCGGGTCAGGAGAGGTCTGCCACGCCATGTGGGTCAACTTTGGGGCAGACAGGGATCGAAGTCATGCAGAAGTGGCTTTAGCTTCTGAGTGCTGTGCTTTAGCCAGCTGCACCACCAGGGAACTCTCTCTATTTTTTTCAAATAATTATTCAGTCAGCTTTTATTAAATATTAAAATACAATAAGGCAACTGGGTTTAAGACACTTGAGATCATGTTTCATAAGTGAACAGCCCAGCATCTGGTACATACCTTCACTACTTGTCTTCTCTAGTAACTCTAAGCAACCAAAAAAGTTAATTAAGAAGAAATAGATCAGAACTTCAAAGAGGTTCTGATTATCACTAAGGTATTTATTACTTACAATATAAACTTCTGAAAGAGAATATTATCTTTAGAGGATTTTTTCTTATAAAGTATTTCAAGGTTCAGCTGAAAGTGAGTCTATTGAGGAATCATAGGTGTCATTTATTGCATTAGCTGACACTGACGATGAGGAGAAGACCCCAAACCTGAATATCATATCACCTGGGAAAATCGCTGGGTTTTCTCCCCACACATTGGACTTCATTACGCCTCCTCTACTCTCACACACCTTGGTGTTCTATGTAGATAGTCCTCCCTAAACCCAAATTAGAGATAACTAAAAAGGCCATGAAAGGGGAAAGATAGTGGTTGTTGGTAGATCTTAGCTCACAAACTAACCAATGGGGAAAAAGACGTTGACTCATTAGCACTAAATCAGTGAGGTGGGTGACAGAAAATGACTCCTATAGATAAATTAAACAACATATTATTATTAACAAAGGTCACTTTGCTACCCCTCCCAAAAGTCAGTACAGTGTGGGCCCTGAAGTGGGCCCTGAAGCTGGGTCCTCTATTTTTTATGGCAAACCCCTTCAGGGGGCACCACCCATAACAATTTGTGGTGTACAGCTACTAGTATCAGTTTCACTGATGCACAGGCATTGTCTCTTTACAATCAGAGTGTTCAGGGAGTCCAGCAAGATGGGACAGAGTGAAGACCCCAGGCTCCTCTCTTCCTGACAAGCACAACAAAACTGAGGTAAAACAAAGGTAAAAAAGTTAAATGTGAGTTGGAATTATAAAAAAAACATTGACTTCTGTAACCTGAGCAAGAATATGGAAACAAGTAATACTAGAAATTATAAATATACATATATAGAGAGAAATAAATACTAAATAAATATATACAGAAATAAATACTAGAGATTTATGAAGTTTGTTTATATATTTTGTTTTGTTTTGCTTTTGCCAGAACCATAATGAGGAGAGCAATGGGCTTCACTCAGCATTGAGGACTGTGATGATGTTAACACAGGAGAGATTCCAGGACTGGAGAGGACGTGTTAATAGTGGACTGACACTGATGATCACAGTGAGTCTGCAGGAACTGAATGACCTCCAAGGTGCCAAAGGCAGAAAAAGGTTGGACAGAGACTAGTGGGAAACAACTGAGAATAGCAAGCTTCAGCCCACAGGAACCACTGAGAGTGTTAATGAGATTCAGGAGGTTCAGCCTAAGGCTGGAAGTGGGAATTGAAGTTATTACGCTAGTATACTGTCTATTTTCAAAATTACATCTATCGAGGTCTTGGTAATTTACAACACTGGATGTCCTAGGGACACAGAGTCACACTTTTACAAATATATCTTGTCACACGACATCTACCACCAAAACACCAGTAATCTTTCACCATAGCCCATTCAGCAACCTCCCACATTGCTCCCAAACTCTTCCCCACATCCTACCCTAATGGCAACCTCAGCTCTACCTTCTTAATATTGTCCCTTTAGTTCACAAACTTGTTTTTTCACAATACAGGATTTCTCTGATCACCACACATTATCCACTACCAAAGCATCCTTAGTTTTCCACCACATAGCCCAGGGAGCAAAAGGAAAGACACAAAGATCACCCATTCAAGCTGTAACAGTGTGACAGCAACTCTATCCATGAACTGCAAAGAACATTGTTTCAAAGGTGTTGGGATTGTTGATGATTTTTTCCCCTTTACTTTTCTTCAAATCTATCCTATTTATGATTAACTGGGGGAATGAACTGTGTTTATGGCAACAATGACTAATCTTTCTTTTGTCTTCCTTCTGATACCTGGTTGAAATTTTGTTCATTCATTTTGACTTGTAGAGTTTAATAAGTCACATTTCAATAAAGGAAAATATTAATACCACATTTTATTTTAAGACATCTATATAACAGCTCAGACATTTTAGGTGTCTGGTCATGTGTTAATCACAAAGGGCTTCTTCACTACTAGCTATAACTCTTATGCTTCCTTTATCCATTAACTCATTTTTTAAAAATGTTTCCAGCTCCAAAGCCTCCCTATGGTGCCAGGGGTTAAGTCTCAGCACTATGACATCTTTCTTATTCGGACTGGCTAATTAGTAGCTAGCTAATAATTTGTCTATTTTAGCTGTTTTTCAAAACTCAGGATTTTTCTTTAATGTAGTCTATTGTTTTGTGTTTTCTATATTAGTCAGGTTTTCTTTTTTGTTCTTTTAAATCTTATTTTTTATGCTTTCTTTGGTTTATTTTGTTGTCTAAGCTTTTGAGCTGTAATTTTCATTAACTACATTTACTCATTTAAATTTGAATGCTGAAATTGTTTGTGTTATTAATTCCCCTGATTATTGTTTTCTGGTATGTGGTGTTCTCATTATCATTTTATTTTATTAGAAAACTCTCCTACTTCAGTTTGCATTTCCCATTTTACCCAAGGGTTGTTTAAGAAAACATTTACTAACTTCTAAGTGGAAGCACCTTCATGTTTTCTGTTTTGTTAGTAATTTCCTTTTTTGTTGTTGTTAGTAACTTCTATGAAAGTTTTTTTTTTTGAGTTTTTTATTGTAGATCAGAATATACATTTTATATTATCTTCCATGGTTTAGTTTATAAGTCCATTTATCTTTACTAATATGATATTTAATCTTAATTTTGTTATAAATTTTCTTTTAGTAATATTTGTATTCTTTTTTTGTAATTTAATGTCATTAGTGGTAGTTACAGTTCACGTAACTTTAACTTAGATAATTTTGCCTTTTACTTTCATTTATTTTCTGAGTTCAGTCCACTCTGTCCTCATTCTTCATTTTTGTGCATTTCCTTTCTTTTTGAAATTCTAATGCAATTTTTAAAAAATATACTCACATGATTGTGCACATTATATTATTTCCATATTTCTGTGTGGATTCTTCTTGGGAAGCTTGATTCTGCTCATTACTGTTTCTGTGAAGAGAATTTTCTTGAGTGATTTGTGGGGTTTTATGTTCTAATGGTTTTCATTGACTTCATGTGAATTGATTAATCTTTTTCCTGTTATTTTCTGTGGCTTTGGGATCTTTTTGTAAGAGTCCTACTTCAAAGAGTTCCTTGTCAATATAGCAAGTTCCATGTATTTTGCATCTGCTTTTGTTGTTTTTGAATGGGCAATAAGTAGTCTGCTCATAACTTATTTGATTCTCCTTTGATAGCAGAACTCTAATTTCTCCCCCTTTTATTTTATTCTCCACCACCACCCTATCCCCTAACCCCTTCCTTTTTACAATGCTTCTCTTCAGGGATGCTTTTGCTTTTAAAGAATGCTTCTTCACATAATGTATAATTTATGTCTCTTCTCTGTGTTCCATATGCTAATTTACCAAGATAGAATTTTAGCATTTTTATATGTAACATAAACTTACTCTTCTGTTTTTCTGTTAGTTGTCTTTTCTCTTATTAACAGATTTTCTCAGTCTGTTTTGCTTATCAAAGTCATATTAACTCACCTTATTAAATTCAAGAGTTAGCTAAAAGCATAAAAGATCACACACTGGGAATGATAGTTCTGATTAAAATTATTTTAAAATTTGAGCAAGTTATTCTGAAAACATACTTTTGTGTAGATTTATTTTCTGCTTCTTTTTCTATTTTGCTTTTGGAAGAAATATGGGAGGTTAGGACACAGCCCATAAATCTTCTTAGGAATCCTACAGGACATATAATGTAACTGTAGGTGGGCTTTATGAATGTCTTAGTACATATGGTTGTTTTCCTGTATGTAAATAAATCAAATGTCAGGAGTATAATGTTTCCTAATCTGAGCTATCAGTAGAATCAGAATCAAATGGCAGTTGTCTCCTGATTAAACACCCACAAAGGCTTACACATTAAATTAATAAAACTAGTTCTCTGCCACATCAACATAATTATGAATATCTTTAACAGGGACAAGGTTTTCGGCTTTTAATATTGTTGATCTTGGGACAAGAGTTCATAGCTACTCAAATTATTTGAATTTAGGTAAATATGAAACGAAAATGACCCATCGTTTAATTACAGTTCATTGCATACTATGCATTTTAATGCTTAAAATAAAATTGGTAACATTATGACGAACTGAGGAGGAGAAAAGTGGAAAACAAACAAACAAAAAAAACCTGATTCTCTTGGAGATTGAATTTAGTTTCTCCAATACTGTCCTATCATGTTTCTTATCTTTCCTGGAATAGATAATTCAATGTTCAATGTCACATAACATGGGGACTTTGTTTATTTTTCTAAATTTTCTTATTATCGCAAATTTAAAATTAGATTGTACTTTATTGCCTTTATAGTCAGTAAGTTTGCTTATTTGCAAGGTGTTTGGCTCCAGTGTGTGCATGGGTTGGGGAGGGATGGTATTCTATTTGCTTTGATTTCTTTTTAGCTTTCTTGCATTTTTATTTTATTTTGTTGCAGCTAATGATAATAAAATGAAGATAGATTAGTAGACACCATTTGAGTGAAAGAACTAGTTACAAAACTTGCACAAATATGAAAGATGACTATTTTAACTGTAAGTGAGGTGTGTTATTACCTTAAACATTTGAATTAATTAAAGGGAACTAGGGTGTCCCCATGTGCATTGCATAAACTTTTGTTTTTGGTTAGATGGGACCAACATGAGGCTTTTTTTTTTTTTAGAATTTTAGCCATATAACAGAATTGATGGTAAACATAGGAATAAGACATAGAACAATTACAAAAAAAGAATGCAAAGAATAATTTCATGAAGAATTTTTCAAAATGAGATCATGTTCTGAGATCATGTTCTCAATACATAATTCAGTTTTTCAAGACCAAGGAGTTGAAAGATTTACTAGAAGAACAATTTTATATTTGTTTTTAATTTATATTGTCATCTTAAAGTGTATGAAAACATGAATCAATGTTTTTTATTATTTATATATTTTTTACACTGTATGCACTATTTTCTCAATATTGTATCCAGTTAAATGATGCTTATGTCATAGGAAACCAGAGATAGTAAATGTCTCATTGACACTTATTACAAAGAGGGAGAAGACACTTGACACATTTTGGTCAGATACCTAAAAGTATTTTAGAATATTTAGAAACCACTGTGAGTAATCTTAACTCAGAAGAGGTATAGTTTTTGGCTAGAGCAAAATTCTTGAGAAAAATCAGTAAATTTCCAAATTTTTCTTGTGCTACTAATAACTTCTGATTTTTGGAAAAAATAATAATAAAGTCTTTAATCATCTTTTACTCACCTGAGAAGATAAAAACCTCACCTGCTACCACTTATTAATTAAAAGTATATTTTTTCATTCAATTTTTCACTTTAATTGTGTGAATTTATTTTTATAACTTAAGAAAAGAAGATTTCATATTTTAACTCAAGGACTCACAGACTGAAAAAAACATTTTCAACAAGATAAAATTGGAAGAAAAACATAAATTAGAGATTTTAACTGAGTCCATCAGAGAACTGAGGTTATAGGTCAAACAAGTAATCCAATAACTAAAGACAAAATTGAGTATCAATGAATAGTGAGACAACATAAATCAATCTAATGTATTGATAATTAAAGTCTCAAAATGGAAAGAAAAGGCTAATTGACAAAAGAAATATTTAAAATAATAATGATTAAGAATTGTTCAAGGTCAATGGCAAAACCCAAGCAATAGAACCCAGAAGCTCAGGGAACACCAATCAGGATAAATCTGAAAAATAATAATAATAACAAAACAATAATATGAAGGTAAATCATTTTTTAAAAAACAAAGAAACTATAAAAACATATATGCACATCATTTATATCACAATTGTTGTAAGTAAAAGACAAAGTAAATATTAAAGATTGATACATTAAAGATACATTACTCACAAAGCATCAAGGGTAACAATTCCTTGTCAGAAACCATGAAAGAAAAGACAACAGAGCAATATCTCCTGGAAAAAATAAAGTTTGCCAATCAGAATTCTGTATCTAGTGAAAATATTCTTGACAAAGAAGAAATGAAGGCTTTCTTAGACAAAAGCTGAGAAATTCATTGCCAGCTTGCCTACCTTACATGAAATGTTAAAGGAAGCCCTTCAGGCAAAGGGAACACAACATAGGTGAGAAATAAATGAGAAGTTAAAATTGAAATAAATGGGAGAAAAGGAAATATCTTTCCTTGTTTGCATCAGTCTAAAAGCTAGTGCCATATGAAAGCATGCAGGGTAGGAATTTATTAGCCACTTATAGCATATATTAAATTAAAATGTATAAGAACAATGTACATAGATAGTAGAGAGGAATGGGAATGACTAGCAGTTTCTTCTACATGTGAAGCAGCATAATATTACTTGATTGTGAACTCAAGTTACTAAAATATGCATACTATAATCCCTTGGACATCTATAGAAAGTGCTTGAAAAAATATATAAAGTATAAATCAAAATTATATTGAATGAAATAACAAAGATATATGATTAAAGCCCAATAAAGAACAAGAGGAAAAATGAAGCAAAGAGCAAGTAGAAAAAAAATGGAAACATCTAAAAAGACTAAATGTTTTATTCATAACATATCAATAACCACTCTGAATATGAAGCATTTGAACACAAAAGTTAGAACACTGAGATTATCGGAATGTGTAGAGCCATATGTCATTTTCAAGAGCAACTTTGAATATAAAGATATAAGTTAACTAAAGAGATTTAAAAAAACATATGCAGTGTAAAGATCAAATAAAGAAAACTGAAGCAGCTATGTTAATTTCAGAGAAAGTGTCACTCAGAGCAAGGCATCTTAGCAAGATAAAGAGGGACATTACATTACATTATATTAAAGGGGTCAGCTATGCAAGAAAATGACAGTGTTAAAATTATATGTAGCTTGCAAGGTTTCAAAATGCATGAATCAAAAATTGACACATCAACAATGAAAACCAGTTCTTAGAGGGTTATGCTAAGTCTCCATTCTTGATAACTTAAAGAACAAGGAACTGGAAATTCATAGATAGATGATCTGAATAACACAGTCAACTACCTTTAACTAATAGAAATTTTTAGAGCACACCACTCACATTCTTCTCCAGTACACTTGGAGCCTTTACCACAATAGGCTATTTCTAGGACATATATATAAAGTTAGACAAATTAAAGAGAATAGAAATAGATGGATAAAGCAATGAGACAAAAAAATAAGCAAGGACACTAGAGCTCCAAATGAGGAACTAGACCTCATGGGCTTAATAGACACCTATAGGGCACTACACCCCCCAAAAAATCTGAGTACACATTTTTGTCAAATGAACACAGATCATTTTCCAAGATCAATCACATACTGGGACACAAGAAAACTTCAGTAAATGCACTAAGAGGTCAAAATCATACCAACTATCTTCTCTGACCATAAAAGTATCAAACTAGAAATAAACCATGAAAAGAAAGCAAAGAATCCTCCTACTTCATGGAGATTGAAACCTACACTACTGGGTAACCACTGAATCAAGGAGATCAAAGAAAAATTTAAAAACTATCTCGAGATGATTGTCAATGAGGAAACAACCTCTTAGAATGTTTGAGACACAGTTAAAGAGGAAAATATATAGCAATACATGCACACATCAAGAAACAAGAAAGAACTCTAAAATATAACATATTATCTCACCTTAAATAACTGGATAAAGAGGGCTCTTCTTGGTGGCATAATGGGTTAAGGCACCGCATTATGAAGCTCTGAAGCCACTGCAGCACAAGTTCAATCCCCCACCAGGATGCTGACCCACATGGTGAGGCTGAGCTCTCCTGACCCGTCCGCTGCTCCCCTCAGCAGTGTATTTCAGTATATATGCCTGTTCTTCTCCCCACTCTGTCTCTGGTGAATCTTCTCATCCACCACACCTCTGGCCTGTACCCTGGTTCTGTAAGCATAAATAAATAAATCTTAAAAAAAAAAAAAGCCAGTAGGAGAACAGAAATAATAAAAGTAAAAGTAGAAATAAATTAAATGTATGTTAAAAAAAATCCAGTGAAACCAAAAGTCAGCTCTTCAAAAAAATAAACAAAATTGGCAAACCTCTAGTCATGTTTGTCAAAGAATAAAACAGGAGAAATTATAACAGACTCAGTTAAAATCAAAAGAATAAACATATTGCTATAGTTAATGCAAACAAGTTCAACAATATAGAAGAGATGGACAAATTTCTAGAACTATACAATCATCCAAAGTGAGCTAAAGAAGAAACAGAACACCTAAATAGATTAATTACAAGAAATGAAATTTAAACTGTAAACAAAGCCCTCCCCAGAAACAAAATCCCAGATGAGATGAGTTCACAGATGAATTCAACAAATGTTCAAAAATAAACTAGTGCCACAAACTCTTTTTTAAAAATTGAGAAAGAAGAAATAATACCAAATGTGTTTTATGAAGCCAAAGATTACATTACACAACATAATACTAAAACTGAAAAAGGACAATATCTCTAATGAACACTGATGCAAAAATCCTAGCCAACAGAATCCAACAATACATCAAAAGTATAATATACCATAATCAAGTGGGATGGCGCAAGGATGGTTCAAAATCTGAAAATCAATTAATGTAATCCAACACATCAACAAAAAGAAAAATAAAAACCATATGAGCATATCAACAGATGCTGAGAAAGCATTCAACAAAGTTCAACATTGATTTATAATGAAAGTCCTGTAAATTCTCATTACAGAAGGAATATACCTTGATATAAACTAGGTCCAAATATGAAAAATCCATAAACAATATCATTCTCCATGGTGAAAGGCTGAAAGCCTTTCCCTTAGGGTAGCCACTCTGACAATTGCTTTTCAATATAATAATCGAAGTTCTAGCCAAAGCAATAAGAGAAAGACATACAAAGAATCCAAATAGGGAAAGAAGTAAAACTATCACTATTTGCAAATGAAATAATAATATACATAAAGAACCCCAAAATGCCAGAGAAAAACTAATCAAAATAATCAACCAGTAAAATAGCAGGATGTGAAAATTCAGTAGCCTTCCTATATGCAAATAATCAATCTGAAGAAGAAATCAAGAGAAACATCTGAAAATGACTCCTACTAGAAAAAAAAAAAAAGGAATAACAAATGTTAGCAAGGAAAAGGAATCCTCCTGCACTGCTGGTGGGAATGCAAACTGGTAAAACCAATATGGAAAGCTGTGTGGAGATTCCTCAAGCTATGAAAAATGGAGCTTCCATTGCAGCAATTCCACTGCTAGGAATCTACCCAAAGGACACAAAAACATTGATTCAAAAGGATACCTGCACTCTTATGTTTATTGCAGTACTGTTTGCAATAACTAATATGGAAACCACCCAGATGCCCAAAAATAGATTACTGGATCAAAAGATGTGGTATATATACACAGTGAAATATTACTTAGCAATCAAAATAGAAAAATGCATGCCATTTGCAGCAACATAGATAGACTTGAAAGGGATTATGCTCAGTGAAATAAGCAAGAAAGAAGAACAATAGAAGATGAACTTTATAGGAGGAATGTAGGGGAACCAAATAAGGGAAAAATTATAATAAATTGAAAAAACAAAATAATGGGAAATTATAAATCACAGATACTATGCATGGGAAGGGGTGGGACAAGGATAAAAACAGGGGAGGGAAGAGCACAAGGGCTATGGCCGTGGTATGTGGGTGAATTGGTGGTGGGAATTATATAGGGACTATACCTGAGAGGAGAAAGTGTACATAGTACAAAAAGGAAGAATGATGCTGAATATATATATAAAATAAATGAAATGAAAAAAGAATAGAGAATATAGAAATTGTCTTATGGGAACATAATAGAATCAAAATAGAAAACAATAGAAATTATACATAGAAAATCCTGCAATATTTGGATTAAGCAATATATTCTAGGTTATACATGAGTCAAATAGGAATTATAAATGAGAATTTGAAAATATTTTAATAATGTGAAAATGCAAATAAAACACATCAAGACTGTGAGGTAACTGAAATAGTTGTAAGAGAGAATTACATGATGTTAGATACATATTGTAAAAAAAGAGGCAAATTTAAAATCATTTAGCTAGAAACTTTTTAATAATAGTTTATTTTTACATCATTTTCTGCCTTTTCCCTTCTCAGTTGTAACCCCCATGGACTTCCCATCACCAAATCACCATCACCATAGTCCAGTGCATTTCCCTCCCCCCACTGTTTTTGATCCCATTCCCCACTCCACCCCCATAAAATGTCTCTGGTATATAGCTGCTCGTTATTATTATTATTTTCTTGCCTGGTCCGCTATACCCCTGCTATGAGTGAATCCATCTGGTATTTTTCCTTTTCTTTCTGGCTTATTTCACTAAGCATGATCTTTTCCAGCTCCATCCATGTTGCTGCAAAAGGCATGTGTTTATTTATTTGGTTGTTGAGTAATATTCCATTGTGTATATGTACCACAACTTTTTTTTTTAAAGATTTATTTATTTATTCATATGGAACTAGGGTACAGGCCAGAGATGTGGAGGGTGAGAGGATTCACCAGAGACAGAGAGGGGAGCAGAACAGGCAGATCTATGAAATACACTGCTGAGGGGAGCAGCGGGTTAGTCAGGAGTGGTCTGCCACGCCATGTGGATCTCCTCTGGGGCAGGCGGGAATAGAACTCATGCAGAAGTGGCTTTAGCTTCTTAGTGCTGTGCTTTAACCTGCTGTACCACCAGGGAGGGCCTGTACCACAACTTTTTAATCCAGTCATCTACTTTTGGGCATTTGGGCTGTTTCCATGTTTTTCCAATTGTAAAAAAAGAAAAGGCAGCAATAAACCTGGGGTGTAAGTATCTTTTTGAATCAGTGTTTTTGTGTCTTTTGGGTAGATACCTAGGAGTGGAATTGCTGGGTCATATGAAGCTCTATGTTAAGCAGTTTGAAGAACCTCTAAACAGCTTTCCATTGTGGTTGTACTAGTTTGCATTCCCACAAGCAGTGCAGGAAAGTTCATTTTTCTCCACATCCTCACCAATATTTGTTATTGCTAGTTGTTTGAAGATGTGCTATTCTCACTGGGGTGAGGTGGTATCTCATTGTAGTTTTAATTTGCATCTCCCCTACTTCAAGTGATGTTGAACATTTTTTCATATACTTGTTGGCCATCTGCATTTCCTTTTTGGAGAAGTGTCTTCTGCCCATTTTTTTGATGGGGTTGTTTACTTTATTTTTTGTTTCATTTCATCAGTTCTTTGTATATCTTTGTGATCAATACTTTATCACTAGTTTTGTGTGAGAAAACTTTTTCCCAGTCAATAAGATGTCTGTTTGTATCTTGTAATGTGTCTTTTTCAGCTAGGAATTTAAAAAATAATAATAACTGATTTTGTACCTACAGCAAACAGAAGTAAGGAAATGATAAAGACTAGTATAGGAAAAAATGGAAATGAGAACAATGGAGAGAACTGAGTAACTCAAACTCTATTTTAAAATTAAATGAAATTCGAGCCAGGACAAAAAAGAAAATGAGGAAAAATCACAAATTACCAAAAAAAAAAAATTGAAGTGGGGACATCATTATGGATGTCACAGCCATCAAAAGGATGATATGGGAATCCTGTGAACAATATCACACCCAGAAATTCTACAACTCAGAAGGATTAATTTCCTGAAAATCATTAACAGTCAAAACCAACTTAAGAAGAACATGTATGTGTCTACTAAAGAAATTGAACTTGGGCTTCTGAAAAATACTTAAAGCCCAAATGAATTCACTAGTGAATACTATCAAATATATAAAATATATATATACATACTTACATATTATATATGATTTTATAGATATATACTTATATATAATATATATATAAGTATATATTATATATATACAAAGTATAAATTCCTCATGATCTCTTTCAGAAAATAGAAAGAGTAAACGCCTTTTAAATTCCTTCAGGAAGTCAGAGTTGCCTTCATACCAAAGACAGAACAGAAACTGGAAACCAATGTCACTTATCAAACTAGAGGAAACAATCACCAGCAAAATAAAAACAACCTAACCCAGGAAAAAGATAAATACATCATGGCCAGTAGGATTCACCCTAAGAGTGCAAGTATGAATCTATATTTGGAGAAAAATCAGGGTAGCTCTCCATAGGAACAGATGAAACAAGGAAAAAGAAACATGATCCGTTAGTTCATTGAATACAGGAGAGAAAACCAGTGACAGTTTTTTTTGTTTGTTTGTTTGTTTGTTTTTTAATTATGAATGAATATTGAAGATCAGGAAAGCCATCCTTGTCAAGGGCTTTTATTAAATATCGAGGTAACATTGTTAAATACTGTTCATGAGTCAGTGGTATAGGATTACTACCTAATCAAATGTATATCACCAGAACCCCCACCCCACCCCTATTTAAGGGGGTCACACCTATTTAGAAAAAAAATTCTGAAATTAATATTGGACATCATGGTGTAAAGTCTTCAGAGTGACTTAAAATCAAAAGCAATGATGATATGACAACTCCAATAAACAGGAATAAAAGACAATGCAATTTTAAATGAAAACCTCCCCCACCCATTTGTCCACCTTGACCCTTTTGGAGCCAGCAGGGCTGGGCTTATGGTTCTGGCTCTGGAATAAGCAGTGAAATGATTGAAGTCTGGAGTGCAACCTAATCATAGTTACCTAGATCTCCATTTTAACACACAATACCATTTGTTGGATGCAAAATCATGATGGGGTTGACTACTAACTATGGAACTGCAGATAAGTCTATTTTCACTAAAAATATTTTCCTTTATTAATAAAAATAATTAGTTGATCAGATGAGTTACCAGATCCCCAAGGGCTATTGAGGCAATATTTCTGTGATACTCTAAGTCTAGGATGGGGTCTCTGTCACTGCTCCGCAGTCTGTGAGGAAGAGAGAGGAGAGACTGCCTCATAACCCTACTTCACCTGTAGTTTATTACCAATGGGAGGATTGAATTCCAATGATGTGCCCTGCAAACAACACATTTAACATCACTGAATTAGATATGAGATCTTACTAACTTTTAAAATCAATGATGCCACATGAGTGCACATAATTATCCAATAACAGCACAATCGATGATGCCAAATTAAAATTGAACAGGAGTCAGCTTGATGAATATTTCTTGTTAATTCTCTCAAGCTTAAGGTTAGATGAATTTTCATTTTTCTCTTAATTACTCAAGAATGTATTTGTCATCTGATTTTGTAGTTTCCCATCTCGAATGCTACTAACAGAGTTAGGTTGAAGAGTGGGCAATAGATCCAAATTTAGAACAGTTTTGATAGCAGCAGCTAGGAAAGTGAAAGGACTTTATAGGAAGTGTACTGATCATTACCTATACTTTTACATATACATATGTCATGCTATCCTTAAAAATTAGAGAGCAGACCTTGCAAAAAATATATAAAATAAAATGCTATCATTTGATATTTGACAGCATTTTTTTTCCTCCTTAGATGAAAAGATATTTAAAATCTACTAAAATAGGGGCTACCCTGGCACAGTAGACCTCTCCTGCCTCACCCACTGCTCCCCTCATCAGTATATTTCAGTAGATCTGCCTGTTCTGCTCCCCATTCTGTCCCTGGTAAATCCTTTCATCCCTTACATCTCTATCCTATACCCTAGCTCTTTTATGAATAAATAAATAAATCTTTTTTAAAAATCTATAAAAATATAGAGGTTACCTATTAGTATTTATGTAATTTTCTAAAATGATGCAATTTTATGGGAAGTTATTCAGTTGTGCAAATCATTAATGATTTATGTAGTTAGATTATACCACGATTGTTCAATGAAGCAATCTACAACCAGGAAGAACAGAAATGATAAGGGGGAGCTGCAGGAATCCTTGTGAACTTCCAGTAATTTCCTTAAGATTTTACTTAGGATAGAGAAAAAGTTAAAATAATCTAAGCATTTCTAAAATTCCTTGTTGGATTTAAGTGACATGCAACATTTTTGACTAGGTGAGTGAGAGTTTATTTCTACATGTACTAACATCAGGGGAAAGGCCAAGGGACTAAAGAAATTAGCCAGGTGGGGTCATTTCCTGATTTCTTTGGCCTCCACATGCACACCAAACATTCAGCACACAGTCTTTGGGACACACGAGAGATGCAAGTTTTCAAGTCTCCAAGACATCCTTCTGAGATAAAATGTTTATAGTGTAATTAACTCTGGCACATGTAAACAGAGTAAGAGTCTCTGAGGAGGATGGTTGATGGCGATGAGACATCCCAGCAGTCTATTAGTCATCTCCAGGGAAGCCAATGGCATCATGTCCCCCATGAACTTTGCACACCAAGTTAACACCTGCAGGTATCACCTCAGAGGACAGAATACAGTAAGTGAAGGAAGTGGTCTGAAGCTTTTCTAGGCTGGAAGACACAAGAGTAGTCCATAATTGGAAAGGTGACAACACACTGTCCTGTCACAGGTGTCCTGCAGTCCATGCCTGAATCATGGGGAATGACTGGCTGTGCTGAGGCCCTGGTGCCTCAGTGTCCAGGTGTGAGGTCTGGCTCTGAAACCCAATCTCTGGGCCACACCCAGAACTCTGGAAGTGTTGGCCTGGGTGTTGAAGCAGTCCCCAAGTTGTCCTGATGGAATCTGTAGTGGTGGCCCCTGAGCTAGTGGGGGATATCTAGGACCTCTGAAGCCTGCTGTGGCACAGTGAATCCCTAATACTGTGGGAAAAGAGGCCCATGATGCATACTGCCTGTGGGTCAGTCTGATGGGCTATGAAAGGTGGCCTGTGCTCCAGTTGCTTGGACCTATGTGCTAACTTTGCAAAAGCCTCTGCATTGCCACACCTGACCCTGCTACAGTGTTGTGGCTTCAGTGAGCATCTAATCCCACTGAAGCTGGCTCTGGTCAAGGTCCCCTGAGCTTACCACCAATGAAACTGCCTGACCTCAGTGTAAGTCAGATTTGGACAGGTGACTGGGGTTTCACTGCACTGGGATTGTAAATGAACCAATCAGGTTGAAGCTCTCAATGGACAAATCAGTTTAAAGCTCTCCCAGTTACCACTCAAAGCTTTTGAGGCCATTGAGGATTGTAAATGGACTAGGCTGATTGGGTTTGACCAGCACCAATCAAACAGCTGGGATTATAAATCATCAATCCAGCTTAAAAGGTGGGAAATTTCAAGAGGATATAAGCCAGATCAACAACTAGCTTAATTCATTGAAAGGATAGCTGCAAACCCATTGATCAGACCCTTTGCAGAAAAATTTGGCAGGACTCCCAGATGTACCTTTGCAAAGGCCTATCGACTTCAAGACCTCTGTAGAAATTTTGTAGAGAGCTGACCTCTGTGTCTGCCTCTCGTCCTGCCTCTCAAATTGCCTAGAGAGAAAGTACCATTGGCCTATGCCCAAATGTATCTAAAAGAACTATAATGTTGATGTCCCTGGCATCACCACCTGCTGACCATTGCTGACCAACTAAGCTGACTGGTGACCTGTGTCCAGATACCACTGAGAACTTTCCACCACTTGTGATCCTCGGCACTGTCTCCTGGTATCTAGTGCTGTTGCATCTGGTACTGTCCAGCCTGGTTTTTACACTGCTGCTCCTGTGGTCACCTCAGCAAGCATACCTCTAGCTGCCTCCGTGAATTGGATCCTGGTCCACCACTTCCCAGTGTGCCACCAGGTCTAGATTTCCATTGAAGGATAGTACCATCTTCTACAAGTAAGCTCTGCTTTAAAGTATTGGTTATTGAGGACACTCTCTGGGATATGACATCTGGCCATTAGTGGTCTTAGAAAATCTTTCCTTTCACTTTTCACAAATTTGCCTTTGTTAATAAACCCCATTGCTTTTGCACCCTGAATGGTGTCTTACAATTTTAAACACCTGTATGAGAACTCAAAAACAGTGACCTGCCCCCACCTTAGCACTGTTTTAAACCGTGTTTCTGAGGTTGAAAGAAGTTTTGCAGTTCAAGTTTACAGTCCTTCCAGGGTGGGATGGAGAGCCAATAATGATGGAAACTGATGGATGTGTGCAGTAGTGACGGTAGCAAGGCCCGCAGAGCCAAATTAGGAGGCAGAGAGAAGAAGTAGGTAGGAGAATGGTAAATGCTGTGATGTTGAACCTGCTGTGTCTTAAAGTGCTTCAGGCCTCTGCCTGCTGAGATCCAAAGAGTAATTTCCTCATTTGTTCAGCTCTCTCACTCTCCGTACAGCCACAGACTCAGAATAATTGGGAGGCATGAAAAAGCTACGTTATTTCTAAAGAAGTTCAGCCTTATTACTAGTGAAGAAATGTAGTAATGAAGGAGCAGGTGACCAATTACTGAAAGAAAAGGTCCTTAGGAGAACAGCCTTCATTACTGGATAAGACTTTTCTTTTTCTTTCAACTGCTTGTGTACAAATGTGGATTTCGTGAATTTGAGCATCCTGCAGAAGTATATGTTCCTTTTCAGTCAAACATTCTGTCTCATTCCATTTCTTTAATCTAGCTGACATCTTTAACCTACCCCCAATTCCTAATTACAAAATAGAAGGTCAATTTAAGCCAATACAGAGATTTCTTACAAAGACGTGGCAAATAATTTCCTGAGCTTTTATATTGTTTTCTTATACCTTCAAAAATAGCATTGCAATTAAAGCACAAAAGAAAAGCAGAACCTGCCTGGGAAACACACAATACCAATGAAGCGATGGGCATTCCAGGCCTAAAACTTGACCCCTTGTCATGGGACGGTGTATTCTAGCTGTTGTATTCTATTTGTTGTATGCAAAGCTCTACAGAAGCCTATACAGAATTTGGTAAGGAAGAGCCTTTTTTCTTCAGTGACATTCAGTTTTTAGTTTCTCTGCTGATTATCAGTTTTCTTTGATTTGATACAAGGTGGTGATTGAGCAGAAATCGTGAAATGATACCTATTGATCATAGACAGTATTACTGATGTTTACAGCATGACTTCCGTAGATAGAAACTTCTGGAATCTTGGTGGGAAAATCACCCACAGGAATGGAGATGCTGCTGGGGCCAGCATGTTATCAAAACAGATTCCTACCCAATTAGGGCTGCCAGGTGTGTGCAGAGTCCCCATCCCGACTGGAAAAAACCTGAGCAGTGGCCTAGTGCCCAAGCTCTGGTCCCACCCTCCCCCAACCCCACAGAGCAAAATGGAAAGGGAAATTCAGATCATAAATATACTCTGCCTTTGTCAAAACAAAAGAGCCTACAATTCATGTTGCTTTGGATGGTCCCCTAAGATTCAGCCTCAGTCTATAATCACATTGTCCATGGGATGCCTTCACATTTGTCCTGTGAAACCAGGCTTTCCCCTTGTTGAGAGACCAAAGATGAACTGCCCCCCAAATGTGCCTATGTGGCATACTGATTACTTTTTAATTGAAAGAAATTGAGAGACAGAAGATCTGAGAATCCTCACAGGACTGTCACTCCAGACAAAGACTTGGTGTTTTTGGATGCATAGACAGATAAATCCTGCAAAACTCCTTTTTCAAAAAATTTCAAAATTCTCTCTTCTTTTCCCTAAATGTGTTGACCCTGGGCCCTCCCTCGTGGTACAATAGGTTAGAGTTCAGCACTGTGAAGCTAGCCTCAGTAGCATCAGCACAAGTTCGATCCCTGGCTAGGGAACTGGCCCACATGGCACAGAGGACCTCTCCTGTCTCAACCACTGATCCCCTCAGCAGTGGATTTCAGTAAATCTGCCTGTTCTGCTCCCCACTCTGTCTCTGGTGAATCCTCTCACCACCCCTCCTCTGACCTGTACCCCAGTTCTGTCTGCATAAATAAATAAATCTTTAAAAAAAAAAAAAAAAAAGGAATGCCCCCTTTCTAAAGACTGTGTAACCTTACTGTGATGAGCAGATGAGTTGTTATACTAAGCGAGGACTTCCATGAACTCAGTGACTCAGACTGCACTGGCATCTTACTGCCCATCGTCATCACAATGGCTACAAATCTCACTTTACAGGTGTTTAGTCCCTTTCCTTGGTCCACTTTAAAAGGAAAAGAAAATAAAAGGACCAATATGCAAAATTATTCACTCCAACAAGAGTGCAGTGACCAGAAATGCTGCTCAAAAATTAAGCTAGAAGCGGCTTCTTCCCTGGGGGGCACTGAGCAGCCCAGTGGCATGAGTACAAATGATGCCAAGTGTCCTTGTTCTTCTTTCCATGTTAATTTCAACTCTTGACTTTGGAAAATGCCATTGTCAACAACATTGATGCTGTTAACCTCTGGCTGGTGGACCAGTGGGCGCTTTCTACAGGGAGGATCAGGAAGAGGCAAATACCCTCAGAGCACACATCCCCATAACTTGGTTGTCCACTTGCCCTTCCTTTGGTCCTGCTCCTCTTCCATGGACTCCTCATCCCATTACAGGACTGCAGCCCAGGATGATGCTCTCCTACCTGGGGCACATACTTGATTTCTCAGTAGCAGCAGAATTGCCACCATGAAGATGGGAACCTGCAGAGCATGGTCTGCTGAGCTCAGCTCAGCGAGGAAGCCATGGTTCCTAATGGCAGCAGCATAATGGCAAGGCCTGAGGCCTCCAGCAGCCTTCTGCTCTGTCCCACTACAACTGTAGATGCTAATGCCTGCTGGCCCTGAGCAGGGGACAGTGCTCAAAAAAGCCTACTCCAGGAGACTGGCCCGTAGGAGACCTCATGACTTCTCTAAGAGGAAGTTTGGGCTCAATTAAGTACTAAAACTGACATTTTCTTTCATAGCATCATGTTTTTTCACAGTTCGATGCCACTTATGTTTTAATACATTTTCCCCCTGAGTGTTTTCTTTTGCACACTGAGAGCAACCTTTACGAACACTAACCCTTGATTTCTTTGTTCGCCTCAAAGGCAAAGTGCAGTTTGGTTCCTGGTTCGACCACATAAAGGGCTGGGTTCGGATGCAGGGCAAAGAGAACTTCCTGTTCATTACTTAGGAGGAGCTGAAGCAGGATCTCCACAGCTCCTTGCAGCGCATCTGCCAGTTCCGCTGGATGAGGAGGCCCTGGGCTCTGTCATGGCCCACTCAGCCTTCGGGGCCATGAAGGCCAACACGATGTCCAACTACATGCTCCTGCCCCCGAGCCTGCTGGACCAACGCCAGGGAACCTTCCTCCGGAAAGGGGTCTGTGGTGACTGTAAGAACCACTTCACGGTGGCGCAGAGCGAAGCCTTCGACCGAGTCTACCGCGAGCAGATGCAGGGGCTGGCGAACTTCCCCTGGGGCGTGGCCTCTGAGGACACCAGCCCAGAACCCGGCCGGCCCTGGCCAGGCCTCAGAGCCACCCCACCCGTGACCCTGACAATAAACGCTTCTCTCCAGCAAAAAAAAAAAGGTGATGGGTTTGAAATGGTCTGTACCTTCTTTGGTGCTACTGCGGATGAGATGTGGGGGTCAGTGTCGGTGCCCGTCCCTCCATGCCTGGTTATGACAGAAGAGATATCCTATGACTCCCAAAGCTGTGTCCTAAAAGATGACTCCCCATTTTTCTTGTTCTCTTTAGAAAATTCATATTTGGAACCCTGAGACACATGTAAGAAGCCTAAGTTCCCATGGGCCGATGACATGCAGGTGAAAGGGACAGATGTCCCAAGATGGCCAGCTGAAAACCCAAATAAAGTTCCAATTTAGAGAACTGGTAGTGAAAGTGCTTTATCAGAGCTAGAAATTTTTGTGGTGTTGGAATAATCGGTACTTGTGCCATCCAATATCCCAGGCACTGCTCACTAAGTGGCCACCAAGCATTTGCAATGTAGGTAATGTAACTAAGGGCCCAAAATGCTAATTTTAGCTAATTAAAAATCTGTCATCACAAGACTAGTGGCCACATGTTCGATGGCAGTTTTGTCCACAGAATCAGACTCATGAATTCAATCCATTGAAAGACCCCAAACTTTAGGCCTCAATTGAACTCTTGATCACATGGAAGCAGAAATAAGCCATTCCTTTTGTGAAGTCTGCAAATTCCTGGTCCATGGAAGTCCTGAGAAAAATAGTGGTTATTTTTTTTTTAAAGATTTATTTATGTATGCTTACAGAACGGGGTACAGGCCAGAGGTGTGGTGGGTGAGAGGATTCACCAGAGACAGAGTGGGGAGCAGAACAGGCAGGTTAACAAAGTACACTGCTGAAAGGAGCAGCGGGTGGGTCAGAGAGGTCTGCCATGCCATGTGGGTCAGCTCCATGGCGGGCGGTTGAACTAGTGCTGCAGTGGCTTCAGAGAGCTTCATAATGTGGTGCTTTAACCAGTCGTGCCACCAGGGAGAGCCCTACCGTGTTTATTTTAAAGCCTCTAAATTTGAGATAATTTGTTTTATATCAATAGAGTGATAGATCACTACTGCACACCTGACACTTTCCACCACTTAGGCTGCATAACTAAACATTGTTCAAAAGCTGATGGATGAATGAAACCCTATTTTACATAAGGACAGTATGATTATGTTTTATGTGTCAACTAGACTAGTCTTCTTTTCTATTTGCCATGTCTCCCCTGCTGGTTACCCCAGACTGGGCTATAGGGTGGTGAGATAGCTGGGTAAATATGTTTTGGGGTATGTGTGTGAGCCTTTGGATGACATTTGCATTAGAATTCAGCAAAGCAGATTGCTCTACCCCATGTGACTGGGCATCATCCAATTCATTGAGGGATTTAATGAAACAAAAGGTAGAAAAACTTGAATTCTCTCCTTGGCTGACTGAGCCAGAACTTTGGTCTTGTGCTTTTGCATTGGTTTTTTCATGATTGACTTCCCTGTTTCTTAGGCCTAGTTCCAGGAATCTCCTGCTTGCAGGCTGTGGGTCTTCTTATCTCCATGGTCATGTGAGTCTATTCCTGTTAGCAAGGTTTCTCTCTCTCTCTTTCCTCTTCTCCTCCTCCTCTCCCTCTTTTCCTCTCCCTGTTCTCCCACCTATATCCTATTCATGATCACATCTGCATAGGAAAAGAGAAATAATAGCACACTCAGTATATAAGTTCAGAAAATAAGGACATTGTGAATAAAATATGCCATCATCCAGGATTAATTTTCTACTGGTCTGTGGGGCTTTTCCAAAAATATGTTAACTTCTATTGATTGTATTACTTACCTTCATTAAGTAGCTACAAATGTTGGGTCAATAACTAAACATCAGCATGCCCCTTGTTTTCTCAGACTGGTTCTTATAAGGAAGCCTGTGTAAGTGGGTTTAGGACCTCTGTTTGTGGGGATTTGCCAGTAGAGGGAGCCTCCCCGAGGCCTAAGTCTATCAGATATGTGGGTGTGACTGAGAATGTGACCAACCTGCTTTTGAACTTTGTGGGCTTTCTCTCCTCCTGCAGAATGGAACCTGGGCAAGAATCCAAAGTCAAGTTTCTGTGTAAGGAGCATCATTGTCACAATCCTTTGTGACATCACTGGCCTGAACAGTGAGTGTTCTGTCCTCAAAATGAGGATTGTGCAGCTGACTCCACTTCTATCTCCAAATAAGTGGCTTCTTTGACCTTTTTAAAGCACTTGCTGTTTTAAGTGCTGCTCTGAGTTGCTGCATCTGGTTGAGCTGTTGCATTAATTGCTCTGACTAATTTATACCCCATTGTGTCACCAAAGAGATTGTCTGATTCACAACTTGCATCTTCTGATCCTTAGTCAATACATTTGTCATTAAGCAACACAACTGCCTTCCCTGGGGACATGGCTTCCTCCTTGTTTTCTCACTGTTTGCTCTAGCTTTTTGCCTTTAAATTTTGAAATTTTCTATCCCACTGAGAGTCCCTCAGATGACTATGACAGCCAGAATCTATTAGATAACCATAAAGTCCCATTTGAACAAACAATACATTAAAATTGCTTCATTAAGTTGCAATTATATTTTAAAGAGAAGGGTGTAAAGAAAGGAAATAATTTTAATCCCTTGAAATTTTTGGAAAATTAAGTCAGCTCTTGTCCCTTGACCAAACCCTGGGCCCAGGGCCCAACATCATGCTTCTTTTCTCCTCAGTGCAGCTGACTCAGTACCTACCTGCTGGCCCTGAGCAGCACACAGTGGTCACTTTGGAAGTTTACCTACTGTGTTTCAGGAGCTCCTACCTTGGGGGGAGTGGGGTGGGGACAAAGTGTCATAACAGATCCACTAATTGTGAAATTGAGGCAGGAAGTTTCCCAGGTCGGTTTATGTTCTGCTACTTTCCCAGACCTGCTGCTTGGGGGAGTTGCTTGTTAGATTCTGCGTCTTGCTGGAGCAAGAAATTCCTGTAGTGTGCTGCTTGTCCACAATAGCAGCATGGTGACCGTGGTTACCTTCCCAAACAATAAAGTATGCTTAAGCTATGACGAATGGGATGACAAGTTCCTTCATACAACCTATTTAAAGACTTGCCATTCCTATAATTTGGGGTTCAGCATTTTGGGACTGATCCCACTGGTGTGACAAGTAAATCTCTTTCTCTCCACCTCTCTGAGTGCCCTCTGGTTTTTCTGGAAAATTGCCGTAACAAAATGGCTAAAACCTACATGAAGAAATAAATAGTGCTATTAAATTTTTTTTTAAAAGATCGATCAAAGGCCCTGCCTCCTAGCACAACAGGTTAGAGTGCAGCACTATGAAGTGATCTGAAGCCAATGTAGCACAAGTTAGATTCCTGGCCAGGAAGCTGACCCACATGGCACAGCAGACCTCTCCTGATCCACCTGCTGCTCCCCTCTGAAGTGGATTTCAGTACATCTGCTTACTCTGCCTCTGGTGAATCCTCTCACCCCCCACACCTCTGGCCTGTACCCCAGTTCTTGTATGCATAAGTAAATTAATTTAAAAAAAGATCAATCAGCCATCTGGGGCTTCAAGGAGTAAAGCCAGGGAATCACATGATGAGACAAGGATAACTCATGACAAAAACCGTTTACTCTGCAACTTAGATGTTTCCCATGCTTTGTGTAGGAGTTTCTCCAAAAGAAAGGTTATTTCTAGTAAAAATATTAATTGTTGGTAACACATGCATTTTCAACTTCTAGATAGATAAGAGGGTAGTAAAATTTTCTCCTGAAACTGCAGGGACTTGGTTGACCTCAATTTGAAGGTAAGTCAAACTTAACCAGGAAGTCAACTTGGTGAGGCCTGTCACTTACTGACAAAGTACTCCTACCTTCTTCTAGAGGTAAGAATAATGCAGCAATTTTCAGGAACTCGAGGAGCACCGGGTGCTCTGGTGCTGAACCCGATCTCTGTCATGTTTTGTGCTTTCTGAAGAAGTATCCAAGGACGTTTGTCACCATCTCCAGCAAGTTTTATATGATCATGTATCATTTGTATAAACATCAGACATTCACACAAACATAAGACATGCATGTATTTTGCATTTTGAAGAATACATGTTATCTGGGTCTACATTAGTTACTCTGTGCATGGTAATATCTATTTAAAGTAATGTGTGGCGAATAAATATTCTGTGCTTCGAACTCCCTTCCTATAGGGAAAGCAAAGCCCTAATGTGATTTGATAAACCTATTTCAATAGTTAAGATAAAATATATTGTCTCTGCGCTAATTCAAATCATTGACATAAAATAGCTTTTCCTCTCACTTGTAAAATGTCTACCAAAAATGAAAGCCAAAAAGTGACGTCATGAAAGTCTGTGGATGCAAGAAATGTCTTAAGAATATGCAAGCATAGGCCTCTGTACACAATCTTTAGCTTACAATCGGTTTTGTGACAACTGAGGATGGAACTCTGTGAATTGGTACTGTAGCTATGGGTTGGTAAACCCATTACCCACAAGCCACTGCCTAGCTGATTCTGGAAGTAAAAACCTTTGAAACACAAAAGTAGGGTGACCTGCACCTGGGCTTCCACATGAGGGCATGAAGGGGAAAACAAGAAATGAGACTAATATAATAGATTGAGAGCAGGAAGCGTTGACATACAGCTTATGGGCCTTCACAGACAGCTCAATCTTGGCAAAAAAAAAAAAAAAAAAAAAAAAAAAACCAGGAATCTTTAGGAATGCATCCAATACCAGGATTGTGTGAACCTGGATATATATTCACACCGCTATGGCCAGGTGCTGCTGGATTAGTATGCCATCCTTTCATGTTCTCTAAATTCTTCATCCTGTTTATCCTGTCATTGTGAGCATACTGCCACCTCTACTGTTAAGGCTAAAACAGAAGTTGAAAGGACGAGTCTGTGAAGTTAGCACAAGCAAAGCAAAGTGAAATGCAGTGGGAATGCTGACCCAGGGTCCTCACAGAGCAAATTAAGGAGCTTTTTGATCTTTGGGGAAAGTAAGTCTCTTTTATGTTGAGTTGAGATTAAATGAATCTCTCTGCCTAACAGGAAGGATCCTCAGGCGACCTTGAGCATCAAAGAGATTCTAGAAGACAGCATTTTGATGAGGAATGGAAGAGGAATGCATAATATATACCTATTATTTTTCAATAAATACAGATTTACAAAATACAAAGTACAAATTTGGTAAAACAACTCATGGTTTATCAATAGTTAAGTTTTCAGGAAAAAAGAGTCCTTAGATATTTTGTCATTCTCAAATTCTTCCTGGGTCCAGTGATTTTTAAGCTAGACATAATAAATTACATGAAGTTAATGGTTAAAGTGATGTCAAATAGCATCTCTCATCACAAAGTAAAACATTTGGGTGTCAGATCTATCATTCCAGGGAAGAATGGATGGTCCCTCCACAGTGACCATCTGTGTTTATATAGAAAGATTATGAAAGGTCATTGCTCTAATTCAAAGACATAATGCAAGGATTGGATACAAGTGAAGTTCTTTGCTTAAAATGAAAAAAAAAAAACTTAGCTGGAATTAGGTTATTTGGAGAAAACATTAGGCTTAAAATTGTGAATCCAAAAAGACATGTAATTGAGACATATACACTGGTAGGTATTTGTATTGGAAAAAAAAAAGAAAAAAAATTTTGAATTGAGTGAAAGTAAAATGCAACATCAGCATTGGTAGGATGCTGATAAAGCTATATATACATACATACATATATAGATATATGTATATATCTATCTGTATATATTAAAGATTTATTTATTTACTCATACAGAACTGGGGTACAAGCCAAAGGTACAGGAGCAGTGAGAGGATTCACAGGAGACAGAGTGGGGAGCAGAAAAAGCAGAATGATGAAGTACACTGCTGAGGGGAGCAGTGGGCGGGTCAGGAGAGGTCTGCCATGACATGTGGGTCACCCTCTGGAAATGGGGATCAAACCCATGTGAAAGTGGCTTTAGCTTCTTAGTGCTGTGCTTTAACCCACTGCGCCACCAGGGAGGGCCCTAGAGCTATATTTAAAGAAGAATTCTTAATGTTAAGTGGCTAAGAAGGAGAAATGAAGGGCAAGCAATCTGAAATAAAAAATAAAAATCATCATTTCATAATTTTGTAATATAGAACATTTGAAGGAATCAAACAAAACTGTAACTGGATAAACACTAAGCCTATGAATGCAGATAATATTTAGGACTATTACAATCAGGAAAAAGGAAAAGATGCCTTGATTTTGAAGCATGGAAAAGTGAGGGTTTATAGTTAGTTGATATAAATTTACTAAAGAGAAGCATCAGGGGTAAAGGAAGATTCAAACTAAACCAACTTGGTACAAGATAACTGAGGTGAAAGAAAGCCCAGTTCTCACATATCAGCTTGGGGGTATAATTTAATCAGATATTTATGGTGATCAGAGGGTGAAGTGTTCTGTCTACTGATTTAACAAGATTCTCCCTAACTGGGCGATGGATTTAAGTGTGGCAGGCATGAATGGGTGAATGCCCAGATAAAGATAGAGAGTTTAGAGAGCCTAACAGAATCCTAGTCAAGGAGAGACTCACTTATTGAAGTAACAATAGCTACAATAATTAGTAAGCAACTTTAGAAAGGTTATAGGATACAAGATTAATGTATAAAAATCACCTATATACACTTTAAAGGCCAGGAAACTATAACCCATATAACAACCTTGCCCCTTAGCCTACTTTGTACAATCTATTTAGCTAGGAATTGCTTTTACAGTTTTGTTTGCAATAAGGTCACCAGATGTATTCATTTTAAAGTTTACTCTAAAAAAAAATGGTCTTTATTTTTGTCTTATATTTAAAATTTGTAAAAAAAAAGTGGGGGGGAATATGCAAGAATGGTGTGTGTATCACAGAACTTAGGAAAATAAAGAGAGAGAGAGAGATGTTCAGCCACTTTTTTATAACTGCACATAATATACAGAAATTAAAATGGAAAAAAATACAGAAGCATAAAAAATGAAATATTTGGGTATATCAGACAGAAGATGTGCAATTCCTATACATGGGGAACTGAAAGTCATTGTGAACGAAAGCAAGTAATGTCTAGCTAAATGGAGAGATATAGCTTGTTCATGAATTGAAAGATTCAGTATTATAAAGCTGTCAGTTTTTCTCAAGTTGAATTACAAATTTTTCATAATTCTGATCAAAAGTCCAGTAGATTTTTTTTTTCAATTGAAAAGCTGGTTCTAAAATTTATCTGGAAATGCCCAACACCCAGAAAAGCATAAACAATTTTGATAAAGAACATAGAGAGCTAAAACTTCCTGATTCCAAGATGAATTACAACACTATTGCAATCAAGAAAGTGGTATTGGCAAGCGATGACAAGTAGATCAATATAACAAAGAGCAAGTGGAGTTAGCCTCACACGTATAAGGACAATTGATCTTTTGCAAAAGTGCAAAAAATTTCTGGGGAGAACATTTCAACAAATGATACTGAGACATTAGAGATCCACATGCAGAACTCTGGATTATGTATTGAACAATATAAAAATTAGTTTTAAATGTGTTGCATTCATGTAATATTCAAAAGTTCTCTTTTGCAGATAAAATCTTCAATTTCATTATTTGAATCCAGCTATTATCCCTTTGAAACAGAACATTAAATGTTTGATTAAAATATCTTATTTGATATGAGAAGTCAAGGAAATAAAATATAAGTAAACAAAAAATGGGGAGTGTATTTTTTTTGAAAAGTCAGATTGCTTTATAATTCTTTTATGTGACTATACATATGTACTCTTAAATATCATTTGGAATATATGTTTATGAAGAGAATATTTTCTTAAATTTGTTCAAATATTGTTGTTATTAGAACAAAAGTGAAGAAATTAAAATATAAGCAGTATATAGATTTTTGGTGAAGACTTTTACAAGGAAAGGGATTTCTTCTCTAAGGTCACTCACTGGAATAGATGCCCATGATATAAAGTCTCAGTTGATCAGCCATCTTCCAGTCCTCTGAGCAACTTTAATTTACTTTGTTTCTAGACAACAATTATTTAAGATGTCCTCAAACTTCACAGACCAAAATTTGGGGTGCAGTATGTATGCTTCTGATAATAGGGTGCTTTGGTAGTTGGGTGACATACAGCTATGGATGTGTGAATCTTAAGTCATATAGTGTTATAAGCCAATGTTACCCCAATCAATCAGTAAGAATCTTTTAAAAATGGGGACTCATGTGAAATTCTTAAATTACTTTATACACACACACATACATATATACACACACATATTACCTGATTTACAAACATTTACCTAAATTCTTTTAAAACTCAGAAACTTTAAATAAAAGGCCTAATTATTTTCAAGTTAACATGATTAGTATTAATTTTTGATAAATAAAAACTAACTTAAAATCTATTGGGTTAATTTAAACAGACATGTCTTTATATTTATTAACATTGCATATCTTATTTGTTTAACCAAAATAGACTCTTATTATCTAAAAAGACAAATAGTTTACAATAGTGACTGATTTTATCTAGTATTCCACAAGAATTTCATAGTTAATCTAAGCATAATAGAAGTAGTTTAAGAACTGTAATTTCTAAGTGGACACTAACAACAATTTTATCAGTGTCTCAAATACTTTCTTTGTAACTTGAAACTTCAAAGTTTACTGAATAAAATTAAATTAATGAATAAAAATGTGTTTTTACTAAGGATAAAATATAACAAATATATGAGAGTAAGTAAGGAAAATAAAAGAAAATCTAAGAATATTTTCCAGTAGTAAATATCATAAAAGTCATGAATTTTCCTTTGATAAAAGCAATATTCACATAAATTAAATGGTCTAGAAAAATCTGGAAAAAAGTTAAATGAAAATAATAAAGGGTACAATGTTTAGAAAAAGAAATCTTAATAAAAATAAAATTTTACACGATGTCAAACTAAATTGAAAACAAATCTCCTTAAGCTACTTTACTCTCACTTAAAAGGACAATATTTTCTTACACCTTTAATCTACCCTATGATAAAGGACTATGAAAGATTTTCCTTTACCTTTTAATCATCTGCTTAAAGAAAAACTTCGTACTTCATATTGTTTTTATCATTGGGTCTTTAATTTATTAAATATATCTTGTCAATATTAGTAATTTACTAAAACTATATAAAATTACCATCTATGTAATTTTGCCTTTGGCAAAAATTATTTACATTTTATGAAAATAGGTAATTCTACTTTAAAATCTTCATATTTTTGAGACTTACTAATTACAAACTATAAATAATATATTTTTGACTAAATTACTATAAAATGTTACTCCAGATGATTACTGAAATACCATCATGTAAGATTTTTTTCACTGCTTAGAAAGGAAAACTATTAAACATTAGACTTATGGGATATGTCAAATAATACAGAGAGCACCATCAAATAAGCAACAATACTAAACTTTCTTCATTTTTACTTACATGGACATGAAAAGGTAATATGTGCCCTAAAATTATATGAACTTCCTAAAAATCCAATATATCCTAGAATAATACTGTTACTTATCATTCTAATATTGTATACCACAATATTACCACATTTTCTTGTCAGCAATAATCTCTTACAAAATTTTGACCCATGGCATTGTCAGTGTTTTGTCATTCACAGACAGCTATTGGTTTGCTCTGATATATTTTACTAACATGTTTCATCTTCGGAGAGGAGATGTTTACGAAATAGAGTAAAAAAAAATTCCAAATTAAAAACATGATGATTTTAAGATCATAAAATCTTATGATAAAGATCTTAAAAAGCAGACCTACGGCCCTCCCTGGTGGTGCAGCAGGTTAAAGCACAGCACTGAGAAGTTAAAGCTGCTTCAGCATGAGTTCGATCCCCAGCCTCAGAGGTGACCCACATGGCGCACAGACCTCTCCTGACCTGCCTGCTGCTCCCCTCAGCAGTGTACTTCGTCATTCTGCCTTTTCTGCTCCCCACTCTGTCCCTGGTGGATCTTCTCACTGTCCCTGCACCTCTGGCCTGTACCCCAGTTCTGTATGCATAAATAAATAAATCTTTTTTTTAAAAAAAAAAGCAGATCTAAAAGACATTTCGTTGGACTGCTTTATGCAGAACAAAATATCTCTTTACATGTGGCCTTGTACTAGCACAGTTCCTGATACTATAAACTCCACCTTCTCTTTCAAATAAATTCTGAAATTTACCCTCATTTTGGGCACTCCTGAAGGCCTGTGAATAAGTTCAGAGTAGTACTTGGAAACTTGAACGTTAGAGAAACAGGGAAGAGGCGCTAAGTCTGCAAGAAAAGAGAGTCCCTTTCTCTACTCAGCAGGATCATCTAAGAGTTAACTAGCTAAAGCTACACCCAAAATGTCTTGTGACTTGAAATTAAATTAGAATATCCCTTGGACATTGGAGATCATCATGGCCTGTGGCAGAGGAGATAAGAACAGAGAGGCATGCTTCATTCAACAGGTGCATGAGGAGAAAGGCCCACAGAGAGGCTGTGATCTGTGGCTGGGGACAGAGCGCATGGCTGCCAGCACAGCCAGCAGATCTTGAAATGGAAGATTTGAATAGTGTGGAAATATACCACTGACTGAGGATTGGGTACTCAGATCAAGCTGAGTCCCCAATAAAAAGAACAAATAGGGCTCTTCCTTGTGGCTCAACGGGTTAGGACGCAGCACAGCAAGCTCGCCACAGCCCCTTCTGCACGCCTTGGAACCCAATCCTCTGCCGGAATGCTGACACACATGGCCCGGCTGTCCTCTCCTGTGTTGCCTGCTGCTCCCCTCAGCAGTGTACTTCATTGGTCTACCTGTTCTGCTCCCCACTCTGTTTCTGGTGAATCTTCCACTGCCCCTGCACCTCTGGCCTGTACCCCAGTTTATTTATAACTTATTCATAAATAAATCAATCTTAAAAAAAAAAGAACAAAGTGTGCTGAATTGCATGCCTCTTTGCCTATCCCACTAAATGTTAGTGACTTTGTGAAGTATGCTGATAGTCCACAAACTGTAAAAGCAGAGCTCTGGAGCTGGAAATAATAGGATATCAGCAATGTCACAAACACAAGCCACAGATCCCACTGCTAATACATTTACACCAGTGGCTGGACCCTTCCAGACACTGGCACAGCAACAGAACTGCAAGATTAGGTCTTCAGAACTACAGACCCCAGTAGAGACAAAACAAGTAAAATCACATAAAAATATAGTATTACCTGATGGAAAACTTAACATAGCTCAACACTTTAGTTGCTACTAGTGATTTTTTCTAAAAAAAAAAAAAATACAGAAATCTGAAGAAGTAAGTTGTGAAGAACAAGAACAAAACATACAGTACGTAGCACCTTGAGAGATGTAAGAATAGATGATCACAAGGAGTGAACAACTCTCCAGAATCTAACCACAAAGGAATGGAAGTTTTTATGTCCTTTAAGATACAGTGTTCAAAACTGCTATAACAAAGGAAATCAAAGACATTTGATTTGTTTCATACAAGAAAGTAAGTCAAAGAGAAAAAGGGAATGAAATGAAATGTCAATCAAAGGGATATGACAAAGTACAGAACAATAAATGAAGTGGGAAATAAAGTTAATAAACAGAAATTGAAGCTTTAGGGCCCACCAGGGAGGTCCTCCCATACCTCTGGCCTGTACCCCAGTTCCTGTATGCATAAATAAAT
>NW_004567118.1:41408698-41470679 GCF_000260355.1 Condylura cristata
ACATAAAAAAATTTAAGCTTTAAATAAGAAAGTAACAGACTCAGGAGCCCTCCCAATTATGTCACTAAGTATCCACCTTCACATTCCATGATCCTGTTGCTTGCTTGCTTATTTTCACACTTACTCACATACCACTTTGCACTAATGCATTTTAAAAACAGCTTTATTGAAATATAACTGAAAGAGGTTATGGAACATATTTCAGGTGTACAATCTGATGTGTTTTGACATATAAATACACCTCTGAAACCATCAGTGAAATCAGCATAATAAACATATCCATCAACCTCAAATTTTCTTCACTTTTCTTTTTAATCATAGCCATCACTCCCTTGATCCCCACAGGTGTTTTCTATCTATAAGATCAGTTTGAATTTTCTGGAATTTTGTATATGGAACAATACACTGCATATTTTCTTTTCTGGACTTCGCAGCAGGGTTATTTTGAAGATCATGTTGTGATTTTAATGAGGAGATGTGTTGCATGGATATTCCATTTTTGTTTATGCTGGCCAATTCTCTCTACTCTGCCACTACACTGTAAATAAAGAACCTCTTTGCATGATTCACATAAAGAGATATTAAGGGATGCTAGCTAAGCTTCAGCAAATTGGCAATTAATAGTGGTGTGGGGAGCTGTTTTCAACAACACAAAATCCAAGCAATAAAAATTAGTGCAAAGCAAGACTGCACAGTTTCATAACAAGAGCTGTGTAGCATTGTGTGCTAGTTTGGGATTAAGTTTTACTATCATAAAATATGTGTGTATGTATGTATATTATGTTTATACATATGCATACAAATACACACACATATGCTCAGGTGTACATATATACATATATGTGGCATCACTCATGTGATGCCATAGAATTCATTATAGCACTCAAATATGTATACATGAGTGATGAGAGACCTAGAATTATGCCTCATGTGGACAATCTAGGGAATTAGCATCACGACTACATCAGATGAGAAAAGACACAGGAAACACCACTGCTCTTCGTCTGTAATACCCTGAGCAGATAAGGGGTAAGCAGATTATTCCTTACTGCTCCAGTCATAGAAAGAGGATTATGGGTGGAATGGCAGGCTGGTGATGTTGGTTCAATTCAAGAAATATGCCTTAATAATTAAGGATCTCCAGAATGAATAAAGTGTTCCTGGTAGCATCTAAGAGAGAGGTGTCATAAGTCTGGAAGGTTTTGGAAAAATTATTCCTCTGGCAGGGAACTTGCACAGGATGATTTTTAAAGCATTTCTACAAAAGTCAAATACAGAACTGATGACTGAAGAAAGGTAAATGCAATTTCCCTTGAGGAACTGACCCTGTCTTTGTCATAGTACCTAGGGTTGTAGTCATTGTCCAGATGGTTCCCTCCTTAGCTGACCAGCATCACCATTATTTCTTGTTCCCCTCAAGTAGTCTGGATTGTGAGCTGTTCTTGGTGTATATAACATATATGCAAATAGCATATAACATGAGAAATTGGTGATTTATTTTTTTAAATATGGATACAGATACATAACAAAAAATGTCTTTACCCTTACAGATTTTCTGCCTTTCCAATTTTACTCACTATCCATTCTTTGGTCATGTCTCTCTTTAGGCAAGCATTTTATTTGAAACATCAGCTCTAATTTTTTCCCATTCTTCCTATAGATGGCTGAGTGAATCTGGGCAGAATGAAATTCACAGTGAGATCTGCTAAAAAAAAAAAAAAAAAAAAAAAAAAAGCAATCAACAACACAAATGAAGAATTTTTGAAACTGCACAACACAGTGCCCATATTGATTGTATTGATTTCAGCCATGACTGTTTCATGACTTAGCAAAAGGCTGAATAGGAAAGTTAAAGTATGAGTATGTGTGTTTGGTTGTATGTGTGGCATTGAGTGTGTAATAGATGATTATATTTAAAATACAAGCTAAGGGATCTCCCTGATGGTGCAGGAGTTACAGTCTCAGCGCTATAAAGTTATTGCAAAGCTATTGCCAGCAGCCAAACTTGATCCCTGGCCAGGGAAGTGACTCGCATGGTGCAGCAGACATCTGTTTTGTCTGCTGCTCCCCTAGCAGTGTATTTCAGTAGACCTGCCTGTTCTGCTCCAGACTCTCTCTGGCAAATCCTCTCAACCCCTACACCTGTGGCCTACACCTAAAATCTTGTATGCATAAATAAATAAAATAAATGGTGAGTTTTAAAATAAATAAATAAAATACAAACGAATTAACAAATAACATTAACTAACACTGGTTGAGTTTTCAATATCCAAGTACTGCAGCTTCTAGGTACTGCAGTTAGGTACAAAGGACCACTAAAAGAGAAAGAGAGGGCCCTCCCTGGTGGCACAGCGGGGTAGAGCACAGCACTGCAAGCTAGCCGCGGCTTCAGTGTGTTCAATCCCCGCCCTCCCCTACCCCCAACAGGTGACCCACATGGCACAGCAGACCTCTCCTGACCCGCCCGCTGCTCCCCTCAGCAGTGTACGTTGTCGTCTGCTTGTTCTGCTCCCCACTCTGTCTCTGTGAATCCTGTCACTACCCCTGCTCCTTTGGTCTGTACCCTAGGTCTGTATGAATAAATAAATAAAATTTTAAAAAAGAGAGAGAGAAAGAGAGACTGAGAACAGTCAGGTGGAGCCATTAGTTCATGATGGACTCTTCACAAAGCGTCTGCCTGACTCACAGTGGGCCCTGGAGCACAACTTTCTGTCTAGAGAAATCTCTTGTAGGATGAAAGTGGTTAAGCTTTGGATCCTCATTTTGCTAATGGGCACGACGGTGGCCACCAGGTCCAAGTGGATCCTCAAGATATCACATGTCTCTTGGGGGTAAGCAGTGATATTTTGCTGAGAGGGTCTCTGTGTCTGCAGTCAAATGTGACTGACCTTCCTGTGTTCTGGGCCTGCCCTCTATGAGGCATTGGTCAAACTACAGCCTCAGTTAAGGGTGAGGAACTCAGGTGAGTAACTCACATAACCTTCAAAGCCACCCATGTCACAGGAGTGAGACCTATGTTGGCCATGATGCACTTTGGCCTCAGACTGGCTGATAGCTTTCCTGGAGTTCGATGGCAAATAATCTGCTAGGGTCTGGTGGTGGTCAGATCAGGTTATAGTTGAGACATGACAAAAACCTTTTACAGAAAAGTTTGACAATGTAGCATTTATTTTGGCAGATGTCCAGTGTCTAAAGTTCTCAACAAATTATAGATCATGGTGCAGTGCAGGACTCCCTGACTTCACGAAGATGAAGAAAGATAAACAGGAGCAAGAACTGTCCAGGAGAGTACAGATGGGATTCTTCGTGTACCATGGTGGAAATGTGAGTTCTGCCGCAATTCTGGGAAGCAATCTAAGGTTGAGTTATATGTGACTGTGGGTTGAGAATTTCCATTTTTGGAACCATATATTTTTTAAATTTTTTTAAAAAACATTGATTTATTTATGCACACAGAACTGGGGTACAAGCTAGAGGTGCAAGGGTAGTAAAAGGCTTCACCAGAGACAGAGTGGGGAGCAGGACAGAAAAATCCACAAAGTACACTGTTGAAAGGAGCAGCGGGCGAGTCCAGAGAGGTCTGCTGTGCCATGTGGGTCACCTCCAAGGCGGGGGATCGAATTGGCACTGAAGCGGCTGTGACGAGCTTGCAGTGCTGCACTTCAACCCGTTACCATCAAGAAGGGTCCTACATAATTTTTCAATTAAGGATTACAACAGGATTTTTTTTTTAATCTATGTTCATTAGGGATATTTGTCTGTAACTAATGTGTGTGTTGTCCTTATGTAATTGTGGTGTGTTTGTTAATGTTGTTCTCATAAAATGCATTTGCAAACATTCCCTCTTCCCTGGTATTTTGGAAGAGTTTGAGAAGGATAAATATTATTTTATCTGTGAAGGTGTGGTAAAACTCACTGGTTTTAGTAAAACTATCTGGTCCTGATTTTTGTTTTGTTTTTGAGGTTGCTGTTTCAATTTCCCTGCTTGTAATTGGTATGTTCAGATTTTCTCTTTTCTCCTGATGTAGTCTCAGAAGCTTATATATCACATGTATAGTTTTCAGAATCATTAGATTGTGTTCATCCTTATTGCTGTTATCTTTATTAGCTAAAAGTCGGTAAGCATGGATATGCCTGACTTGGGGGGTATAGTATTTGCTTGCATAATTGGTTTCTAACTATTTACTTTGAGTCTGTTTATTCTTGGAGGTCAAGTGGGTCTCCTGAAGACAGCCAAGTTGGGTTTTGTTTCTGATCTAACAACCACTCTGTGACATTTGATAGGAGAGCTCAGTCTGTTTACATTTAGGGTGATAATTGATAAAGGAGAATTTGTTACTGACATTTTGTCTGTAGATTTTGGTTCTATCCATTTCCTCCTTCACAGTTTGTGGATTATTTTCTCTTTAAAATAAATAGGAGAACTCCTTTGAATATTGTTTGTAGGGAACACCTTGCACAAGAAAACTTCTTCACCTTCTGTTTGTCTAGGAAAGGCTTTATTTCTCCTTCTCTCCAAAGGAGACTTGCAGGGTATCTATTTTTGGACAACAGCTTTTCCCTTTAAGTATTGTGCATATAACATTCTATTCTTTCCTTGCATGTGTGGTTGCTTCAGAGAAGACTGATGAAAACCTTTACATGAGTATATAGGTGTCCAGGTTATCTGCTTTTTTCCCTTTAGCCACCTTCAATATTCTTTCTTTATCATGAATTCTTGGAAGTTTCATAGGTATGTGCCTTGATGTACATCTCTTTATATTTAGGTAGCCAGGTGTTAGTTTAGCTTCATACATTCTTAAGCAACCACAGATGCAAGGAAAGAATGGAATGCTGTAAGCAAAATACTTAAAGATAAAAACTGGCCAGGTTTGGAAAGTTTTCCTCTATTACTTCTTTGAATAAGATCTTTGTTCCCTTCTCTTTTTCTTCCTCTTCTGGAAAAATCATTATTCTCTGTTGGATTTCTTAATAAAGTTGAACATTTCTAGAAGTGTTTTTGCATTTTTTTTTATATTGCTCATTCTTCTACCTGGATCCTTTGTATACTATGGTCTTCAAGGTCACTGATTCAATATTGCATCTGATCTATTCTCATTATTTAGATTTCTACAGAATTTTTATCTCATTATTCATCTTCTAACATCTTACATCCCCCTTATTGCCTTATTTCCAACTTCAATTTCTATATTCTTTTCATTTATTTTATTTCTCATGTATATTGTTGCTCTGAATTTACTTCCAATAGTTTGAAATTCTCTGTGATGGCAATTTTGATGTCTGTATCAGATATGAGGATAAAATTTTTTATGTCTTTGTGGTTCAATTCTGGAAGGTTATCTCTTACCTGTGAGGACATATTCTATTGAAGAGTCAAGATGTCATGTGTTGTATTTTTATGTCTGCCCACTTTACTGCTTCTCAGTTCTCTATTTTTTTTTTTTTACATTTTTTTTTTAAATTTATTTATTCGTACAGAACTGGGGAACAGGCCAGAGATGCGGAGAGTGAGAGGCTTCACCAGAGACAGAGTGGGGTACAGAACAGGCAGATTGACGAAGTACACTGCTGAGGGGAGCAGCGGGCGGGTCAGGAGAGGTCTGCCACACCATGTGGCCGCCTCCGGGGCAGGCGGGGATCGAACTCATGTGGAAGTGGCTTAAGCTTCTTTGTGCTGTGCTTTAACCCGCTGCGCCACCAGGGAGGGCCAGTTCTCTATTTTTAAAGAAGGAATGTAGTAGTTTACTTAGAGATTTACAATTTCTCTACTATTCCAATAGATGTCCCTGTGTTTTGTTTTGTTTTAGCTTTCCCCAGCATTATATAATTTTTAGATGTTTAACCTCTGTGTATTTCTATATATATGGAGTTCTGATGTTGCAGCTGCTGAGCCAAAGGATGGGTGAAAGAAATGGAGGGTTAAAGCCTCTATAGACTGCATACTTCCAGTGACATCCTCTATGTTAATAACAGTCCTGAGAGTCTGGAGCAAGCAGTCTGTCCTTCTTGCTTTCATAAGCACCTAGCCAGCTAGAAGCATCCCAGTTCTTCCACCGGTTTATCCCCTTAGTCAGGGTGTCAGTACACTGCAGAGTTCTTACCTCCTCAGGGATGAGAGTCATGGATTCTTAGGTAACCTCCTTCAGGGAAATGCAAATTCTGACATTATTTTCCACTGTCCTCTTGCTTCTTGAAACACAAATCTCTTCAATATAGTTTTTGGTGTGGCCTATGCTGGCCTCCAAGGTCCAAAAGGTGTTCCAGTTTTTTCTCCAGTCACAGGACTCTTGGGTACAATGCTAATGTGGGTTAACTTTAAATTATTATCCCAGGAGCAGTGCAAGGAAGCTCTTCAACACCATCAAACTCTCACTGAAGCACCTGCTGCTAGCTTTCAGTACTGCATCCTAACACATTGCGCCACCAGGGAGGGCCCAAAATCTGACACATTCTAATATTGTTACTTGTCATTCTCATATTGCATGCCATGATATTACCAAGTTTTCTTGTCAACAATAATTTCTCATAAAATCTCTAGCCATGGCATTGTCACTATTTTGTCTTTCATAGACAGTGCTGTTTTGCAACACCTCCATACTGCTCTCCATAAGGGCTGGGCCAGTCTGCATCCCACCAGAAGAGTAGCAGAGTTCCACTTTTTCCTCTTTGTGCCAGTACCTATTGCTTCTGGCCCTTTGGGTGTGCTGACTCCAGAACCCAGACATCATGAGAGGGTGGCAGAATAGAGTTGGCAAGTGGGTGATGGACAACTGCAGTGGTAATACCGGAAGGGAATGCCCCAATATTACCTCAGTTAAAGATTAATCAATTATAAAATAAAAGTTAAAAAAGTCATTTTGGCAAATAACAATAGTCATGCTACTTGTTTTATTATGATAAGGGCAGATTGATATTCAAACAAATAATTTCGTAAGTGGTTAAACCATGAAGGTTTTTGACTAGCAAGTGATGATTATGTTTAAAATAAAATAAAAAAAAAAAAAGGTTTGCTTTGTTGATTTAAAAACATAGCTAGGTAGACATTACAGTGACATTTTATTCAGGAATGTTACAACAGGTAAAAGAGATGATACCTATACAGTACTGGACTCAATTCAAAATAAACATGGACAATTGGGATTTATATAAAAGGAGCACATGGGGCCAGTGGGTAGAATAATCACTAAGAGTGGGTGGAAACATCACTGTAAGGGGATTTAGGCTAAACTGATCTAAAAGGATTCTTGTGGGGGGCAAGCCAAGGTGAGCAGAATCAGCTGGGGGTAGCGGAATGAACATACCTGATAGCATGTCAACAGTGATAGTGCTAGGGGGAAAGGATGTCTCCTGAAGGAACTCTGTAGATTTTTGTGGACTCCACCCTCTACTCCAATTATTGAAACTATAATTCCCAGCAATACCACAGAGAAAACTGCAAGAACCCAAGGGCAGAGCTAAGCAGGCATTCTGGGACTTTTAGGGGGTAGATAAGGAAGACAATGTTAGATGCTCTCTTTCTCTGGACCATGTGGCTGGTGGCTGATCACTTGGCTCTTAATGCGCTTTCAACAAGTTATTGGAGTTCCAAGTCAGTGGAGCTGATAGGACAGGATGCTCTAGTTAACTTATCTCTCTCTCTCTCTCTCTCTTTTTCTCTCTTTCCTGGGTTGTTCCTTTTCCTTTCCCCTTTGTGAATAAAATCATTATTGACCCTTTTTGTGTGTGCCTTCAGTAAAATTGAATCTTAAGGACCCACAGAAAGGCAACCCAGTTCACATTGGGGTGCCCTGTAACAACAGGACTGAGCAAGGGTCTAGCGAGACCTCAGTTTTACAAGGAGTGCACAGATGGATCTCAGAGAAGTTTCAGAAGCCGTAACCACATTTTGTCAAACAGATGTTTGGAATCAATGAACAGATGATATTTCATCATTGTTGTGCATGTTGGCAGGAAATCTTTCCCTCTTCTATTCTGAGTTCCAGTGGTTGAGGCCCTGCAAATACACTGATACTAGATTAACAGGATGAAAGACAAGTTTACTTTTAGATACAAGTTGTAGATGCTCAGTAGTCATTTCTCTAATAGCCAAAATCAAAGATTTATTTACCATTTTAACAGGAAGGGAGGGGTTTTAGTGATGGTAATGGGAAACAATGGTAGGGTCTATGTGAGTTTTGTTGCTAATGGCAACAGGCACTCTGTCTCTATGGCAGTTTAATTTGCAGCTAACTCCCTAGAAAAGATTAATGGCAACTAACTGTATTTTGTGGCACCTCTCCTGGAGTGAAATAAAGGAAGTTCAGATAAGATTTCCTTTTGCCCAAATGTTTCACCTCAAATAACTTTTATGCCAATACCAGGATCCCTTCGTTTGATAAATTTAACAGTCATCCAAAGCTTACTGTGAGCAAATCACCATGCAAGATACATATTGGACCTTCCAACATTCCTTTTCCCAAGGGGACTTCAGACAAATAACCTAAGTGAGCAGGGGAAGAGTCCCGTAATGCATTTATTCAGAAATTTTTGATGAAGACTTAAGTGCCAAGCAAGCTGAAGGAGCCATAAACAGGGTAGAGGGAAGTCCCAGCCTGTGGACTTTGCAGAGTGGGTGCACACAGGGGCCTCTGCCAGGTGGGATCAAATTGTTTCATTCAGGAATTTGTGAAAATTGCCATTCTCTGTGGAATCAGTGACTGTAATACCCACCATCCCATTTGCAGAATTTGTCTAATTGGTTCTCTGAAAGTTGCAAATATGCACTTTTCTTGATAGGGACACTTTGCCACCTCTTCCTTTTCCAAGCAAGGATATAGATTGATGGAAACATTTAAAAGCCTAAGCAACATCAAGCTGTGTGTCACCCTGTTTTTTGTTGGTGGTCTTATTGGTGCAATCTCAGAGTCACTCACAGCTTATGAGGTTCTATAAAAGGATGGACCCCAAGAAAATGGGAGGTTCCAGTTTCCCTGCCCTACCTAGAGGAGGGTAGAGCTGAGCTGAAAAGAGAAGAAACTGGAGAGGAGTTTGAGGAAAAAGGAAGCAGGATGGAGAGTCAGAAGGAGACCTGAGGGAGCCACGTGGAGCAGAGACATGTGAAGAAGCGGCTCTTTTCTCTTGGTTCAGGACTGGTTGAAACAGACGTGGGTGAGAGACCTGTGGGGAGGTTCACTATGGCAGCATTTATCTTCATTTTGATTTTCTTTTCTTCCCAGACTTGTCTGGCCATTTCTGACCCTTTTCTATGGGTCCCCACTGGAAGGTGCTTTAGACTTGTGGTGGACTTTCAGGCCTTGCTTTGGGCCAGTCCCTTTTGGGTGGACTTTTACCCACAAGGGGATGGGTAACTTCAGGTGTTTGGTTTAGAAACTACATTCTTCATCTTTGCTGTAACGCACACTAGCTGCATTAAAGTTCTTATCCATTAAATATATATTTAGTCTTGATGTGGCAGATGGCAGAACCTATTTATAGCAGACAGGTTTGGGGTTTCAGGGGTGCCCCTCATTGTCCTATGCAATTCCAGGAGGGAAGCACAGGTCCACATCTTGTGGCCATTCTCTTTCATCAGGAGGAAGACATACAGTGAGAGCAGTCCAGAACTCACATGGCCACCATGCTTTGCAGATAGTTCCCTAAACGTAACATTCTACAATAAAGTTAGATAGCAAGTGCTTGTTTGCTTTGGAAAAGTGAGGCTGCCACAAGGTTGCGATACCCAGGCACCTAGGAAACAAGCTGGGGTGTGCAGGGATGGACCTCTGAAGCACTTTCCTTTCTTTTGACAAAACAGAATACACATAGTTAAATGAGGTTTGATTGATGATGCTCTTTTGTATGGCATTGAATTGAGTTAAATTTAATCAGGATGGTTTATAAAATCATGTAAATAGTACTTCTTTACTATGTAAAGAATTTCAGCCTTGCCTGTGTTAATGAGAATTTTAATTTTAAATACTGTTAAAATATGGCCCAGTTCCATAGACTTCATCTTGTCAGTAAAATCGTATCTGCAATTATTTGTCTAGGATTCTTTGTCCCCCTGAGAGGATAAGTTCTTTTATCAATAAGACTCCCTTGATTCTTTCATGATGGTAAATTTACCATGTATAAAAGCTATGAACCGGGCTTTCTTCTAATCAGAAACATAAATCCTACTGTGCTTTTATATCTATTTGAAAAATTACATTTAAAAACAATTGTGTGAACTCCAACTGTAAGCTTTAAATAACAAAGCCCTGAAAATCCCATAAGGTGCTGTCTTTTTCAGCAACATCTTTTTTGAAGGAGCTCTTTTATGGTTCCTGTGATTTGAATCTTATTTTTAACTTGCAAATCAGTAAACCACATTAACAAATTGGTTCATAGGACAGCAGTGGTTAGGAAATCCAAGAATTTAGCTGATAGAGGACAGAAAGTTTTCCTTGAATGGAAAATGTGGTAAGTTAGTTTTTGTGTATCTGACAAAATTCAGATTTTTGTATTTGTCAAGGAACCATCATAACATCTTATTTTTTCTTCATAGCATGTAGGAACCATCATAACATCTTGTTTTTTCTTCATAGCATGTATTGTAGAGAGAATAACAGTCTATGTCCTAATCTCTGGATACTGGAACATTCCTCACATAGCAAAGGGGACATAGCAGATGTGATTAAATTTATCATCTTGAAATGGGAGATCATCCTGGATGATCTGGGTGCTTGCAATGTTATCATAATGTCTTTATAAGAGGGAAGAAGAAAGATCAGAGTCAGAGATAAATTTGTTTTAAGCTACTAAGTTTGTAGTAATTGGTTACAATAGTGAAGAAAATTACATGACACGTATCTGAAATCATTTTACTGCCTTTGATGAGACAAAATCAGAGAAGAGAGACTATTTTTCTTACCCCCTCACCCCCACCGTGTGTTTCTCAGAGTGGTTGAGCAAAATCAAATTAAAAGCAGATTGATTCATGGGGAAAATAATTTAATTGCCTATGCATGGGGAATTGCATAGAAATGAGGATTCCAAAGCCACGTAGGCAAAACAGAATCTAGAACCTAGGCTAAGGAATGAAGTGGAATCTAGGGCTTCAAGGAGAGAGGAGAGGGACTCACATGAGGAGGAAAAGGGTGATTCATATGACAAAGAAAAGCTATGTAATTATCATCTGTAGACTTTGTCCCTGCCATATAGAGAGGGTTTCTGATAGAGAGGTTATGTCTCATAAAAGCCCTAATTCAGCCCTCCCTGGTGGCTCAGCGGGTTAAAGCACTGCACTGAGAATCTAAAGCCACTTCCGCATGAGTTCGATTCCTGCCTGCCCCGGAGGTGACCACATGGCATGGCAGACCTCTCCTGACCCACCCACTGCTCCCCTCAGCAGTGTACTTCGTGGATCTGCCTGTTCTGCTCCCCACTCTGTCTCTGGTGAAGCCTCTCACCGCCCCTGCACCTCTGGCCTGTACCCCAGTTCTGTATGTATAAATAAATAAACCTTTAAAAAAAAAAGCCCTAATTCTGGATAACGTTCCGTATTTTCATCCTTCTCATTAGTTAAAGGAGCGATAAAAGTTTCTATGGAGCCCACTTAGTCTCAACTGACTTCAACTGGAAATAATCCACTTGTCAAAGAGACACATTCTGGGAAGATGTACTCTGAGCATCTTGGGGAGAACTTCCCTTGAGCAATTTCTAAAATTCTTGTCAGTACTGGCTTCTTTGTGACATTTTCTGAAGAGGAAGTGTTTGTCTAAGTAGCAAAACAAGTTTTAAAAACTGTCTGAATATATTAACAACCTAGGATTCAGTGAGAGCAGAATCTGTTAGTTATTGAACACTTAATGGAGATGCCTGAAAGTGGAGTTTTTTGATCTGGCCTATTTGTTAAGTGTCAATTTCTATAACATGGTCTGATGAATCCCTCTCTCCAAGTGGCATATCTGCCAAACACTTTATATTGTACAAAGTCCTAATGAGATGACTTGTTTTAAAGTGGGTATATCATAAATATCAGGCTCTTTTGTTATATCTTAACTTACATAACACAAATTATTGAGAAGATGCACTTCATGCTACATTTAATGGCATTAAGATTTGAAGAGTAAATTTTAGTAATTATTTAAAATGGAATTACTGGGCCCTCCCTGGTGGTACAGCAAGTTAAAGTGGAGCACTATGAAGCTATTTGAAACCACTGCAGCACAAGTTAAATCCCTGGCCAGGGAAGTGACACCATGGCACAGCAGACCTCTTCTGACCTGCTTTCTGCTCCCCTCAGCAGTACATTTTAGTAGATTTGCCTATTGTGCTCCCCACTCTGATTCTGGAGAATCCTCTCACCCCACCCCCCACACCTCTGGCCTGTAGCCAGTTCTTGCATGCATGAGTAAATAGATCCTTTAATAAATAAATATATATATATAATAAAATAAAATGGAATTATTTGACTTTTTGATATCATAATAAAAAAATCAATGCAGACTAAGTCAACATACAAAATCATCTATGTACTGTTGATATCAGGCATAATTCTTGCAGGGAATGTAAATGTCTACCAGAATAGCATCCATATATTTAGAGAGAGAGCCCAGTTCATTCTCTCATTTTTTTTTAATTTTTATTTTCAAAACAAAATAACTCAACTGTTCTTGTTCATTATTAATTTGTTTTCTTTACTTTAGAACACCTTTTCAAATGACAAATGATCATTTGGGAAATTATCAATACCTTATATTTTTCAGTTTATTTACTCTAAAGCACTTTTTTTTTTAATTTCCCAGAAGTAAAGCACTCCCTGCTTAGTACTACTTGATAGGTTTGGGAGGATTCTCTGGGTATATTATGCCAGACAATACATTTTTGAATTCCCACCAACTCTGTGGAATTTCTTCATAAAACACTTTACCTGTTGGCAGGCTCTCCTATATTATACATGCCCCAAGTTACTTTAGATGCCCACAGTATTAAGTCCATTTGCTGCTGTGCAGGACACAGAATACACAGCCCAGTACTGAGGTTGTCTCTCAATTTCTAGTATCATTTCCAAGGCCAGTATCTTGTCTGTTCCAGAACTGCATCTCTAGCACCAGTATGCTCATACACACATGCACACACACCAAATACACAGAATTAATGTGTCACATTAGTTAATAATCTAAGTTAATATCATAACTTGTAATTATTTATACCATAGCTTGATATTACTTCACAATTTATATTATAAACAAAACTGTGGCATTTTACATGAGAAATAGAAGTCAAGAGAATAAGACAAAACACAGGTTTGGAGAAAATATGGAGACATATCTGAACAGCACTGTCATCCAACATGGGCAAAAGACTTAAATCTCAATAAGAAAGTCAACAACTTGACTAAAAAACATGTCAAAGACATTAATGGACATGCCTTACCAAAACAAATACTTTGATGGAAATAAGGAGAGTCATTGATGAGGAGGTGATCTAGAAAATGTAAATCAAAACCACAATAATATGCCACCAGATACACTTAAGACAGAATGAGCCACTCTGGTGAAGTTATGGAGGAATAGGCACTCTCACTCATTGCTGGTGGGAGTGTTCCATCTTGAATGACAACTTGACTATTCCTAACACAACAATCCATCTTCTTACTATACTATCTAGCAATGACGCTTCTTGGTATTTACCCAAAGGAACTGAAATTTCTGCTATACTAAACGTCTGCATACTTATAGCAACTTTATTAGCAACTTTATTATAGATACCAAATTACCAAAACTTAGAAGAAATAAAGGTGGCTTTGAGCAGGAAAAATAATGAACTTTAGTAAATCCAGACAAGGATTATTAGTCAACACTAAAATAGATGCTCTATTGAGCCATGAACAGACATGGATGAACTGTGTATTGCTAAATGAAAAGTCAATTGCAAAAGATTCTATACTGTATGACATTTTGAAAAAGGCAAAACAATGGAAACAGTATAATGATCAGTGTTTGCTAGAAGCTGGGGTCAGGAGAGGATTTTTAGGGTACTAAAACTCCTGCACATGAAACTATAATGGTGGATACATTTGTCTATAACCAAAATGTACAAGAGTGAATCATGTGGACTCTGGGTGATAATAATATGTCAGTGTTGGTTCATCAGTTATAATACATCACATTTGTTGAAAATGAGATAGGCTATGAATGTATGGGAGATATCTCAGTTCTGCTGAAGAACTAAAGCTTCTTTAAAGAAAATTAAGTCTGATAAAAAGAAAGAGAAAGAAATGTGTTGATAGTATTGAGTAAATAAATTACTTTCCAGGAAAGGCAGCTATGGAGAATATAATGTCAGAAGCCTGTATTTTCAGAAACAGACATTCTTCTAAATGCCACTGACAGTTTGAAACATCTGAAATTCTAGGGAAAATCTTTCTGACACAGTATTATATCCCTTATATACTGTTGTGATGCACCTATCTATTCTTTCCTACAGTATTTTTCATCTAACCTTGGAAAAAAGGCGAACATATTTATAGAGTGGGAGGGGGGTTACTGTGTAGCATACACCTTTTTGAGCCTTCACACACAGCAATTAAAATAATATCATGCATTAAGTGGTATTGTTATTTTACAGGAAGAATTAGAGATTCAGAAAATGTGAGATGTTTATTCAATATTATATTGCCAGTGAAGATTCTAGCACATTTGATTCTAATGTCAGTGTGCTTTTGCAGTCATTTGAAATGACTTTCCATTAACTTTCCAAATTCTCATCTCCGTTCTTTTTCATTTCCTTCCCAACTAAGATGAGGTCTTGTTCTATTGCTGCTGTAAACTTTTCACTTTGAAATAGAACAAAATAAGGTGCCAGGAATAATTTGCAGAACACCGTCTCTGTGTTTTTTCCCCTATAATATATGAACATCGGAATCAAATAGGTTCTGTTCACCTGGGGCCAGTGGAAACATTTGGGGCTTTCTTAGAGAGTCAGAAAGATATAGAACCATATCTGAACCAACAAGTCAAAAGCATGGATTGGGGATGTGGAGTTTCAATTTGTTCTACCCTCCAACCTCTTTTTCTGACTCCTTGATCAACTGTCATAATATAAGCTCTGCACTAAACTGTATCTGAAGGGATGTGACTACTCTTCACCCCTCATCATATCTACCAATTAGCTCCTTTACTAATTAGCCTCTTTTACCATGACTCTCCATAATAGCTTTCATATGGACCAAGTATACTATACTTTTCTAGATATTTTTTTCCTTTTTTATTGTAATAATAATGAAATATATTTAAAATTTGACTTCCAGGCACTGGGTTGATCATAACCAGAGACTTTAAGTCATCTTAAAATCTGAATTTCTACAATCTAAGTGTCCATTTACAATTGAATGGATCAAAAGGATGTGGTATATATACAAAATGGAATTTGACTCCTAGAAAGAAATGATCGAAATCTTGCCATTGGCAACAACCTTCTAAAAAATATTATGCTAAGTGAAATAAGTTATATGGAGTATGGAGAAAGCCAAATACTTTGTTTATAGTAAGAGACATGATTTTGGAAGTCACCAATGAACTGAAAATCATAGCAACTTTAATTTTGGAAGAAAACTGACATTCTTCTTAAAATAAGTTAATGTTATTCCATAGTATAGTTTTTATTGAGGTTATGTTTGTTTACGGCACTGCATATGATTTAGGTGAATAGGTTCACACCCATTCAATACCCACCATCAGAGCACCCAAATCCTCCACCACAATCCTTTTGGCTTCCTCCCTTCTCTCCCTGCCATTCTGATAGTCTCAGTTTTACAGATCTCTAGAGCTTGCTTTCATTTAGGGCTGTTTGTCCCTTTGATTTGTTTCTTTATATTACAATACAAGTGAAATCATATAGATTCTTTTTTATGACTTATTTTACTTAGCATAATCACTTTAAATTCCATCCAAATTGTTGCAACTGACAATATTTCATTTTCTATGACAGCTAGGTAGTATTCCATTGTGTGTGTATATACCACATCTTCTTAATCCATTCACCTACCTTTAGGCATTTAGGTTATTTCTACATCTTGGTTATTACAAACAGTGCTGTAATGAGCATAAGAGAGCATATAATCCTTTCAGAGCTTTATTTTTGCATCCGTCGGGTAGATTCCTAGGAGCAGGATTGTCCAATCATAAGTAAATCTGATATTCTGAGACAATTTGACAATGTTTTCATAGAGGCTAGACCAGTCCACATTCCCACCAACCTTGTACAGGGCTTCCTTTTTCTCTACACTTTCATCAGTACTTTTTTCTGGACCATTGCCACAGGTATTTTGTTGTACCTTTGAATTGTGTTGCTCTGATAGCAGTGATAAGAGGTTTCTTCATGTCACTGTTGGCCTTCTGTAGGCTCCACTGGAGAAATGTTAATTTATTTAGCTGTTTTGCCCATTTTTGATAGGATTATTTGATTCTTTCTACTGAATTGTATGGAGTTTTTTTGTTGTTATAGAATTTAGACATTGACCCTTTGTTGCCTGACAGGGCAGCAGGATTGGGAGTGGTATAGGACAGTGGCAAGACAACTCAAAGTCCAAGTAGAGAGAAAGAGAGAGCCTTAGAGGGGCTCACACCTCAGGAAGTGTAGCATTTATTTCCAGGACTATCTCACATTTCTTAGGGATCAGGTTTAGGAAAAGTGGGCGAATGTTTGGAGGAATGTGTGTGGTGGGGATGTGGACTAGGGATATGTAAATGTCTGACACAAGCTAGGAAGGAGTGAATGTCTGGGGGCTCCCTTGCTGCTGATCAAAACATCCTATCTCTATTTGCTGATCACATTTAACTTTCTGTCAAGGTGGTGTAACTGTTATGTTAATCTGCCTGCTGTTTTCAGCAGATATTAATTCCCCCCCCCCCCCCCCGTATGTTCCTCATACCAAGTTACTTGTTCTGATGAGAGGGCCCTAGCTGACTACATTTTACCTTGACTAGCATGAACTTTGGGCACTGACGTTAAAGTTAGTGGATTTTTTGAAGTTAGTGGATTTGGAGCCTGGGGTCCTTGGATCACTCTGAGAATGGTTTCACTAGAGCTCTCCTTTCAGCAGTGAGATTCCCAGGTGAGTTTTTTCACAACCCCAAGATATTAGTTATATTTAAAGAACGTATTTATTAGAAAAGGGACAGAAAAGTAAAAGACACTTGCATAGGCACAAGCAGTCAGGAATTGCTGCCCCTTTGTGTGGGTAGCATTGGGTTTTATCATCTTCTTTTGGTAGGGAGAGACTCATCTTTGTGAGCTGTCAGATAGCTGCTGATTTTATATAGATCTGTCAATTTGAAAGGGACTGGCAATTCTACAATGGACTCCATCTCCGTATCTAGATCTTTGGGTCTGCGCTCTAGACGCTGCTTACAGTAGTCTGATACTATAACAGAGTGGTCCCTAGGAAAAAAGGGAAGATCCAGGTTTCCTGCCCTACCCAAAGGAGGGTGGTGCTGAGCAAAAAAGAGAAAAACCTGGAGAGGAGGCTGAGGAGAAAAGAAGCAGGATAACATGTGAGGAAGCAGCTCTTGTTTCTTGGTCCTGGACTGGTTAAGACAGATATGGGTGAGAGATCTGTGGAGAGGTTAACTATGGCAGTGATTATCTTGAATTTGATTTTACTCTCTTCCTCCCAGACTTACCTGGCCATTTCTGACTTTTTTCTACGGGTCCTTGCTGGAAGGTGCTTTAAACATGCAGTGGGCTTTCAAGCCTTGCTTTGGGCCAATCCCTTTTGGATGGATTTTACCCACAAAGGGATGGGCAACTTTGGATGTTTGATTTGGAAATTATATTCTTTGCCTTTTCTATATTGCATGCTAATTGTATTAAAGTCCCAAAAGTCTTATATGTTTTGTCTTAATGCGATGGATGGGAGAAACTATTTAGAGTGGGCAGGTTTGAAGGTATAAGGGTGCCCCTCTCCCTGCCTTGTAACAATACCTGCTAGGGTCTTATCCTTTGTAATCTAGGTTTCTACAGCTAAAGATCTTGGTTTCTACAGCTGGATCCATAGCTATGCTAATCCCTTCTACCCCCAACTCCTTCAGTCAGTCTTGTGATGCCTCCCTTGGATTTTCTATTCTTTCCTCCATCACTAAGACAATACCTGAGAAAAAGGGGGACTGGGAATTCACAGCCTTTGTTGGATATATGATGTGCAAACATTTTCTCCCATTTGGTAAAATGTCCTTTTTATAGAGTGAGATTCTTTTGCTGTACAGAAATTTCTTACTTTGATGTAGTCCAATTTATCTACTTTTGTGACTATTTATGTCAGTGTTGGAGTCAAATAATCAACAGCATAGCTGAAGGCAGTGTCTGGATGTGTTTTGACTCTTTCTTCTACTATGTATTTTGTGGTTTCAGGTCTTATTTCCAAGTTTTAATATATATTCAATTAATTTTTGTGTATGGTGTGAGAGTGTTATATAGTTTCATTCTTTGCATGTGGCTGTTTTGTTTTTCCAACACCATTTGTTGAAGACTTTTCTTGTGCATTGTATGTTTTTTACTCCTTTAACATAAATGAACTTTCTGTATAACTTTGTGTTTATTTCTGGACTCTCAATTCTATTCAGACATCAAGAATTGGTCTTTATGTCTATTTTTACTCCTTTGGTGCTGAGAATTCTTATTTGAAATGAGCATTCTGCATCATGTCATTATATTGCGTGGAATTAAGATTGTAGCACAGCTCCTCCTTGTTTTCTAACACAGACTCACAGCTTCATTAATCTATCTTTTGTTTGAATTCTGTCAGTCTAGTCTTGTCTTAACTTGTCAAGGCAATACACTTGTACCAGACTAATCACAGACTAATAGAATTTATGTCAATCGAATGTGGGTGGTACTCAAAGAAATCCATCAAGAAGAGGAGGTGGGCTTTGATAGGACATTGTGGGAGTCTGTAGATATTCAGGCACACTGATGTTTTTCAGGAAAAACATCAGTTTTTCTATTCATGACTGTTATCCCAGAAAATTTACATAAAGCAGAATAACAAAACAGTGCACAAAAATCTCTGTATATTACATATCAGTGTGCATTCTTAAATAAAAAATTATAAATACATTACTTCAATGAAAAATATGACAAATTCTCATAAAGAGAAAGAAAAATAAGATGCACATATTTTTCAGCTCTCTAAATTGTCTTTAGAGACCCTTCTTTGCTGAGGGTATGAAAGCATGCAGTTTAAAACAAATGTTAAAGTTAATTTAAAATGTTTGGTGTTTCTCTGGAAGGAAATAAAGATTATTTGTGGAGTGTTCAACTAGACTCATTTCCACACTTTTATTAGATCTTAGTTTGAATTAAGCAGTGGTCATACCTGATTTATTGTCAAATCACTTAGAGATTAAGAGCTGAGGAATGAAATACATTTAAGGATTGTGAGTTGTTTGGATAATATTTAAGAGCATGCTTAATGAGGATGTGATGTAGAAAGTATTTTCAGCTACTTATAAAACTTTCTCAATCTCCTAATGTAGAAAGGATAAAGTTCCTTAGAGCTGTTTTGATTAAGACATTTTCTATGGAAAGACTAAGTGAAAAATGATAGAAATTAAAATCACGGACTGATTTCTGAGTTTTTCGTATCAAAACAGAGCCACTATCAGTGATGGAGGACTTTGCTATCTCCCTGTCTTTCCAAATGGCTCATCATCCTCAGTTTGGGAGCACATGTCAATTAGCTGTGCAGCCCCAAATGCCAGATGTCTGAAAACATCACCTAGCTGCTCTTAAATCAAACCTTAGAAATTACAGTGTGGAAGCAGCTCTGTCAGAGACAGAAAGACAAACTGGGTTGTGAGTGGTAACCTGTGGTCTTGGGTTCCTTCAGCTAGATACACACACACACAAGTAGAGTCTAGTCTGAAAACCACACTTCCAAGAGTTCTTTACAGATACCTACATTCTGTGCATGGTGGTCTATGCATAGAAGATCTGAGTTATTTAGAGAACTCTTTTTCAAAGCTTTGAAACGAGGTTAACATGTCTTTCTTTAATTATCCAAATTACTTAGTGGAAATAGTTTTGTTTTCTCATAATATTGTGAGGTTTATATGGATGGATGTGAAGGAAAGACTTATGTTTTCATATGACATTCTAAAGGTAAGATGCATTTGTCAGCTATAACCTTCCTAAGATTTGTTTTTTTTTAACAATTTTATTTCTCATCTTTTATGTTGTACTTATAATTAGCGTAGTTTTTCCTCACTTTTCTGCATTTTTCTGACTCTGATTTTTCAATGTTTGACCATCCTGTCTTTCTCATTGCCACTGGTAGCATAGAGGAATTCCTTCCAACTCTGAAGTCTAGGCAGCAAAGTAAGGAGAATACAGTGGTTTGCTCACCATTGTCAGTAACAAGAACAGGTACGGTAGACCCACGACAGAAATATAGATGACAGGAGGGTCAGAATACCCCCCGTTGCAATCATTGATGCATGCATGGCTTTCAGACAGGACTGGAGACTGGTGACAAAGGTCACTTCTCAGATGAGTCAGATGTAGACACTCATAGGAGTGAGAAGGAGAAGGTGGAAGACAAAAAGAAGGAAGAGGAAGTTGGTGGGGCTACAACATTTAAGAGCAATGCACAAAACTTACATTAACCTAGAAAGGATTTCTAAATAGGCCTCAGCAAGCAGGATTAGAAAGTGTGTTTACCGAAGCTTTTGTTCTGAGCAGGAAAGTTACCTGGGATTCCTGATAACAACCTAGGGCCTCTGACCTGGAGCAATTAAGGAGCCATTGCCAGAATGCTGAGTGAAGGCTGATTATTTGTATTGTCCTGGTGGAGTAGGGAGAGGGATTAGTGCCTAAATAATGACTCTTCAGCAGAGAGGCAGATAGCTGTCCTTGACCTTGAAGACTGATTTCACCTGGAGGTGGCTATCAGCTTTAGGAGTGGTTTGATTCATTGACTTATTGCAATCATGGTGCTCTTGGAGGCCCCTGAGGTAAGGCTGACAATTAAAATACAGATTGCCCACTTTAATTTGAATTTCAGATAGAAAAAAAAAATGTTTTATGTGAATATTTCCCACATAATATTGAGACATACTGAAAGGATATTAAACTAGGTAACCTATAATTTTATTTGTCAAATCTGGCAACCTACTCCAAGAACACCCTCAGGTGTGAACCCACAACCAGGATGGATAGTAGCCACAAGTTCCTTATTTTTTGACAACCCACCTAAAGAACCATGATCACCTTTAGATGACATGTCCTGATTTTTGCTTGGCAAATAATTAGATTGAATGTCAAACAGCTAACTAGAGGACAGAATTCAAGGGGTTTAGAAGTCCTTGCTTGGTCTAATGCAGTCTTATTTTGAACTGCATTTAATTGAATCCAGAATACTTGCAAGGTAGTAGGGAGGCATCTCTAACTGTAGTTTGTTTTAAAGTCCAGCAAAGTGTATCTCAAAATCAGCTGCAAATGACATAATTTGTAAAAGACATTATATTCTGTGACAGAAGGAAAAACCTCATTAGACAGTTATTTGAACAAGCAATATGAAACATCCTATAAATCTGAGGGTTTAAATATTCATTGCATAGTATAGGTTGGGGCATCAAGAAGTAAGTTACAATAACATCAAAATCACCAAAGCCAATATTTTACTTAAAAAGATTATTGATTTTTCTACTTCACACAGTTCATATTTAGACTATATTTTGCTAATCAAGTTATAGCTGGAGAAAGAGCTTCATGGATGTGGCTGGTGCATTGTTTATTGTGGGGAGTAAATAACATTATTCTCTTTCTAAAGGTCTTTCAATGTTTCCTTTTCTTTTCAGGATAAAATTCCTTTTCTTGGCACATTTCCTTTAAAGTCCTCCAGCTGTCTCCTGCCGCCTCTTGATCTTTCTCAGCTGTCCTCTCTTGTTCCCCAAATATCTCACTGACTAGCCTGAGTATTACCTTTGTCTTGGAAACCCTTTCTTTTAATTTATCAGGGCAATTCCTGTTATGTATTTTTTAGATTTATTTATTTATACATACAGAACTAGGGTACAGACCAGAGGTGCAGGGAGTGAGAGGATTCACCAGAGACAAAGTGGGGAACAGGCAAATGTACAGAAATATACTGCTGAGGGAAGCAGCAAGAGGTCAGGAGAGGTCTGCCACGCCATGTGGGTTAGCTCCCTAGAAGGGAATAGAACTCGTGCTGTGGTGGCTTCAGAGAGCTTTATAATGCGACACTTTAACCCGTTGTGCCACCAGGGAGGGCCCAATTCCTGTTATATTTTTAAACTTCAGCTCAGGACCCTCCCTGGTGGTGCAGCAGGTTAAAGCACAACACTAAGAAGCTAAAGCCAGTTCAGCATGAGATGATCCCTGCCCGGAGGTGACCCACATGGTGCAGCAGACCTCTCCTGACCCACCCGCTGCTCCCCTCACTCTGTCTCTGGTGAATCCTCTCACAGCTCCTGCTCCTCTGGCTTGTCCCCCAGTTCTGTATGCATAAAAAAATAAATCTTTTTAAAAAATTTAGCTTAAATTGTGCATCTTTTGCAATAAGACTTATCATTGCCTCCATCATGATTACTCAGTCCTTTTATATTTCTTTAGCAGTTTAAATTATTTTTAGTATTTATCTCATTATATTATATTTATTCACAAGATAGATGGTGCTCCTAAAGTTTGAGTTCTGGGGAGACAAGATCTAAGTCACAGATGCCTTACCCAACATTGAGCTCACTTCTAACCAGCCACTTACGGAAGAAGTTCTAAGACTGAGACCACATGGAGTGAAGACTGTAGACTTTGAGACCAATACATGCAATTTTTCATATTAATCTTGTTGTGGAATCTGTGTGTGTGGATACTTACACCCATATATGTATTAGTTTGATCTTCAATATGATGGAAGTAATAATGGAGCTTACCTCAAAGGACTTCTGGGAGGAATAATACCTACCATCTTGCTTCATAGATATGTTTGTGGTGAAAATTAGCACCTTTGACAAGTGAAACATAATACTTTAGGTTATGTATCCACATATTTTGAACTCAAAGTTCAGCATCTATGAAATGAGGTGGATGAATCATTTATTTCCCCTCTATTCTAACATTTTATTGATACAATGTCTTTTTCTCAGTGCTGGGCATAACCAGCTATTTCTCAGACTGATAACACACCTCTAGAAAGGTTTTTAACTAAGGTAATAATGAGGAAATAAGACATCAGCTCAAGCAGTTACAGAAGTGGCCCAGCAAGCAAATTGCTCTCTGAGGTATGCACAGAGCTACTGCATCTGCATATGGTTAGGTCTTGGTGACCCACAACACAGTCAGGGCAAGATGGGGCCTATCAGAACCCTAGACATTCCCCACCCATGAGGTAATTAAAGGAGGATTTGTTGTCCCTTTGAGAAGATCCCATAGGATTTTAAGTCTGAAGACATAAACTGATTTATTATGACTTTATGCTGCATTAGTAGTTAAAATTAAATCAAATTACATCAACTGTTCCTTAGGGTTTTTCTTTTTTTTTTTTTTTGACAGATTTTTAATTAAAGTGACAACAAAATACAAAATACATTTCACTATTGTGTAAGAAAGAAATTTTTATTTTACTATTCAGTTTTCAGAAAGAAACATAAATATCTCAATCTAGATTTGTTTGAAGAACTGACTAAAATATAGTTGAGAGCTTGGGAGGAGAGAAAAAAAATATGAAACTTCAGACCTCTGAGAAATTCTGTTTGATCATAAGCTGTGATTAGATATGTAATTCAAAACCTCAGGGACTGAATTTTCTTGATCCCTAAAATTAATTGGATGTACAATATACTGACTTACTTTTCTTAATGAGAGAATATGCTGAACATGAAATCCAGTAACAGAATAATTTCTAAAATATTTTAAAATGTGCAGGTACTAAATGCCCCACAATAACAAACATGTTTCAATTAACAGCAGCCCTCTCAAAAGGTAAAGACACTAAGTGAACTCAGATAAGCACAGGGAAATATTGGCAGCAGATTATGGTGTGCGTTTGCTGTATTTGAGAAAAAACAATATTTTTATTGGGCATGTCCAATTCTGGCTATTTATGATTCTAAAACCCATAAAATAACAGGTTTTCTTATTAAAAACATTATGAGGCAGTTTGTGTCAGGAGCATAGTACTACTGGCAGAAAGGGATCCGAGATCAGAGTAAGCCTGTCTCCTACCCTGCCTTAACACGTCATTTGATCTTGTAGTCTTGGTCAGGTGCCTTTGAGAGATTTCCAGGTGCTCCAAAAAAGCCACTCCCATCCCCCTATTTAACAGTGTGGGTGGATATTTATTTCCTCTTCATGTCAGGGCATGAGATCAGATTTGTATCACTCGTGCAGACTTTCATGAATATATTCACTGCTATACTTGTCAGATAAAACCCAATTATTTTATATTCTCTTCAGACAATCTGCTTCCTACTGTGGGTTTGGAGCTCTTGTTGAGAACAGGCTTTTAACCAATCATAATTATTTGGTTTATGATACACTATGAGAATCAAAGACAAAATAGTATTTTAGTAGCATCTGCTGTCATCAATAGAGTGAAGACTTTTGTCAGCAGGGGTTTATGATTGTTAAAAAATCACCATTGTGCTAAAACTTAGTCTAAAGGATGATTGCTCAATAGCAATTTTTTTGCTATAAAATATAGTTTGTATGTAGCGATTGACCAATTTTAAGATCATTATTTTTCCCTCATTTTCCCTATGTTACAAGCAACTTCAATAAATAAGAAAAGCCTTAGCCTTTTATTCCATGCTGGTGACTAACATCTTCTGTTTGTCAAAGCTATCTGGCAATTTGGGAGAAAAGATTGGAATAGTGTGCATGGCAGGCTGTAAAGACAGAAAGAACCTTCCCAGAGTGTGAGTGCTGCTCTAATGCTGACAATTCAGGACAGTCATAATTTTATGGGTTTCTGATTTGTACGGTTGTCATTTAGTATCTACATTATGTATATATAAAATCCTAAATATTTCTCTTATGGGAAAAGAAGTCTCTTTCAACACTGGGTGATGAAACAGAAATGTGTGCTGTCTTCAGAAACCAAATGTTCTCCAAGTAAAAGTGATAAAATAGGAAGTATAGCAACTATGATAAATATGAGAAGTATATCAAATATTTCAATATCTAGGGAATCTCTCAGTGGTCAGAATTTGTGAAGTATTGAAGAACTTCTTTAATTTTCAATGAAACATGAATCAATCATAAGCCCAGACTACATTTACCTTGATCTAAGCTAAATGTTCATGATCAGAGAAATGTAGGAGGGCTGCTCTTCAAGAAAGTGTGATTTAATTCTCAAAAAATTAATCCTGTTTTAATTCTGGAGATAACAATTCACAGAGAACACAGTGAGGAGAAAATTCTAGGGCAGTGGAAGGGTTGAGTAGAAGATGACCATGTGGGCTGTGTATTTCCCCCCATTTTGGGTAGAGATGTGGGTATAAGCAGCAGCAACTGTCTGGAGTTGGATGATTTTCAGTGAAATCAAATTGGTGTAGGAATTTGCTCTGCTTTTCTCTGACCAACTCACACATATCACAATCTAAATATACCATGTATAGTGAGATACCCTAACTTCCTATGGCCCTTCACTGTCTTCCATCCTTCCTGCTTCAGGACCAGCAGATTTGATTTGATGTCCTTGTTTGTTCTTCCATGACATTTGTGCATATCACTGAATACATAATGCTGAAATTATTTTAACATAAGCTCTGTAAGAAAAGGAATGATATATATTTTGTTAACTTTTGCCTAATATTATTTCTGAAATATAGTTTGCATTAAAATAATATCTAGTGAAGACATGAGTGAATGTAGGAAGGAAGGAAGGTCCTTAAGGAGTGATATATATTTTGTTAACTTTTGCCTAATATTATTTCTGAAATATAGTTTGTATTAAAATAATATCTGGTGAAGACATGAGTGAATGTAGGAAGGAAGGAAGGATCTTAAAGGACTAAATAAATGAGAAGAGATCTTATTAAGAGCCAAAGGGTGCAGTATAATCAGATGTCCCTCAATAGTCTGAGGATCTGTACCCTTATCCTCCTTAGACATCTATGATGAATCACTGCTACTATGGAAATTCCTGCATTTCCTCATTTATCATTATTGATACTCAGGAACATTTTTATCTTCTTTATTTTAGAGCACATCTATGTTCATGACTGAAACATGATTATAGTTAGCTTCCTTAACTTCCTCATATCTGTTGTACATGACTTAAGTAAGCTTAGTTACTGTCATATTTTAGATTAATAGACATTGGATTTTGGGAAAGACAGCTTATCTTCTTCAAACTATTTGGTATCATTTTCATAGAAAGTCAATCCTGTCTACACCTCATCACGTTATTAAATATTTGATCAGATGAAAAGGAAAGGTAAGGAAGTGGATCATAACAAAAGCATTTTGTACTCATTACATCTGTAAAATGTAAATATATGAGGCAATGGATTATGTCTAGACTTATTGTGTTATCATTGAACAAATGACCAAGCTTTATGTTGTCCTCCTTAAACAAATACAACTTTTATGTCAATTATGACTCAATTTTTAAAAGGTACCTGCAGGATTCTCAAATTTAGGAATTCCTATGGCACATAAGACATTGTAGGGATGTGACACACGCTGACAGCCTGCATCACAAGGGGAATTACTATTGATCAGTATCATCCTTGACTTCCATTAATTAGGAAGTAGCATAGAAAAGATGTCAGATGAGATCAAAGCAGTGACATCAGTGCAGAAAAAGTGATATCAGTAGTTGAAAAAGACTAGTGTCAATGAAGAACTGAACAATTGAAATATGACTTCTTCACACAGAAGTAGAAAGCATCAAAATTAAGAAATAGTTTAGAAGGTCGTAGGATCTTGGATGGAATAAATAATGTGAAATAAAACTTTAACTGCTACAAACCTATGAAGCACCTCACTGAAATGATTGGAGTAGGGTTGGAAGTGCTGATCTCTGGAAATTGGAAATGAGTGGACTCCGTATGATGAAATGTTAGAGGAACAATGAAGTCTAAACTTCAGAGAAAGGGGGATGGGCTCCACTGTCAGACATCTTCTCAGACCTTGGCGTACACATGCCAAGCTTTCTAATACCTGGTATGCTGACTCCCTCAATGAACCAAGCAAGGAGGGAAATTAATGGCAGTTCAGAATGGAAGTGCAGAAGAGGGAGGTGTAGTGACTAGACTTGACTTCAAAGTGTAACTATCGCTTTAAAATGACTTTTTGGTTGACGCTGGAGCAGCCTGTTCAGCTTTGAATTCTAAATAAGCTTGAGCCAGCAAGAAGATTTTACCAGTCACCAGGATTATGGAAAGGCCACCAATAAAATTTCCCACAACATCTGGAATGCCAATTTGTTGATAGAAACCCCCAGGAAACATTTCTATACATGAAATAGTGTCCAACTCCTCTCCTTGGTGTGACCTCTAAATTATCACCTACATTTGGATTTGGGCCAGGGAAGAAATAGTGGCAGGATCTGGTTTATTCACTTAACTCCTATCTAGTGTATGCCCATCTCTGAACTGAGCACTTCCTAATGATTAATTCATTTAATTCATGTAATTCCATAGGTAAGAATTCACATTAGATGAGATGATCAGTGAGGGCCAGAGAGTGTGGACAGTATTTCCAGTCTCAGCAGAGGAAATGCAACCAGTTTGCCTCTGCCCCCCATGTCACATCCTCTTGAATCCCACTCAGAGTTGGGAGCCAGGAGCCCCATTCCCTACTTTAGAGGAACATGAGGCATTTTCATCCTTTTCTGCTGTGTGCTTCCAGTATCATCAGCTTCCACCATGGCCGTGACCTCTGGACTATCCAGCCACAGATTGCTTCAATATTCTGCTGTTGCTGCTGCTGTCCACTGACCACATGACTCTTCAGAACAATAACTCTGTCTGCAATACAGCTGGAGTGCATTAAATTTAGTTGTACTGGCCCTCCCTGGTGGCGCAACGGGTTAAAGCACTACACTAAGAAGTTGAGACCACTTCCTCATGAGTTCGATTCCCGCCTGCCCCGGAGGTGATCACATGGCGAGGCAGACCTCTCCTGACCCGCCCGCTGCTCCCCTCAGCAGTGTACTTCGTTGATCTGCCTATTCTGCATCCCGCTCTGTCTCTGGCAAAGTCTTTCGCCACCCCTGAGTCTCTGGCCTGTACCCCAGTTCTGTATGCACAAAAATAAATAAATCTTTTAAAAAAAAATTTAGTTGTACTGAATTATTTTTATTTTCTAGAAGACTCTATAAAACAAATTAATTTAGAAAATTTGGAAGCCCAGCGAGCAGAATCTTTAGAGTTGACATTTTTACAGGAATTAAAGAATTAATGTTGGAAGGAAAACCTGTGATAATAATTGTGTTAAATGTTGCAGTTTAGAATGGTGATCACTAGATTACATATGGTGCTCATTATGTTTACTGCTGAAAGTCCTACCACCCTCCTAATTCTAGAAGGGAAATAAGTGTTTAAATCTTTAAACAGCTGCACTGTAAAATTTTAGATACTTGCCTGAAGATAACATAATTAGGTTTGTAGTTTTCTATCATCTAAGTGTCTGCACCAGTTCACAAGGTTGTATTTGCTGGAGGAGCCTATAATTAAGTTGGAAGGCTTCGTAGAAAATTACTCTGAGTTGCTGGATCATGGATTCTTCATCACCCAGGGGCTTGTTAATGGCCCTTCCTAAAAATGAAACAAAATAATCTGTGGCTGGGTAGATTAAATAAAAATTATAGGTATTTTTTTTACTGTTCACCACCTGTGTTTTGAGCTCAACCATATGAGGACAAGAGGCATTCCATGACCTACAGGATGAGAAAACATTGTATTGATAGTACACAAAGAAGTCACCTATACTTGGAAGTAAACTACTTAAGAAGATTTGAAGTAGTCATATATAGAAAGAAAGTAATGATCTTATCTTGTTAACATGAAATAATTATAAAGTCAAATTTTCTTTCTTTTCCCGAGGCAGAGAGAAAATTATTTTTATTATATATATGTGTGTATGTATGCATGCATGCATATACATATGTATATGTATGTATGTATGTGTGCATATTATATGTAATATAGATATATAAATGTATTTCATTGCTGTTCATTTAAAAAGTGTTTACTCCCCCCATCAGGTGTAATCCATAGAATGTCCTCCCCTATTTCACCCGGGGAACCATCACCACAGTCCCCTGTGCTCCTCCCTCTCACCTTCCCATTCCCCCAATCCTCCCCCACTCCTTTGCAGGATATCTCTGGTTTATAATTATCTGTTTGCTTTGTTTTGTATTGTTGTTATTTTTTCTCCTTTATCTTATTTGTTCCCCCTATATTCCTCCTATAAGTGAAACCATTCAATATTTTTCTTTTTCTATCTGACTTATTTCACTGAGCATGATCACTCCATCCATGTCACTGCAAATGGCATGAGTTTATCTTGCTGAGTAATATTCCATTGTGTATATACGCCACATCTTTTTGATCCAGTCATCTATTTGGGGACAGTTGGGTTGCTTCTAGGTTTTTTTCTATTATTATTTTGTAAGTAGTGCTGCAATAAACAGAGATGCAGGTATCCTTCTGAATTAATGTTTTAAAGTCTTTCGGGTTGATCCCTAGGAGTGAAATTTCTGAGTCATATGGAAGCTTCATTTTTAGTAGTCTGAGGCCTCTCCATACAGCTTTCCATAGTGGTTGTACAGTTTGCCCTCCCACCAGCTGTGTAGGAGAGTTCCCTTTTCACCACATCCTCACCAACATAAAATCAAGTTTTCTAAAACAATTACTTTTTTCTTCACCTCTTTGGGCTTATATGATGACATGTTAAAAATGAACAGAGCACTTCCATCTTGATGACATCTCTTAGTATATCTGTCACTCTGCTTTGCCACATCTTTTTAATCTCAAATAACTTTGTCACTTTACTGTACCCTTCATTTCTTAAGCCCTACTCCCCATTACACTTCCTTCCCATCACAAGCTCACAGTTGATGAATAAACCAAGTTCTCAGCATGGTGACATTGGATGAAGTTTGAGATTGCAGGAGCCAGAAAATGAGGTCTTCGGATGAGAGTCACAATGCTCTTCCCCTCTCATTTCTTACCTCACAGCACATCTGTCTCATACCACAACACCCATGTCTTTTTACATGCCATGAGTAAGGTCAGGAGAGAGGAGTATTTCTCTTGACCTAAGACTAAGAAAGCCTTCAAGAAAACACTGTGAGGATGTGATTTATTTACACAGGAGTCTGTGGTAGGGGGAAAAAAAAAACTGTTATCTTTCTATTCATGAAAATTCCAACAGCAAGGGGCTCTAACTGCAGCAAGGTGATGACAAAGGAGAGGAACAAATACTGAAAATATTCCACACCTATTTTGAGTTTTTATGGCCCACAGAATAGATATATTTCCTAAGTCAGAGGGAGACCTTAAATCTTTTCTTTTAATTTATTATTTTTTATTTTTTAATATTTTTTACATCATCTTTCACTTTTGTACAATGTATACTTTGTCATCTTGGATCTAGTCCCCATGGACTTCCCACCTCTGATTCACCCTGTACCATTACCATAGTCCTATATGCTCTTCCCACCGCTGTTTTGATTCTATGATAGAATGTCTGTTTTCTAGTTGCTTGTTGATTTTGGTTTTTCCATTATTATCATTACTTTTTATTTTTACTGATCCCTTACAGTCCTGCTGTAAGTGAAATCATTTGATATTTTTCTTTTTCTTTCTGACTTACTTCACTATGATCCCTCCCAGCTCATCCATGCTACCAGAAATGGTATAACTTTATCTTTTTTATTGCATAGCAATATTCTGTTGTGTATATGTATCACATCTTCTTGATTGAACTCTCTTGTCTTTTAAATTCTAGTTGAAGTCAATACCAGGTACCCACAGGCTATATAAAGAAACAGAGTCCAGGCACTTGTTTCCTTATTCTTCCTTTCTAGTCTAAGATTTTAATGTTGGACATTTTCCTACTTGTATCCACATACTAAACATAAGTAATTATAACACTTACCAGGTTCCAATTATATTCTTTTTACCTCTACTCCCTATATTAAGTTCTTCTTCAACCTTTGAGTGCATTATCTCTTTCACTCCAAGACTTTGAATGAATGATACATTTAGTTCATCTGATATTACCCCAGTACTTAAAGGGCATAAAAAGGTTGAAGTTTAATAGAAAGTCTAAGAGGTTTATTTGGAGAGAGTTAGAGTTTTGTATTTCTTTCTGCCTCACAGAGGACAAAAGAAGAATGTTTTCACTCACTTCCAAATTAATGAGATGGCATAAGGGAACCATTTGGAAAGCTCAGTATATATCTGTCTTTTGAACCTTGGAGGAAACAATGGCTGGAAATTGGTTCCATGCATGAAAAACCTTGGGTAGGATGAATGTAGCTACTTGACTTCCTCAGGTTAACAGATTGAAGGGACTTCACTGGAAAAAAAAAAATGATGCATTTTTACCCTTTGTGAACTCATGATTGTTGAGGTCCATGTGGATTGCAGAAGAGTTATTGCCAATCTTTGGGCAAGGGATTTTGCCCACAGAATTCCAGTAGGGGAATCTTCATTGAAAGACATTGGAGGTATAATCACATAGAGGTTGCAGTAGAGATAGCAGACATCAGACAGTAAGTAATTAAATAGATGTGTAACATTTATGGGAAGTATAATTTGATGTTTTCAGTTGAAAATACAAACTTATCCTGTTTCTTAGTAGAAAGATTGTGTACTCTAGAAGCCACTAAACCCACATGGCATATTAATATGGCATGACTTATTTACTTGATTCTGAAATATTTTATATTCCCTCCTTTACTCATATTATTGGAAAACAGAGAAGGCTTTGAGCAAAAAAGAGAAACAGAAAGAGGAAGAGAGAGGCATGGGTTGGAGTGAGTTCTGAACCCCATATTTACTTTACAGTATAGATCATGAGAAAGCCATGGATATAGAAGTGAGTTGAGCCCAAGGCCTTGGAGTAATAAGTGGTCATTTCAGATATCACTCACCCATCACCCATCAGAAAACATTAACTCATTGAGAGTTTCTCATAATCTAGACACAGCATCTGAAATCTGATGCTTTGTCTTCAGTGATTATCAAGACACTTGGATGTTTTAATTACTTAATTACTTGAGCCAGTCTTTCTCTCAAAGTCAAGGATGATCAGATAACATTTTAATGATTTAAAAGCATCTTCAAAATTTATGAAACTTGCTCACATTTTTACCTAGTGGGGTGGGGGAGGAAGCTGCAGGAGGGAAAAATCCAGCAACCATGGCAACTGGACAACTGTAATTTCATAGTCCAATTTCACTTGGACTTTCCATGCTATTTGTCATATCTTTTACTTATCAGATTATTATTTTCAATTTATTATGGCAAATTATTGAAATATTTATGCACACCTCAACAATAGCTTATTTGACAGCTAAAGAAATGTACACCTCAAATATATTTTTACAGTAGAACATTGACTAACATTACCAGCAATGCCTCTCAGGACACAATTCTGAGATTACACACATCTTTCAAGCCAGTGACTGAGCACAGAAAGCTACTGATTCAGGTTCATTCCTGTGAGACATAGAACTATGTTAACAGCTTTGATTCAATTGGTCTTTCTAGATACTTCCTTATAAATGGACGGTAGCCTGGGATTCCTCCTACCTAGTCCTATTTCTTTCTCTTTACAGTGGTAAAACCTGTGTCATGGTCTGATTGCTCTTCTTGAAAGATGTCGCATTCAATCATTAGTCACAGAACTCTTATCTGTGAACTTTCAAGTTTATTTAAAAACAATCTATACTTCTAATTTCCTAGACTTCCACTCCAACCCACTTATTTCTAACTCTTATGGAATATGACATTATTTTCATAGTACTTTATATTTTCAAATGTTACTGAAATGAACTGTATTATTCAGAATTTGCATGTCAAGTCTCTATATCCACCCTTAGACTAAATACACAAACATGTATGGACCCATTTTACATGTATCTGACTTTGCACTTAGAACTGGCTGGAATGTGAGAGACTCTCAAACTTTTGATGTTCTCTGATTGGTGAGTGACATCTGAAACGACCTCTTGGTGCTCTAAAGCCTTGCAGTTGGCTCAACTCAGTTCTGTATCTGTTGCTTTCCTGTGACCCATATTATAAATTAGATTTGGAGATATTGCCAGACACTGTCCCATATTAAGGTTAGGATTTCCACAGAAAAGCACAGGGAGAAAGGAATGAAAATGTAAGACAGGACTGGTAATTTCTTCCTTTTTCTAAGGTGATTTTTTAAAATCTATATTACCATGTAAATACATTGAGTTTTTCAGTCTCAAAAGATATCTAAACAGGTTATATCACACCTTTGTTTTAATGCTTTAGGTCTATCACAGAGTTTTGGAGTTAAACTTTATAAGCTATAATTTCTGTTGAAATTTGCTAATTTTAATAAAACACTTATCTGAAAATATATTTTAAACTTTTTTTAAAAAAGATTTATTTATTTGTGCATACAGAACTGGGGTACAGGCCAGAGGCTCAGGGGCAGTGAGAGGCTTCACCAGAGGCAGAGTGGGGAGCAGAATAGGCAGATCAACGAAGTACACTGCTGAGGGGAGCAGTGGGAGGGTCAGGAGAGGTCTGCCGCGCCATGTGGTCACCTCCGGGACAGGCGGGAATCGAACTCATGTGGAAGTGGCTTTAGCTTTTCAGTGCTGTGCTTTAACCAGCTGCGCCACCAGGGAGGGCCTATTTTAAACATCTTTTCTAAATTTAATGATTGTTATTTAAAAGTATTAGCGTTTTATTAGAAATATACACATACGTTAGACATAAACACTGATTTGTATTTATTTCACGTTTAGGGGACTGAATGCATCATCTAACTGCTTTGAGAAAATAAGGAAATGTTGATGGTAATTGAGAGTTATTAGAACTTTGATGATGGGCATGGTGTGAAACCATATATTTAAAAAAGTTTGAAGCTGTAAAGGATTGTAAACCAATACTAGCTCTTTACAAAGAAAAATAAGCATTTATTTTATTGATGCTCACTTTTAAATTTAGGTAATATTTTAGTACAATATTTCTTCAATAAAAAAATTAAAGAATTTGAGTAAAATGTTGGATAGATAAAATAGAACTTTAATGATCAAAGGAACTTTGTGGCTCTCCTCTACTCACAGGACTTTTGGGATCCAGACACCATAACAAATGAAGGTATTGACTTGGGTGATTACCAAATATGAGATGTAATTTAGGACCCTGGACACCTAGAGAATTACCTCTCCTGTCCCTGAGTCTGGAGCATGAGGAGCAACCGTGAGGGAGAAATGAAGCTCCATGCTTGGAACAGTAAAGAACGACCTCACCTGTTTTCCATAAATGCTTTCACATGCGATGCATCTGAAGAGTTTGAATTTAGAAATTCATACTTGATCCATTAAGTCCTTAATGTTTTAAAATTAAAGCAAAATCTATTTACTGGCAAAAAGTACATATGATTTACTTATCTTGAAAGGAGCTGTATACCATTCCATGAATAACTCAGAGGAGAGTGCAGGTTTCAAAGGCGTATGTATGTAAGCAAGGGAAGACTTTGATGTGTTAATATCTTTGGCTACTCAGTGCTGATTAGGTTCCTTGAGCATTGAACAACCTATTAGTACAGAAACTCCTTAAAAAGAGAATCCAGTACCAACTGGCTTAAGATTATGTTTTAATTTTATTTAAGTGTTTGGAGTACATCCTTCTGTTTGACATTGTAAGTGAAATAATTAAGTAGGCTCCTGGAATTGCTCAAATGTACCACTTCCTTACACTTCCGACCTTTCCTTCTGGTTGGTTCTATATTTAATTTTTCTCTTAGAAAAAAAAAAACACAAAATGGGAAAGTTTGATTTTTTTCTTTCCTGAGTCTTTATAACCTACTTAAACAGGGGATGTTTTTGCTTTAATTGGATAAGTGCATTTGTAGAAAGTATTTAGCCAATCATTCAAAAGTTCTTAAATGAGAAGATGGGAAGGGAAAGCAATGAAATTGACTTTAAGTGGCAAAACACATATGGAGAGTAAAACGATGTGTATAGTTAAGGAAAATTGGGTGATCCAGATTTTCGTGTTAGCTTATGCACTGAACAACATTAACCCTTCCAGAATCACAGCAGCTTTGGTAATGTCTATAATTTTATATTGTAGTTCCTTTTATTTCTTTTTCTCATGGTTGATTGGAATTTTCCAGGAAAATAACTCTACATATTTAGAAAAGCATGTTATCATTTACAGGTATCTACCAGACCTTAAAGCACAACAGCAAAGTAAACTAATTTGGTTACCAGCCACATGCTGAGAACAGATTGTGCAGTCTAAACAGGATTCATTGCATAGAAAATATATAAAGTGAGATGATATGCTATTTTAGAGACATTTTTCTGATTCTCCCACAGACATTCTAAGTCATATCTTAAGCCTGTTGTTGGCCTTATGGGATGATCATTTCACTTGCTTGGATACTACTGAGACTTCTTAGTCTCTTCTGCCACCTTGATTCATGCAGAAGGCTCAGGGTTTGAAAGCACTATAATCCTCTGAGAGATGTCCTCCCAATTTGCCATCAGTCCTGGAAAGGGATGAGTTGAGTGATGTGGATACACGCCATTCATTGAGGACAGTTAGATGTGGAGGAGCGAGTATGACCAGTATACTGGGTCATAAACAATAAAAGCAAGAACAGAACATTGTACTCCCTCTGCCCCATACATTGTGATGGATACTGACCTTATGAAAGGCACTAATGACTAAAATTCAGTGATTCTCCAAACATGAGCCAGCCCCCACCAGTTCTCACCAGTGACTATACTACTTAGGCTCCCCCCACATTCCCTGACTCAGCCTCAGCACAGCTATCTCCTGCCATATTACATAGGAATCCCAGCAGATTCAAATATCTAAAATCACTAGAGCCAGCAAAAACTAACAACAAAACAAAATCACATATAATGACCTTCTGGAAAAGTAGAGGTCTGATTAAAAGTAGAAGTCATGCCTTCTAAGGAGACATTTTTAAAAAAAAAAAAAATCAAGCTGTACAATAGAAAAATTGAGAGACCAAAAAAAAAAAAAAATACAACCCACAGAAACTTGATCAACAAATATGAAATATATTATCTGCCTATCAGTACTGAATTAAAATTATAATGATGAATACATTCAAAGAAATTAAACAGGCTGCAGAAATGTTTATAATAAAAGATATCTTGAATGTGCAGGAAGATCCAGTGAATGTCTAGAGCAGAACATCAGTGAACATACTGTAAGTGGAAGCTTTCAATAAGAAAATATTGGAAACATAAGAAGTAAAATAATCTATAGAGGAGATTTTTTTTAATGCTGGAGAAAGTTATGGGAACAGAATATTCCAAGAGAAATATTTAATTAGTGAACTCAATGATGCTCATACAAAAAATTAAAAAAATGAAGAGAAATATGAAGAAGGAAAATAAACTCTTAGAGAATCATTTGACTCCATCAGGAAATGCAACCAAAAAAAATGTGTATTCTAGAAAGGAAGAGGGAAATAGAGAAGGGAGCAGAGAACTCACTCAATAAATAATAGATGAGAATTTTTGAAACCTGGGGATATAAGTATAGATGTCCTTGAAACTAAAGGAATATCTGGTTATTTGAATGTAGTTAAGCCTACATCTAGATACATAGCTGTGAATCTTTTAAGAATTCAAGACAAAAAAAATTTATATGTGGTTGGGAAAAATAAATAACATAAAAGATATCCATATTTACCTGAGTAATCACAAATAAGGAGCCATTAGAATGAATATTCAAAATCCTTAGTTATAAAAGTTGGCAGTCAAGATTACTATGTCCTGCAAATCTTCTTCAGATATAAAGAAGTAAATGCCTTTCAAAACAAACAGAAGCTAAAAGAGTTTGCAAACACTAGACCTCACCTGCAAGAAATGCTGAAAGGAAACTTCTTATCTAAATCAAAGAGAATAACATCCACACACACACACACACACACACACACACACACACACACACACACACACAAACTGGTCAAAGAAACAGAGCCAGAAACCTAAAGACAACATGGCACTAAATGTAAATAAATTAAATTCATCAATCAAAAAGCACAGAGTGGCTGTTTAGGTTAGAAAGCAAAACCCAACTTCCTGGTGTCTCCAGAAAACTCATCTGAGTGTCAAAGATACAGTCTTAAGTAAATAGTTGGAAAACAATCCTACAAAAATATGAAGCCAAATAAAATCAGAAGCCATCACACTTATATTAGATAAAGGTAACTTCCAGCTAAAAAGAATTAATGAGATAGGGCTAGACATTATATAAGGTTTAAGGGAAAAATCCATCAGGAAGACAAAACATAAATATATATGCACCAAATGAAGGATCATCAAAATATATAAGGTAACTATTACTGAATCTGAAAATAGACCTTGGTCACAATAGAATACAGTTATGGAACACAATATCCCACTTTTACCAATGGACAGATCATCAAGGGAGAAATTCAACAAAATAACAGCATCCTTGAACAAAGAATTAGATGGGCTTAGTAGACATGTATAGGGCATTGAATCCAAATGAAGCTGAACACACTTTCTCCTCAAGTGTACATGTGACATTCTCCAGGATATACCACATGTTGGGTCACAAAACTAATGCCAATGAATTCATGAAGACTGAAATTAAATCAAGTAAGTTCTCAGAACATAATGATATAAAAGAAATCACCCTCAAAAAGGAAACAAAAGAAAGCTTTTATATATGTAGACTGAAATATACTACTACTGATTAGGAAATCAAAGATATTTTAAAAATACCTAGATAATAATGAAAATGAAGGCAAATCTTACTGGATTCTATAGGTCTTAACAAAAGCAATACTAAGAGGTAAGTCTGTAGTAACATAGGCACATATCAAAAAACAAAAAGGAGCTGAAATAAATAATTTTACCTGTCACTTTAAAGAAGTAGAATAAGAACCAAACAAAATGCAAAGCCAGTAGAGTAGAATAAAGGAAATAATAAAAATTAGAGAAGGGCCCTCCCTGGTGGCGCAGCGGGTTAAAGCATAGCACAAAGAAGCTTAAGCCACTTCTGCATGAGTTTGATCCCCGCCTGCCCCTGAGGTGACCACATGGCACGGCAGACCTCTCCTGACCCAACCGCTGCTCCCCTTAGCAGTGTACTTCGTCAGTCTGCCTGTTCTGCTCCCTACTCTGTCTCTGGTGAATCCAACACCCTCCACATCCTGGCCTGTACCCCAGTTCTGTACGAATAAATAAATCTTTAAAAAAAAATTAGAGCAAATATAAATGATATAGAAATAAAAGATAGTTAAAAACAACAACAAGAAGGAAGCCAAAAGCTGGTTCATTGAAAAAGTAAGGAAAAAAAGGCAAGCTCTAACTAGATAAACAGAAGAAAAGGGGATAAAAGTCTAATAAATAGAATCACAAATGAAAAAGGAGAAATAGCAACAGAAACAGCAGGATACTTCATTGATCTGCCTGTTCTGTTCCTGGCTTTGTCTTTGGTAAATGCTCTCACCCACCACACCTCTGGTCTGTACCCCAGTTCCATAAGCATAAATAAATAAATCTTTAAAAAAAGGGGGGAGGAAGAGCTGCTGAAACCTGGAAAAGCCTCATACAAATTATGCTAAATGAAAGAGGCCATATGCAAAAGGCCACATATAAGCTTACATTTATATGAGATGCCCATAGAAGACAACTGTATATGTGCAGAAAAGTCATTTGTGCCTTTGGCTTAAAGGTAGGAGTTAACTTAATAGTTAACCTCCAATAGGTACCAGGCAACTCTTCAGTTGATGGAAATATTCTAATACTGGATTGTAGTGATGGCTGTGCAATCCCTAAGCTCAATAGAATCATTAAATTGTACACTTATATTGGTGAGTTTTGTGGAAAGTCAACCATATCTTTAAAAAAAAAAAGATTTATTTATTTATGAATACAGAGCTGAGGTACAGGCCAGAGGTGCAGGAGCAGTGAGAGGATTCACCAGAGACAGAAAGGGGATCAGAACAGGCTGACTGATGAAGCACAATGCTGAGTGGAACAGTAGGTGGGCCAGGAGAGGTCTACTGTACCATGTGGGTCACCTCTGGGCGGGAATCGAACTCATGCTGAAATGGCTTTAGCTTCTTAGTGCTGTGCTTTAACCTGCTGCACCACTAGAGAGGGCCCAACCACATCTTTTTAAAATTGTTAATACTATTAATGAAAAACTCAAACAAGGGGCCTCCTTGGAATAGAGGTTAAGTCTAAGCATTATCACCAGTCTGGCCTGAGTTCCATACTGGCCAGACTTGTAGCATAAAGCCTCTCCTGTCTCACTTACTGCTTCCCTCAGTTGTGCATTTCAGTAGATCTGCTATTCTGCTCCCTACTCTGTTTCTGGTGAATGCTCTCATCCCTCATACCTCTGGCTTATACCCCAGTTCTTCTATGCATAAATAAACAAATATTTTAAAAGAAGAACTCAAAGCAAGATTGGTTATAATTTACCATTTAACTTTCTCTAGACAATTATGGTTTGGATTTTCTTTTTATTTATGCAGCCTATTTTTAATTAAATAAGATTAATTAGCAAATATATTTCTAAGTTATACAGAAGAAAAGCTGTAGTGTCTTCCCTGGACCATGTCTCAAATTCCTTTATTTCCTAAACAAGACTGGCTAAACCAGATGCAACACTGTGCTTCAAGGTAGCTGTAGCCTTCTGCTAGCAAAGTTTCAGCTTTAATTTTGTGCCTGGAAAAGACTATTCATTACTCTCACTTTCATCTCAGCAGGTCAGTCTCTCATGTTCTTTGATTATATTCTCAGAAAACTGAAACCCCCCCAGTGTTTTTCCATATTTTCATACTCCCGACTCACGAGGACCCTCTTCAACTGTAGAACTGGTCATAGATTTTGTCCTTGGCATAAGTTATGAAAACCTGAAATTTAGAGATTTTTTCTATTATTCATTCCTGGCATGCAGAAAAGGAATCAGATACATTTTGTCTGAATTCTTCAATTGATAATTTTGGAGAACAGATAGGTAAAGCTAGTTCTGAAAACCTGAATTGCATATTACTATTTAAAAATGTATTTATTTTATAGACTTCTCTCTTTTTTTAAAAAAAAGATTTATTTATTCATACAGAACTGGGGTACAGGCCAGAGATGGGGAGGGTGAGAGGATTCACTGGGGACAGAGTGGGGAGCAGAACAGGCAGATCGACGAAGTACACTGCTGAGGGGAGCAGTGGGCGGGTCAGAGGAGGTCTGCCAGCCATGTGGATCTCCTCCGGGGCAGGCGGGGATCGAACTCATGCGGAAGTGGCTTAAGCTTCTTAGTACAGTGCTTTACCCCACTGCGCCACCAGGGAGGGCCCTTTATAGACTTCTCTTAATGAAGCGTATAATATTTAAGAATACTTTGTTTGTCATATGCTACCTTCCATATATGTACATATATATAAAGTTATATGCATACATATTTATATATAATTTGACTTGTAGTCAATGGCAATATCTCAATTCATTATGTTACGTTATATATGTGTTTACTTATATATCACTTACATTTATTTCATTTGGTTCTAGGATTAGCTGATCCATTGAAATCTGCCTCTATGGGCAGTTTAAACAGTTATTAGAGAGGAAACCTTGAGTAATTCTTGGTAACAGTGTATTTACAATTTTTATTCAATCCCAGGATAAAGTCTCTGCAGAGCTTTTCTTACCAATGCAGTTCATGAAAAACAAACCAACAATCAAACAAACACACCCTGTCTGATAACACTTACTGTTTTAATAAGCCATTCAGCCCATCAATAATTTGGTGCTGTTTGCTATCTTTTTGTGTATTCATGGACTCCCAAATAGGTCAGAGAATTTCTGCAGAGTTCTATATATGTGTTTTCATATTCTCCCACTTTTTCTAGAAGAGTACCTTAAACTAATTGATAACGAATAAACAGATTTTATTAACTGATTAATTCTTGAACTTATATGATTATTTAAAAATGATAAAAGAGATTTCTTGGAATTTTGGTGTAGTTGATTAATCCTTTATCTACACTTTCTGACTGGTTGTAGAATCAAATTCCCTTGTCATGTTAAATCAGATTTTAGAGGAAAATAAGTAAAACTTTATATCAATTCAAATTTTTGAGATCTGAATCACTAAATATAAGACATGTCAATATCAAAGCTATGTAATTAACTGGCATTTGAATTCACATATCAACTTTATAACTTCAAGGTGGGTTGAAAAATAAAAATGAATCCTATCAAGAGGCTCTAAACTCTTTATTCATTTAAAAGCCTAGTGATTTGGGAATTCTTTGAACTCACTTGCTATACTTCAAGCATTATGGGGAAGAAAGAGTTGCAAAGGAATCAGTAGATCAAGACTGATATATGAAACTTGTATCACCAATTTTATAATTTTCTAGTGTAGTTTATTGTGTCTGAATCTGCAATGTTAATATTTTTTTTCTGATTTAGGATAGGAAAAAAGGAGACCAATTCAAAAAAATACAAATACTTGATGTATTTTTGATGTTAGAATTATCTATAGGCAGTTACATTCATTTCTGGAGGCAGCAAACAAATATTAATATATTTTAAAATCTTCCCAGGATTTCATATCATGCAGTCAATTTTAAGAACCAGTAATACCACTTTGCTTCTGCCATGTATCTAATTATCCGCTGAAGACTAGCTTCAACTGAGGTAGTGAGGGTCTCCTGCAGGAAAGGATGGTGTAGGTGAAGGTGAGAGAGAAAAGGAGAAAAGGTGAGGGGGGAAAGGGAGAGAGGTAGGAAAATGAGACACAGACACCTGTTTAGGGTGAAAGCATCTTCTGCTGATTGTCCAGCAGGTCTTTATTTATACATTAAAAGCAAGCGGTGGGATTACATCAGTGTGTGCATAAACACAGAAAGATAGCAATCATCACATTTTTCTGAAAGACAGCTCAGACCTTTTAATCTCTTATTGAGACTGTTATTCATACACAAAATATTCCTATAGTGACCAGTCATTAATAAACAAATATTCCTATGGTGATCAAACAAAATATTCCCATAGTTATCAGTTATCAATAAACAAAATGTTTCTATGGTGATCAGTTAGTTTTTACAACTTAAGCAATCATTTTGTTGATTTCTCAATGAACGCACATCTTAAAGTTACAGGATCTAATGTTAAGGAATTAGGAGTCAGAAAAACACCAACACTGAGTTCACTGACATTTCCTTGCCCCTAACGGAAAATTCCCTTTTTTGATCTACAAAAGGAGCTTCTATTAATCACTATTTCTGTAATTGTTTTGTCAAGCTAGTCTCTATATCTAACATAAGAATTAGGGGAAGTTTTACTTCTTTATGGTCACTGATTATTATCCTATTGATCTTATCTAAAAAAAAAAATATCTTTCTATGTGAAAAGAGGTCAGGGTGAAAAAGAGTAAGAAAACTTATTATTTATAACTCTATTACTTAAAATGAAACTATGTTACTTAAAACTATAGATCTTTTATTGGGGACTGGGCAGGAAATTATTGTAGCCTATGGTTCCCAGAATTCTTGCATTGTGACATGTCTCTCGTTATTGTGGGGCCTAGATTTGTGCCAGCACCCTCAAGCAGAGGAATATTAATTATTTTACACCATACCATGCCATTCTTTACAATGCTATTGTTATTAAACCAATCAATCCAATCAAGTAGTTATTGATTTTATATTGAATGTATATTTGGACAATTGCTGTGCTTCTTGGGATCAGCCAAAAACAAACCATACTTCTAGGAAACAGCCATAAACAAATGAAAAGAATCCAGCAGAAACCAGCTGTGGAATATCCTGAAATTTCAGGATTTCCCCCCTCCACCCCACATCAGGATCTTGTCATACAACGTGGGTAGCGTGGCTCTTACCAATTATTTTGGTTAAACCAAGGATGAGATAAACTATGGAGATATTTTGCTTATTGGTTAAATGTAAAATTTTAAGCAACAATATTAAAAAGCATAACTCTGAGTTTTAGAGTAAAATTATTCTTCATGACTTTTCAGTTTTATATAGAATAAAATGATACAAAAAGATTAAAAATAATGAAGGTAAACAAAAGGCTTTAGGATGACTTCAATAACTTGAAATAAAAGCCATTGATCAACTGATAAACTAAATGTAGAAATAGGTCATTTTCCTTTGAGGAAAGAAACAATGGAAACAAAAGTTTTAAGCCAACTATGTATTTTGTAGACAGATGAGGTATGATATGAATGAAATTAGAAGATATCAAAATGTAAGGAAATATTTATTAAAAGATCTTTGTTGTGATCTTAACTTTGTGCCTTAGAAGATATCAAAATGTAAGGAAATATTTACTAAAAGATCTTTGTTGTGATCTTACTTGTTCATCACTCTCACTTTCAGCTCAGCATGTCAGTCTCTGAAGTTCTGACTATATTCTTAGCAAAATGAAAACCCCAGTATTTCCATATTCATATATTCCAAGATCACTAGGACCCTCTTCAATTGTAGAACCATTTTTGCTCAGTCTTACAGCTTTTTAATTTTTTATTTATTTATGTATACAGAACTGGGGTACAGACCAGAGGTAAAGGGGTGGTGAGAGGATTCACCAGAGACAGAGTGGGGAACAGAACAGGTAGATTGATGAAGTATGCTGCTGAGGGGAGCAGTGGGAGGGTCAGGAGAAGTCTGCCATGCCATATGGGTCACTTCCGGGGCAGGGATCAAACTCATGCTAAAGTTGCTATTGCTTCTTAGCGCTGTGTTTTAACCCACTTCGCCACCAGGGAGGGCCTCAGTCTTACAGCTTTTAACCCCAATATTCTGCTTGACAATCATATGAATATTGTGTGAGCTGAATACATTACTTATATTTTGAAAATTCTAAATATTCTGATTATTGTGATTCTATGGCATTTTCATAAATCAATATAAGAAATATCAAAAGAAAACAGAAAGTTTGAGTAAAACTATTATAAGTAAAATTACTTCATTTATTTAAATTTTTATAATATTTTATGTTTGTAGCTTTGCTTTTTCTTTTATATGTATGTGTATATATATGTGTGTAGATACATATATGTTGAATATATATATTTGTATGTGTGTGTTGTCTATATGTATATATGTTTATGTATATTTGAGGTAACATTAGTTACAACATCAGTGGTATAGATCACCCTCCTTCAGCATGTTACCACACCACACCAACCACCAAGCCCATAATGTCAGGACTCCAACAAATTTTTTTGGGACCCTCACATTTTGCTCTTCAAATTCCTCACGCATTCTATTAGCCTCAATTCCATATTCAGACTTCTAATGTTATTTATTGGTTGGATTTTGGCTGAATCTTTGGTTTTTTTTTCTCTATATTCCACATATTAAAAAAATCAGCTGGGCCCTTCCTGGAGGCACAGGGGATTAAAGCACAGCACTGAGAAGCTAAAGCCACTACTGCATGAGTTCAATCCCTGCCACAGGAGGTGACCACATGGCACAGCAGACCTCTCCTGGCCCGCCCGCTGCTCCTCTCAGCAGTGTGGCTTTAGAGCACCAAGAAAGTACACTACTGAGGGGAGGAACGGGCAGATCAGGCATTTCTGAAAGTTCTAATTTTCCATATTATTAACACTATGTATTCTTGATATTCTTGACCTTTTGGTTTATAACAATTCTAGTTGGATATGTAGTGGTATCTCAATGCAATTTCAGTTATATTTCACTAATTACCAGTAATATGTAGAGTAATTGTATGTCTATTCAAATGTTTACCCACTATTTAATTGGATTCTTTGTCTCATTGAGTTTTAAGAGTTCATTATTATATATCTTTATTACTAGTTCTTTTTCAAATATATATTATGTAAATAATCTCTCCTCAACTTTTCTGTTCATGAAGTTAATGGATATTATAAACTATAAATGCTTTAGCTAGTAAAGATTACCTTAACAGAGTCATGCTTTGTTGTTAGATGTAATAAATCTTTGCCTAACTCTAAATCATACCTCTCCCTCTCACAGTGTTATTTCTTACACATAGGTCTATAATGCACTCTGAGTTAATCAGATAAACATTTTACGTAGAGTATCCAATTGTTCCAGCACCATCTATCAAAAACACTTTTCTTTCTCCATTGAATCATAGGTGTACTTTTGCCAAAAACAAATTTCCATAAATGTAAGGAATTATCTACTGACCATTCATTCTAATGCACTATTCTACATGTCTTGATTACTTCAGCTTTAGAGTGCATTTGAAATCAAATAATAAAAAATATCCAATTTGTTCTTCCAAATTATTTTGACCATTCTAGGTGGTATGCATCTGTTGATAAATTTTAGGACTAACATGTAAATTCTCACAGTACACTAGAAGAGATTTTGATAGAAGTTGCTTGAATATAGAGATTTATTGGGGAGGGGGTTAATGCCATGCTGACAGTAATAAATATTCCATTTCATGAACATAAAGTGACTATTCAATGATTTAGAACTTTACTAGCTATAAGTAATGTTTTTATTTTTTAATAAATTTATTTATTTTTTTACATCATTCTTCATTTTGTGCATCATCTTGGTTGTAATCCCCATGGTCTTCCCACCACCAATTCACCATATGTCATCACCATAGTCCCATGTACTCTTCCCATCCCAGTTTTGATCCTATTCCCCTCTCCAGCCCTGTAAAATGTCTCTGGTTTACAGTTCATTGTTTTATGCTCTTATTTTATTACAATTGCTTTCCCTTACACTTCTGCTACGAGTGAAACCATTCTGTATTTTTCTTTTTCTTTCTGGCTTACTTCACTAGGCATGCTCACTTCCAGCTCCATCCATGTTGCTGCAAAAGGCATGTGTGTTTTTTTGGATTGCTCAATATCTCATTGAGTATATGTACCACCTCTTCTTAATCCAGTCGCCTATTTTGGGGCATTTGGGTTGATTCCACATCTTCCCTAATGTAAATACATAAGCAATAAACATAGGGGTGGAGGTGTCCTTCTAAATCAATTTTTTTGTTTGTTTGTTTCCTTTGAGTAGATATCTAGGAGTGGGAGTGCTGTATGAGAGTTCCTTTTTTCTACACATCCTCATCAACATTTGTTGCTTAGTTGTTTTAATATGTGCTATTCTCACTGGTGCGAGATGGTATCTCCATTGTGGTTTTAATTTGCATTTTCCTTATTACAAGTGATGTTGAACATTTTTTCATATGCTTGTTGGCCATCTGAATTTCCTCTTTTTAGCTCTCTTTAGCGCTTCTGCCCATTTTTTGATGGGGTTGTTCATTTTATTTTTGTTGAGTTTAATCAGCTCTTTATATATCTTTTATTTTTAAATGTCTAAATCTTTCATTTTTTATTTTGCATATTATTTTTTGTTTTATTCTATTTGAGACTGTTATGAATTAAATTATTTTCCTAATTTTACATTTGGATTATTTATTCTTCTATCTTGCTCTTATACCTGTGATCTTGCTAATTTTGTTTATAATTCTGGAATTATTTTTGTGAATTCTGCAGGATTTTCTGTTTACAGAGTCATATCTACAGATGAAGACCTATTTTCCACTCTATTTGTCTTTAATTTATTTATTTATTCTTATTTTTAGTCCATTTTAGTGTATGAACTAGAATTTCTAGCACAACATTTAGTAAAAGTGGCAAAAGCAGCCATTCTTGCTTGTGCTTAATCTTAAGAGAAAGGTGTTCAGCATTTCACAGCTAAGTATGATTTTAAAGAACGTTTTCATAGGTTAATGTGTTGAGCTACTTTCCTTCCACCCCTAATTGATTGCAAGTTTCTTTTTTTAAAGATTTATTTATTTGTGCATACAGAACTGGGGTACAGACCAGAGGCTCAGGGGCGGTGAAAGTCTTCACCAGAGACAGAGTGGGGAGCAGAACAAGCAGATCCACGAAGTACACTGCTGAGGAGAGCAGCGGGCGGGTCAGGAGAGGTCTGCCACACCATGTGGTCACCTCCAGGGCAGGCGGGAATCGAACTCATGCGGACGTGGCTTTAGATTCTCAGTGCTGTGCTTTACCCCGCTGCGCCACCAGGGAGGGCAAGTTTCTTTTTTAATCATATTTGTTCTTGAATGTTATCAAGTGTTTTTACTATTTCTACTGAAATAAAGTTATTCTCCCCGTTTTCTTTTTTTTTTAATTTTTTTTATTTAATTATTACAAAAGTTTATTTTTACATCATTTTGCACATTTTTTTTTTCATCTCGATTGTAATCCCAGCGGGTTTCCCATCACCAAATCACTCTCCCCGTTTTCTTATTAAAGTATGTTAAAAGATTTATTGGATATAAATCAAATTTAGATTCAAGTGAATAAATACAACTTGATAATGATGTATAATCTATTTTGAAATTGTGTGGAGTGTTGGTGTATATTTTGTTTGGTGCATGATTCTTGTGTTATCAGGATAATACTGGTTCTGTCTTGATATTAGGGTAATATTAGTCTCATAGAATCAATTGGAAAGTATTCCCTCCTCTATTCTTTGAGAATTTATGAAGGATTGAAATATTTCTTCCCCAAATTTTGTAATATCACCCAATAAAACCCCAGGACTTGTTCTAGTCCTGTACTAATATTTAAGGGAAGATTTTTAAATTACTGATACATTTTCTTTAACTGTGAGGGAACTATTCAAATTTTCTATTTTTTCTTGGCTCTGTTTTTGATAATTTTTGTTTTCCAAAGAATTTGACCATTTAATCTAAATGGTCAAATGTATCGGCATGATGACAACTAATATTCCCTATAATTTTTCCATTTTTTGTAGAGTAGGTGCCAGGACACACTGATACCCCTAATTCTGATATACATTTCGTTTTGTTCTATTTTACTGTAGCTCATCTAAGGAGTTGTTAATATTTTTAATGTTTCCAATGCATTAACTTTTGATTTTTTCTGATTTTTCTCTTATCTCTTTCATTGATTTCTGCTTTAATCTAAATTATTTGTTTTCTTCAGTTTATCTTTAAGTCAGTTTTTCTCTTCTACTTCAGGGTATAAACTTAGGCATTGATTAGGCCCTTTTGTTTGTCTCACATAGGCATTTATTTTTCTCTTTGTTATTGAGTTTATTACTTTAAAATTTTATTCAATTCAAATGGGCTTATAATATGTAAGTTTTGGGTGTACAGCACTCAACTTTGACATGCATTTCCACTATTTTAATCACCACCGGAGTTGTTATTTTTATTTTTAATTTTGATAAGTTGTATTTTTGTTTTCCTCCATTTTCAGTATATTTTCTCTTTTGGTATGTCTTTTTTGATCCATGTGTTCCTTAAAAGAGTGATTTAAATTTTCCAAATATACAGGGACTTGTAAAGCCCAGTTGTTGATTATTGTGTTTCATTGTTCTCAGAACACATTCTGTATATGATTTTAATTCCTTTGAATTAAATAGCTTTAAAATAATTAGTTAGCATAAGAGTTATCCTGGATAATGTTGAAAGTTGTATTGAAAAGAAGGTGTATTTATTGGCCATTAGGTGGCATGTTCAATTGTTCATTAGAGTGTATAGTAATAATGTTGTTCAAGTCTTCATTTAGTTGTACTTTCAATTATTGAAAGTGGATATTAAAACCTTTTCCAGAGTTTTTGAATTATCTATTTTCTTTCCATTGCCAGACTTTGTTTTGCACATTTTTAAACTCTGTTGGTAAGTGTATATAAATTTTAACTATTATACTTCCTCATTTTTAATGTAATTATATCACTCAGCTTAGTCTATTTTCTATGATACTAATATGTCTCTGATGACTACTGTTTGTATGGAACACTTATTTCCATCACTTGCTTTCAAACCACTTGCATTGTTAAATCTAAGCATTTGTTTTATAGATTGCATACATACAGATATTGCTTTTGCATCTAGTACAACAATCTTTGTCTTTTTAGTGAAGTATTTAAAATATTGACTTTTAGTATAATAATTTTATCATAGTTGACTTCACAGATGTGATAAGTTATGTTCTTTTTATGTCACTTGTATTTTTTCGTTCATCAGCCTTTGGGTACCTTTTTTTTTTTTTTTTAAAGATTTATTTATTTGTGCATACAGAACTGGAGTACAGGCCAGAGGCACAGATGTGGTGAGAGGCTTCACCAGAGACAGAGTGGGGAGCAGAACAGGCAGATCCAGGAAGTACACTGATGAGGGGAGTAGCAGGCGGGTCAGGAGAGGTCTGCCACGCCATGTGGTCACCTCCAGGGTAGGCAGGAATTGAACTCATGCGGAAGTGGATTTAGCTTCTCAGTGCTGTGTTTTAACCTACTGTGCCACCAGGGAGGGCCCTGGGTACATTTCTTATTATAAGTAAATTCAGTCTGCAATTTTCATTCCATTTTTGAAATTTTTACTATATATTATAGCTGTTTTCTTAATGCCTGCTTTAGAGATCAGAAAATGAGTTATATATTATATCATTAAAATGCACCTGAGAATCATACTCTAATTTTAGGCCAGCTGCCTCCATGTTGGGTGTCCAAATGCAGAAATTGCCCTAAGTTGCAGGTCTACAGATACCTAATGCTTACCTCAGGGACTAGAATGTCTCTCACTTTTTAAATTCTGGGCTCTTTAAAATGATTGTCCAGATCAATGAATAATAAAGACATTTCTACAACAAAACATAAATACCTAAATGAAGCTGTCCTTTACTTGTGCAGGTATACTTATGGTTGTATATATTTTAGATAAATGTATCCCCAGTTCTAAGCTCCATAGTGAGTCAATAAAAACAATTATTTGTTCTAACAACTATGCCATATGCCAGACTTGACAGATACAACCTTGGAACAAATAAAACACTGATAAGAATAATGTAAGTTAATAGTAACACAAATCCTATATTTAGATTCACATTTAGATTTTGAATAGATTAGTCAATTACCTTCTAGTATTCTCAGATCTTGTGATAATTTTATACATATCCAAATCAATTTTGAATGGGTTATTCAATTACCTTCTAGTTTTATCAAATCATGTGTTAATTTTATACACATTCAAATGAAACATGTTCTGCTCAGATCTAGGGAGGCTCATAAACATTAAGGCTGCAAAGTAGCCATTTTAATTTAAGGCATTACCAGATAGATAATGGCACATAGACAGCTAATAGAGATATCAGGAAGTGCAGATTAATCTATACCACCCTCTAACATGACAGCATTGAAGACTGAAGATTCCAAACCTTACTCAGAAAAATGCTAATTACCTCATGCACTATTTAATACACAAGAAACTGGTTTATTGAAATCTACTTCAATATCCTTTTAAGAAATATATTTATTGTATATTCTTATAATTAATTTTGTTTCACTAGGATAGAAGCAAGAGTATGGATTTTTTCAATGAATTTTGTAATAAAGTTAAATTAATGATCTACTCAGCAATGAAGCACAATAGAACATCAATGGAACACACATATATGCATGTATACATAGGTACATATATAAAGAAATATTTGGCTTGATGAATAGTAAGCATTCATTTAACAATAAAAAAACAAGTTTATCAGATTGATTTTGCATTCTGTATAATATAGTTATTTTATTAATAATTTGTTCTACTGTGTGATTGTATACACTAATTTAAAACCAGCTATATTTTTAGATAATTGATCTTCTAAATAAATAATACAATCTTTGATTAAGTTTTTAGAGATAAGTTTATAAATGAGGTATCTGAAAATGATGAATATTTTGAATGAGAACTAGGGGCTCTTATATTCTTCTGAATGGCAACTCTTCTATACCAACAAAATGCTGTTTACTAAGCTAAACATCTGAAAAGCTAAATATCTAAAGTTAGAGGCAAAGTCTCAGCTTAGTCAAGTATTACTTTTTAACTTGGGCGTGGTAATTTCCTCATATGTGATTTTTAAATTGGCCATGAGGGAAAATTGAAATAATAAATATAAAATGCTATAGGCAATGTCTAGAACACAGCAGTGTTCTTAGATATCATAATTATTGCATATGGTATTAAGACTTATGGTCTTGAACAGCTGTATGATCTCTGTGGGCTTGTGCTGTGTCATTTGTAAAGTGCAGGGATTACAATGAATAAATTTTGATTTTATGATTCCTTATGAGAAAGAGAAAATTGTAGCCTCTGACATCCAGAAATGAATATAACCTCATGACTAGACTTTGCAGTTCCTATAAACTGATCTAATGCATGTGGTCGAGTCATGTTATCTTCTTGTACACACACAAAATATTTCACAGAACCTCTGTTTGAGTCAATATTGCATGCAACCCACAAAATAACAAATAACCATTCTTTTACTGAATTAATGATTGCTATTCCTTACCACTTTCAGTTTAATTCTCACTATAGCCTACTCTCCATTTAGATAAGATTTGAGACACTCAATCTTAGAATTTTCATCTAATTTCCCACAACATCTAATCCGGAATAAGCCCCTTTCGAGAAGGAAGCTACTCCAAAGCACCCTACAAAAGCCCAATCGTTTATTAGATTTTTTCTAACACCAATAAGGACATGCTCCATGGCTTCCACAATGTGTAAGATTTTCCTCAGTGCAACAAGATACAAATCCAGCTTACTCCCACCCAGATTCAGGAAAGTCTGTGGCTAAAGTACTTTGACAACTGTATTTCAGATCACCATTTAGAGATATACATTGTCTCACTCACTGCCCTCCATACCCCTGAAGTCAACCCCTATGTCCAAGTGGAGCTGGCTTTGAGCTATCTCCATCTTCTCCCGTCAATGACATCATGCATTGGTTTTGATGGGAAAGGGGAGAATAAGAAAGGATCTCAACATTGCATCCTAAAAGGGCATAGAACTTATTTTGCTCTATGGTTTAGAAATCAAATGGTGCCTTAAAATTATTCCCACTTCTTAAGTTACCATTCCTAAGGGTTTTGCTATTTATTTTTTTATTCTGCATTTGTGAAATAGATAATTATTGAAAACCTGACCTAAAAAATTAAAATCTTTATAATCAAGCTGAAGGAAAGAAAAACATACAAAAAGACACTTTAAGGTAAAATCTACAATATAGATGGTTGGTTGAACTTTCAAGAAGTCTTACTTGCTCACTGGTGGAAAAAAAATGAGGCACAAAAGTGCATAGTACTAAGAAGCTTAAGCCACTTCCACATGAGTTCGATCCCCGCCTGCCCCAGAGGTGACCACATGGCTTGGCAGACTTCTCCTGACCTGCCCGCTGCTCCCCTCAGCAGTGTACTTCCTCGATCTGCCTGCTCTGCTCCCCACTCTGTCCCTGGTGAATCCTCTCACCCTCCGCATCTCTGGCCTGTACCCCAGTTCTGTATGAATAAATAAATAAATCTTTTTCTTTTTCAATAAATAAATCTTTAAAAAAAAATGACATCTAAGTGAAAACCACAAGAGGCAATCATAGCCGGGCCAGGGAGAAAGTTCCCCAGAACACACCAAATCTGCTGACTCTTTGACCTTGGACTTCTAACTTTTAGAAATGTGAGAAAATACATTTTCACTCTCTAAATCACTCATCATATGCTAATATTTGTGGCAACCCTAGCAAGTGATTACAGTTTACCTAATTTCGAAGGGTCATCTCTACTATTATATGCTACTGTATAGTACATGACACACCAGGAGAAGATTCATAGTAGTTCCTGTTCTAATTATTTATCAACCATTTTCTACATTTTGAATTCTTTCACTGCTTAAGAGATAACACTAGGTTTGTTAAAATGTTTACTTTATGGTCATCCCCATGAGTACCAGGCTGTGATTTTATGTTTAATTTTATGTGTCAACTTGACTGGACTGTGATGTGTCCAGATTCTTGGTAAACAGGAGTCTGGGTGTGTCTGTGAGTGTGTTGTTTCTGGATGAGACTAATGTGTGCACCTGTAGTATGATGCAGATTGCCCTCCCCAATGTGGGTGTGCCCCCATTTAATCTTTCAGGGCAGGGTCCTCCCTGGTGGAACAACTGGTTAGGATGCAGCACTGCAAGCTAGCCACAGCTACTTCCGTGGGAGTTTGTTCCCTGCCCTAGAGCTGACCCACATAGTGCAACAGATCTCTCCTATCTCCCCCGCTGCTCCCCTCAACAGTGTACTTCATTAATCAGCCTGTTCTGTTCCCAGTGGTGAATCCTCTCACCTCCTCTGCACCTCTGGCTTATAGCCCCATTCTGTATGCATAATAAATAAATCTTTAAAAAAAGTAATCTTGCAGAGCCAAAAAGAAAAACAAAGAGGGGGTGTACGAAAATTCAGTTTTTTTTCCTACCTGACCCTCTTCAAACTGGAACACTGGACATTTTTTTGCTTTGAATTTAGACTTAGACTGGAACTTTCACCGTTGGCTCTTCTACTTCACAAGCCTTTGGGCTCAAACAAGAACTATACCATGGGCTAACCCTCCCAGTCTTCAGCTAGTCGACCTGGAATCTTTGGACATTTCTACCTCCATGATCACAGCAGCCAATTCCTAAAATAATTCTCTTTATATGTATTGAATTTCCAGGAGAGTTAGATTAGTATACAATCATTTACTATTTGACTGAAAAATGGGGCTGTCACATTTGAGTGCAAACAGAGTGAAAATACCGATAGTTATAAACCCCATTTCCTTGGGCTGATTTAATCATAGAACATGCCAACCTATTTTTCCCTTATTAAATTCTATACAGTGATATGTCAAAAGCTTTCATGTGTCACAAAATAATACTGTTGTCTCATTGGAATCACTGATGATTATGATGCTGTAGATAATTTTAAATTATGCCCAAATCGTAGAGAATTTTGCAGTAAGCTTTTCTAAAGGAAAGTCAAATTGGGATAAGTCATCAACTGGTATTGAATTTTTGAATTCTTGCAAAAGCAAGTTGCTGTGGAAAATAGGAATTAATCAGATGAAAGTGTCTCAAAGTTCCCCCATCTTACACACAATGTGCCCCTAACCACCCCCCCTCCCCTTTTGGATGATGAGCTATCCATGGCCTCTGGAGGGCAGCCCCATCACCTAGCCTGACACCTCCTCACTCACCAGGAGTCCTCCTCCCTCTCTGCAAGAGCAGTTCTCTCTACTGATCCTTCAGGGAGAACACAAGCCAGAAAACAAACACATGTTCCCTCTGAACACTTTCACTATGCCCCCCCACCCCCCTTCCACACACACACACAGTTTCTGTTCTATTTTGCCATCTCTCTCTCTTTTTTTTACAGAAGGAAGTGTGTGTGATTGCTGATTCTTTTCATTATTCCTTGAATTCAGTCCAATCATTTCCCAGAACTGCTCCTTTCAAGGTCACAATGACTTTTCTAAACCCAAAAATTGCTTCTCAGGCCTCATCTGCCCAGAGTCACCAGCACCATCTGTACTGATGACACTTTTCTTGGCTGTTCTTTCCTGACTTGGATTCTAGGACATTTGCTGCATTGACCTCACTTTGTAATTTTTGTGCAGCTTCCTTCTCATCTCCATGACTTCTAAAACTTGGAGGGCACTCTACTCAGGCTTTCAGTGCTTCTTTTTAAAAGTTGCCAATTTAAAGTTTCTCACTAGGATCATAAAATTTCAGGTTCTCAATACTATTTAGATACTTAAGAATTCTAAGTTTTAAATATGCAGCTTGAACAACGGGCCTAATAAAATTGGTGTATAAACTGCCCAGTGGACTTGCTCCCCACATATTTTTAGTGCCTCAAATACCACTGAGCATATAATAGATGCTTAATAAAGATTTTTGGGATGAATGAATAATAAAATGAATAAATAGATTAATTTTAGTTTTTCTATTTACTATTTGCAGAGTTTAGGCAAGAGTTTAACTTCTTCCAGACTAGTTTTTCTTGCATAAAACTGAAGATAATCACTGTGACCTCTCTAGATTAATGTAAAAATTAAGAAGAACGTATTTGGAAATAAGGGAGGCAGTTTTGGATATAGGATATCTTCATTTTCAAATTTCTGCACCAGTGTTTCCTGGTGGTGCAGAGAGGTGGGCTTCCTAGAGTTGGCTAACTCTTTACAACCTGACTACAGGCAGAAGAGCAGTTTTGTCACTGGAACTGTGTTGATTGTATCCTCCTTAAGGGGATGATATATACTGATATAGTTGCGCCAAGAAACTGGGTCCAAATTCCACCTTCTCTGTACCCAATCTCAGGCCTCTACAGCACACTGTCCCAGGGGTCAAAAATGAAGCTTACATCTCCTGACCTGACCCAACCTCAGTTAATACACAAATACAAGGCATGAGAAGAGTAATGAAGTAGTGTGCACTCAAAGTTCTAGAGCACTGTAGTGCTGTCATAGAAGCCAACTTGGGGATGGCTGGAGAGGACAGAGCAAGAGCCTCCAAGTGAAGGATTTTGCACCATTGTCTGATGGGATTTCAGTCACAAATACAAAAGTATTAAGAGTTTCAAGATGTCAGCCTCAAGAGTATTAAATCTCAAGCTCAGTCCTCCCATAAACTGGCCATATGTGACTGGGCAGATCACAGAAGCAAGACACTACCTCTACAAACCCTAGCTCTCACTCTCTCTTAATCGATCTTCTCTCTATATATACCTCTCTGCATCATAGCTAGACCTCAATCTAGATACACACACACACATCTATGGTGTGTGCAGATTTATAGGTGTCCCTAAGTTGTACACTGGCCTCAGTGATTTTTGTCTCTGAACTTCTCAAATCCTTCCTACAACCTGTGAGTTCAGACATCTCATCCCAATGATATGAAGAAGTCAAGTCACAGAAATGTTGCATGGCTGGTTCTAGACCTTGCCCCCAGAAGTGGAAGCCAGCAGAAGAAACCAAGCCATCTCTCTGCTTCAAACCACTGTGCTTTACAGTATTTAGGAAACTGATGATAATATATTCCCTTTGGCAGCTTAAGAAATGCCCATACATTAAACTCACTGGAACCTACATTCTACAGTGACCCAATTTCCTGCCAATTGGAAGACTCCTAGTTTTCTTCGTTATTGTTAGATGTAAGTCTATTTCTTATTTTATTTCCTTTATTGCTGATTTTTTACTCTCTCTTGTTGGATAAGTAGGAATTTTGAAGCTGTCATTTTTCTAGAAGGAATCATAACAAAAGACAGACCTGTAATCTAATGTGGACATGGAAATGATTCTCATTTGTATTGATATATGAAATGAAACCTGTGTGTTATAGAAGTTACTTCACAGTGCTGATATGTTGATAATTTTTTTATGAAAAAAAGCTATTATTTATTTGCAAAATATAAGTAGAAGGAAAGCCAACGTTTGTATTCTTGTTTAATTCTTTTGGTTCACCTTTGGGTTTTCTGAAAATAGAAAAATGTATTTGAAAGAAGGGGTGGGGCACCTCCATCAAATATTTTGTAATAATTTTTATCATAGAAAACATGATAAAAATGCATAGACATGCATAGAAAATATGCATCTTGTAGAAGTATTTAATTTCAATTTAGTAATTCATTTAATGCAGTAAATTACCAGTTAATCTTCTCATATAAGATGATTTTTACAGTTATTAGCAAAACTAGTGAATTTATAAATACAATTATTTATATTTTATCAAAGTATAATTGTAATATAAACATAATTGATTAATTTATAATTAGTTATATTTATGATTTTTATATTATATTTATGTTTATTCATCCATCTGCAATAACATACATTTTCAATTCAGTGTACCAAGTTCAAATTGTTTCATGGGGATGAAATTTCAACTACATTCTTTGTAAGCATATTCCCTGTAATGTTTTGTTTTGTTTGAAGTTTAAAAATGAAACTGGACTTTAAATCCATGATAAATTTTAACTTGTGCTATACCAAAAATTTTTTTGACATCAATTTGTTCTTTGTTTTTATACTTAAAGATTGAAAAAGTGAGAATCAAGTGATCTTTATTAATCTCTACTATGAAAGTATGATTCCAACTCCTTTTGTTTTAAATAATAAACCATACTCTAAGGGATATTCAATTATATTTAGAGATCAAAAATAAAATGATATGTCTTTTGAAAGTTGAAAATGAGATATTTTTAGCAACTAACACTTTTAAAATTAAATATTAAAACTCCATACATGTTAATATTGGGCCATTAAGTGAAAGACCAAAGGTTAATTCTTAATATAAGATAGGCAAAAAATAGGCCCTCCCTGGTGGCACAGTGGGTTAAAGCACAGCACTGAGAATCTAAAGCCGCTTCCACATGAGTTCGATTCCTGCCTGCCCCAGAGGTAACCACATGGTGTGGCGGACCTCTCCTAACCCGCCCGCTGCTCCCCTCAGCAGTATACTTTGTAGATCTGCCTGTTCTGTTCCCCACTCTGTCTCTGGTGAAATCTCTCATCGCCCCTGAGCCTCTGGCCTGTACCCTAGTTCTGTATACACAAATAAATCTTTTAAAAAAAAAAGGCAAAAAATATATATAATTATATGAAAAAAAGAGACTGCAACAGACATGAGAATAGTTTTTTTCATCCACAAACTAATTGATACCTTAGCCTGAAAAAGCATGCACCGCTGGGGTGACAGAACTAGGGGGGAAAAGATAAGAAGCAAAAGAAAAAACACAATAAGAAATATACATGTATATGCCATCTTTAATAGATTTATATTAAACATGTCTGCTCTTTTTTGAAATAATTGGTGGAAAAAATAGAAAGGCAAGGACAAGAAGAAAGTTCCTTGCTCTTTAAATGTATAGTGTAACATTAAGTGTAATGCAAGGCCATGAGCATGGATATCAAATGATGTTGGATATTGGAAGAAAATATAGCTTCAGGCCAAGAAAAAATTACTTTGACCAGCTCTGATTTCCTCACATTCAATATGTGCAAGACTTGTGGGAGTCAAAAAATGAAATGAGATCAATACCTTTTTTAAAAAAGAACACAGAAAATGTGTAATTTTAAAAATGTTGACTAGCAATTCTCAGGAGAAAGCAAGCAAAGGTCCTATCTCTACATATTTAGAGTTTAAAGGACCTTGAAACTCTTCCCAAGTCTGAATGGAAAAATCTGAGGCCCAAAAAGTTTCACAGCCACCCAAAGTCCAGTGATTACTTTTCAGTTTTTGGTCCATGATAATACACAAACACAAGGGTCATTGCTAGAGAGTCTACTGGGGTGGGACACCTGATGCACACAGAGACTTGAGAAGTTTGTGTCTGATAGTCTATAGGTCACAGAGCCAACAATCAATGTCCTCTGTGGACACCAGAGGCAGAGAAGGTCAACTGTCCTTTTAGTTAAATCGTAATCTTTCAAGTTCAGTATCTCCCTAGTGGTGGGAAAGAACTGAAGAAAGTTCACAGATGACTAATCTGTTCCAAAGAGAACAACAGCAAATGTCAGTAGGTAGCCTGTTTTATCATTCCAGGAAAGATAGCTGGAAGAGATATCTTTTGAGTTTATCTTCCTGCTCTAATTCTGGAGAATTGTCCTTTCCAACTTGTATTCATCCACAGACGAGTAATCAAAAATGCCATCCTTTTCCTTCTCTTGCTTACATTCATAATAATATGTAATATCAAATTTTATTTGATTCTTATGATCAGTTCCTAAAACCTAAAAATTCCATATACAAGACATTAATATAAAAGATGAAATTTAAGGCAAGACAAAATGAAGGTTAACTTGTTTCAAAAAAAGAGAAAAAAACAGAGAAAGGCAAGCTCCAAAGTATACACAATATTGATTATGGGCTGCCAGTTCAGTTCTAAATTTTCTTGAGGACAGAATGAAAAATAAAATGATCAATACTAAGATGTAAACAATAGTTGATCAAAGGATATACAGCTTTCCATAGCACTAAGATCTAAAATACATTATATATAGACTTTATCTTAGTATCATCTCTGAAAAATTGTGCTGTGAATTTCATGAGTTAGTTATTGTAGTATAACACCAACTTGTAATATATGCATGACCTTCTACATAAATTAAAAGTCCTTCATAATTTGGTCAATTCTGACCTTATTTAAAACTGTCCTTGAAAGCAGACCACAGATCTGAGGCATTCAAGAGAAGGGGTGGGAAGGGCAGACACTCTGGGTGCTCTTGTGGTGACAGAGCTATGGGGTCACACCTCAGGAGAGAAACCTTACACTGTCAATAAATTAACAAGGATGTAAAACAATAGTACCTCATTTAAAAATTAATAATAGGCCCTCCCTGGTGGCGCAGCGGGTTAAAGCACAGCACTAAGAAGCTAAAGCCACTTCAGCATGAGTTCCATCCCCGCCTGCCGGAGTTGATCCACATGGTACCACAGACCTCTCCTGACCTGCCCACTGCTCCCCTCAGCAGTGTACTTGTCAGACTGTTCTGCTCCCCAATCTGTCTCTGGTGAATCCTCTCACCATCCCTACACCACTGGACTGTACCCCAGTTCTGTATGCAAAAATAAATAAATTTTTAAAAAGTAATAATACAAATAAATTAAATTTTAAAATCCTATGTCTCCCTTCCCAATCCCCATCCTCACTAACCCCGAAACATAACATCCTATGTTGTCAGCTTCTCAGTCTTCCCTACTCATTTCCCCAGTATAGTTTTCTTGGTTGTAAGTGGGAAAAGGGCTACATTGGGGGAAAAAAAACACCATTTTGTTCCCAGAATTCTTGATGTTTTATTGCACTAACCAATGTCGATATTTCCAGTGGAGGAATTCTTGACTTGGGTCCACCTTTATGTGGATGACTTTGCCTTCTCTGTTCCTACTTGTTCCTTCCAATGCTTTTTGCATTGGAAGCATAAATGCACTAAAAATGTCTTTCAGGAATAAAGACAATATTAAGACTTTCCCAAGTGAAGAAAAATTAGAGAAATTTGTCACCAGCAGACTTAGAATACTAAAGGAAGTTCTCTAAGCAGAAGATAAATGATAGGAAATGAAACTTTGTAACATAAGGAAGAAAGGCACAATAACTCTTAAGTATCAGCAAACACAAGAGCTTTTCTTCTTCAATTATATAACTTATGTTTGTTGACATGAACGTTAAAGCATTGTGTGATTCTCAATATATGTAGGAAAACTGACAATTTCATTATAAAAAGAAGAGGAAAAATTATGTAAAGGGAGATAAGGTTTCTACATGTCATTTGAACGTTACAATAATGCCAGTAGGTTATGAGAAGTTACGTGTATGTCAGGAAACAACTAAACCAAGCCTTGAAAAGTTATACAAAAAAATACACTCAAAGCACAAGAGATAAATCAAAAAAGATTCTAGAAAGTATTCAAGTTAACCACAGGAAGGCGGAGAAAAGGAAAGAGAAAAACAAAAACAGAAAGCAAAAAGCATATATAACAAGAGGCAGATTTTATCACACATACACCAACAGTCATATTAAGTATGAACAGCTGTACGTATATCAAATTAAAGCAAAGACTCACAGAGTTCATTAAAAAGCATGAGCCAGGGCTCTTCCTGGTGCAGGAAAGTGTAAAAGCACCACATTATGAAGCTCTCCAAAGCCACAGCAATTTGAGCTAGAACCCCGACCAGGGAGCAGAGCCATATGGCGTGGCAGACCAATCCTGACCAGCCCTCAGCTCCCCTCAACAGTGTACTTTGTCAATTTGCCTGTTCTCCCCATTCTGTCTCTGGTAAATCACCCACTGCATCTCTGGTCTGTACCCCAGTACTGTAAGCATAAATAAATCTTTAAAAAAAAATGAGCCATGACTACATACTGTACACGTAAACCTTAAATATATTTAGGCACATTTAAAGTAAAAGGATATAAAAGAAATATATTTTGCAAACATTAGTCACAAAGAAGGAGCAATTGTACTAATATGACATAGACTAAACAGATAAGAAAATTACTGTAGACAGAAGTAAGTATTAAACAGTGATAAAAAAGATCAATTCACAAACAAGACATGGTAATTTCAGTGTATGAATTTCATATGTATTACTGAAAAACAATCTTAAAATACATGAAGCACAAATTGGTAGGAATAAAAGGAAAGAAGCAAAACCATAATTATATTTGAGGATTTCAACAAAGTAGTGACAAACAGTTGATAGAACATTTAGAAAATCAGCAAGGTTGCAGACAAAGTCAAACACAGGGCCTCCCTGGTGGCACAAATTGGTAAGTCTCATCACAAATTGGCAGCCACTGCAAGTTTATTCCCTGACCAGGGAGCTGGCCCACAGGCACAGCAGACCTCCCCTGTCATGCCCACTGCTCTCCTCAGTGGTGTATTTCAGTCAGTCCACCTGTTCTGCTCTCCACTCTGTCTCTGGTGAATCCTCTCATGCACTTTTCCCTGCCCCCTGTATCTCTGGCCTACACTCCAGCTATTGTATGCATAAATAAATATTTTTTTAAAAAAAGTCAACCAGAACATTAACTAATAGAATCTAAACAACATTTATAGCATACTCTACCAAGAATCAGAATATATGATTTTTTTTTATTCTGAAATCCATAACACTTATGTGGGATAAATTACACCTTATGACATAAAATAAATCTCAACAATTTTAATGTAATAAACATTATTTACTATGTTTTCTCTGGTCACCATAAAATCTAGATAAAAGTTGGTAATATAGCTAACAGCAAATTTCTCTGTACACTCAAACAAAACTGCATGGTTGTATATAACACATTACAGTAAAACAACCAAGAATACAAGACAAGGGAAAGATAATGGGAATGACAAGAGGGAAGAAACAAATAACCTACAAAGGGAAACCGATCCGGATGACATCAGACTTCTCTGAAGAAGAAGAGAAGTGGAGGAACATACTCAACAAACTCC
>NW_004567118.1:41473504-41474697 GCF_000260355.1 Condylura cristata
GTCCACTATCACCACTGCTCTTCAACATAACATTGGAAGTTCTAGCCAGAGCAATAAGACAGGAAAAAGACATACAAGAAATCCAAATAGAGAGAGAAGAAGTAAAACACTCCTTAATTGCAGATGATATGTTAATTTATATGGAAAACCCTAAAAACTTCACAGAGAAACTAAACAAAACCATCAACCTATTTAACAAGGTAGCAGGATATAAAATTAACGCACAAAGGTCAGAGGTCTTCCTATACACAAACAACCAATCAGAAGAAGCAGGAATAAAAAAAATCCCTTTTTAATTAAAACAAAAAGAATCAAATACCTGGGAGTCAACCTAACAAAAGAGGTAAAAGATCTTTACAAAGAAAATTACAAAACACTGTTAAAAGAAATACAAGAAGTCACAATGAAATGGAAAGACAGCCCCTGCTCATGGATCGAGAGAATTAACATCATCAAAATGGCCATCCTGCCAAAAGCAATATACAGATTTAATGCCATCCCAATAAAAATCTCAATGACATTCTTCAAAGAAATAGAATAAAAATTGATGAGATTCATATGGAACAAAAAAAGACCTCTAATAGCCAAAACTTTCATGACTAAGAAAAAACAGAATGGAGGCATTACAATCCCAAACTTCAAGCTGTACTACAAAGCCATAATAATCAAAACTGCATGGTACTGGAGCAAGAATAGACATACACACCAGCGGATTTGGATAGAAAACCAGATATAAACCCACGGGTTTATGGACAGCTAATTTTTGACAAAGGAACAAAGAAAATTTGTTCAGCAAATGGTGCTGGGAAAACTGGGAAGCTGTATGCACAAAAAAAATGAAACTAGATCATACAAAAAAATCAATTTGAAGTGAATTAAAGACCTACACACAAGAACGGAAATCATAAAATACCTGGAAGCAAAGATGGGCCAAACACTACACGACATACACTTCAGCCACATCTTTAAAGAGAGAGCACCCATTGCAAAGATAGTGAAGGCAAGGATAAATGATGGGACTACATCAAGTTAAAGAGTTCTGTACAGCAATAGAGACATTACAAAAGACAAACACACATCCCACTGATTAGGAAAAAAATTTCTCACACAAAACTAGCAATAAAGGATTGATCACAAAGGTATACAAAGAACTGATGATACTCAACAAAAAAATAAACAACCCCATCAAAAAA
>NW_004567118.1:41475622-41490075 GCF_000260355.1 Condylura cristata
GGCTTCATTGAAAATTCTGGCAAATAGTTTAAAGTGAATTCTTCCCAATGGCTCCCCAAAAAATAAAACAAGAAAGAATACTTCCAATATTACCTTGATGTTGAAACAAGGAAAAGGCCATACAATAAAAGAAAACTGCAGACCAATATCCTTCATGAACATAGATTTGAAAAGCTTAAAGGAAATTGTAAGTATGCCATTTTCCTTACAAGATTTTTTTTTCAATATGTGTTTTGCTTTAGAGTGGAAAAATACAAGCCTATGTAGGTGCATGGTATTTTCAACAAGTCAAATTACAGCCAAGCTTGAGAAGAAATATTGCACTATTTTTTTTTTAGTAGCTGTCTTTGAGTTTCTTTTCTAATATACAGTCTATGATCACTTTATAAATTCTTCCTCACTAAAATACGTTAAAGTAGAGAACCATTATTATGCAGTTTAATGTACAAATTGATCAATATGACTGCTAACTCCTAAAAATATTCCAGAATTCCCTTTCCCCAGAATGCAGGCTGCAGAAAACCATGACTCTGCAGCTAAGTTAGTCACTGTAACTGTCAAGAACTTTTACTTTAATGAAATTTTGCACATAATTGAAGTATGAAAAATTTTAATACATTTCTACTTAGTTAATAGTGACACGTAATACTCTTAACTTCAGTAAAAATATTTAAAATTTAAAATTTCTAACAATAAATGTTCAGAATAATCTTCAAAAATGGTCAAATGTTTGAAGACACATACACAATACATTTTATATGTGTAATTGTCCTCCATTAGATTTCTTAGAGAAGCAATTATGTTCATGTAGGTTATAGACTTATTTGCAAGGCATCATTATAAGAATTGGCATAAAAAGAAAAGAATACTAAAGTTCATGTAGGATATTTTGTCTACCCCCCTCACCCTAAAGGGATCCAGGGGTTAAGTCTCAGCAGTATGAAGCTATCACCAGCCACTGCAGCATGAGTTCAATCCCAGGCCAAGAAGCTAACCAACACAGCACAAGCAGACCTCTCCTGTCTCACCCATTGCTCCCCTCAGCAATGTATTTCAGTAAATGCACCTTTTCTGCTCCCCACTCTGTGTCTGATGAACCCACACATCCTCAGCAACTCTGGCCTATACACCAGGTCTTGTATGCATAAGTAAGTAAAAATAAATCTTAAAAAAAAAAATCAACTGCCATGGTTAGAGTCCCATTTCAATCTTGAGTGAAGATTTCAAGGATCCACTACCATTGGTCATTATAGAAGCATTCCTTATTTTTTTTAAAGATGCATTTATTTATGCTTACAGAACTGGGGTACAGGCCAGAGGTGTAGTAGGTGAGAGGATTTACCAGAGACAGAGTGGGGAGCAGAAGAGGAAGATTGACAAAGTACACTGCTGAGGGAAGCAGCAGGAGAGATCTGCCATACCATCTGGGTCAGCTCCCTGGGCAGGATCCAACTTGTGTTGCAGTGGCTTCATAATGCAGTGTTTAACCACCAGGGAGAGCCTGCATTTCTTCCTTTTTTTAATTGGAGGAGCTTGAGAAGGATAGGTATTCATCTTTGAAAGTTTGGTAGGTTCACTAGTGAAACTATCTGGGCTGGGGCTTTTACATTTTGGGAGACTTAGATTACTATTTCAATTCTTTGCCTGTGATTGGTCATTCGAGTTTTCTATTTCTTCGGGCTTTAGTTTAAAAGGATTGGAGATTTCTAGAATTTGTCCGCTTCACATAAGTTATTCAAGTGGATATATGTAAGTATCCCTAGAAATCTCTTATGATCCTCTGTATTTCTGAAATAGCTGTTGTAACTTCTTTCTTTTCTCTCCTTTTTTTCCTAAGTGAGTTTGTGTAACTGCATAACATAATTCAGTAAAAACTAAAGATAAAGAGTTTATTATTTAGTGCCACCAGATATACTTGATTAACTAATGTATTTTTGTCAGACCACCAATAGGAAGAATCCTATTAATCTTGGTATAACGAGCTAGGAACAGCAATATGGTAATTAAAGAAAGGAAAACAATTCGTGCATAGATGGATGATAAATGTAGATAGATAGATAGACAGAAGAACAGAAAAACAAGAAAAAAATACTAAATTCATAAAGTGGTTGTGGCACTATAAAACTCAAAGTATATGTGATAGAAGACTGTCCCATCTCCAATGTCCATATACTAATCCCTGGGATCTATAATTGTTTTACCTTTCTTGGCAAAGGAGTTTGCTGATATAATTAATTTAAGAATATTTAGATGGAAGATATTCCTTGGACCCAATAAACTCTTCAGAGTTCTTTAGAAGTAGAGGGGCAAAGCCATTTAAAGAACTTTTGATGAAGGAATCAGAGATGGCTAAAGGTTTTGGGAATGGAAGAAGACATCACAGTTGAGGGAAGATTCCAGGAAGCAGATTCTCCCTTGAAGCTAGCAGAAGGAACATAGCTACCAAGATCTTCTTCAGAACTATGAAATAATTGATTGGCATTGTTTTAAGTAAATAGCTGGGTCAATTTGTTACAACAGCAATAGGAAACTGATATAATATATAAATACAACATTTTGGACCAAGATGGAGTAACAAAGAATAGATTTACCCTATTTTTCTTTTTAAGATTTATTGATTTATGCATACAGAACAGAGGTGCAGGGGCGGTGAGAAGATTCACCAGAGGCAAAGTGGGGAGCAGAACCATCAGACTAAGGAAATACACTGCTGAGGGGAGCAGTGGGCGAGACAGGAGAGGTCTGCTGCGCCATGTGGGTCACCTCTGGGGCCGGGGATGGAACTCGCACTGAGACAACTGTGTCTAGCTTACAGTGCTGTGTCCTAACCATTGCACCACTAGGGTGCCCTCTTAGTCAAAATCAAAAATGACAAAATGTATGAAACCATGATATTCGAAATATTAACTATTAGGCAACAAGGACAGCAGCCCCAGAGAGACAGGGAATAATGGTGAATTTTCCAATGAGCTCAGCTTCCCTACTACCTTGAGAGAGGTTCCAGCTGTGGGGGCAGGAGAGAAACCAGGCAGAGTCAGGGAGACAAGGTGCTCTGAGATCTGGAGAGGAGAGAGTTACAAGGGAGCACACAGTATTTTCAGCATGTTACCAACAGGAACCAGCACACCCACAGTCACAACCATTGACACATACCATAGGAGTTATTTGACCCATTAATTTATATTACATTAACATTAATAAAGAGTGTCACAATTATTTCTGTAATGTACCTCATGAAAATGCTTTTCTTAAGAACTAGAGTGACACATTTCCTTCTTTCGATGAATGAAAAAGATTTACTTTATAACACTTACTTTTTAAAAAGTTAACTTTCTTTCAACTAATGGAAAAGCACCACTCAGTAAAACTGTGAAGTTAATAAAGAAATACACCTCTAAATTTACAACCAGTGACAGGCAGGGCTCTTTATCTTCTGGAAGGTGAGAAATCATGGTTAGTTGTTTTGTTCTCACTTCTAACAAGCACAAAGTTCATAAATAATAAGCTCAAGTGGCAGAAGGCAAGTGCTCCAAATTTTTTGAGGCATCTGTCATTGCCAAAGCAATGCACTTTTCTGTGTATAGATTATTCCTGATGATTTATAAATATTCTGAAACTCCCTCTAGAGGAGTCTGAACCGAGGGTGACAAATGTTTCTGCTCCTTCTTGGAACAAAGGAATATATCATTAACTGACTTTACCATTATTCCCCCTGACATGAGCATCCTTTTGCTAGATATAATATTCTCAAAAAATAACTATGGGATTCCACAAAGAAATCTAAGTGATGAAAATGTCACTTTATAGTTATGTGTTCATAAAGAGATCTCCAAATATTTGGGAGATATACAGGGGAAAATACATATATACATACATACATATATACATACCGTTCTTAAACCTGACAGATTAATGGACCACAATGACAGAGTCAGTTCCAACTCCTTCAAGGGTACAAATTGAATCAAGCATTAAGTTTTACACTTTTCTGTTATCAGTGTAAAACTCAAACCATTAGAAACCTGCAGATGGATAGGATGGGCACAAGCTGGAGATTTGTTCTGCTCATTAGTGAGGAAATAATAGTATGATAAAACAGACTCAAGGAAGTTATTTTTATAGATTTATTGTTATTTATTTATACATACAAGAACTGGGGTATAGGCCAGAGGTGCCAGAGCTAAGATGATTCACCAGAAACAGTGGGGAGCAGAACAGGCAAATCTTACTGAAGGAGCAGTGGGGGAGACAGGAGAGATCTGCTGTGTCATGTGAATCACTTCCCTACTCTTGCCTCAGTAGCTGATAATTGCTGGACTCAAGGGAGTATGTTTTTTAGTAAGTATAACCATTTTTAAATGGATGATGCTATAACTAGATTTCTAGATTGGAAGTAAATATTTACAGATGATGATCTATATGTCCTTACACTTAAATCATATGTAATGTTACAAACCAATATCACTTCAGTTAAGAACAATAGAAATAAAGCAAACTAATGCCTGGCCAAACAATAAAGCAACAGAAATGCTTTATTTTTAGACAATATAGATATCATTTTTATCTCTAGGAGACACAGGTCTACAAATTAACATATAAATTCAGAGTCTACACTCCGATCGAATACCAAGTAACAATATCAAGAACATTCTTAGAAATTAAGTAATTCTTGCATATTAATAATACCTATTAAAGAAGCTATTAAATACATCATCCTCTCTTGCCTTATTTCAAGTCGTGGACAAGTTTTCTTAATACTGCTGAACTTAATACCATCCCTAGGATATTATTATTCAATCAATTTGTATTATCATTAGCCTCATACTGTGATAAATAAGCAAAAATAACCTGGTGAATGCCCACAAATAATGGAAGCAAATTAAATATTTTAGAGCACTTTGGTGCTATTTGACTAAATTCATATAAATTTGCCTCCTGTTTTCTATTCAATTATATTATCACTCTGAGTAGACTTGTACAATTACTTCCCCTCACCTCCAATTTTTATTCAAATTGTTTACAAATTTGGAGCATGTGGAAGTAATCGTCCATGGAAGCAAGAGTCATAAACAAGTCCAGAAGCAAATCCAACAACTAAAATGAGTAGAAGTATTTCCCAGGGCAAAGGAGTGAGTTGGTGGGAGATTCACTAACCTTATTCACACAGTAACTGTACTGAGCTCCCACCTACTGGGGAAAGGGGAGAGGGGGAAGAAAGTGTCAGAGTTATTACTTGTGCAGAACCAGGAATCCTACTTGTACAGCATTGAGTATTTCAAACAGCATGCTCCCCAATCACAGATCACCAGAGAATGTAGTATAGTGCCCAGTTGGAAGAGAGGGGAACAGGTCAAAACTGGTCTGGAGAGAGCATCCAAGACTATGGTGATGGCACATGGGTAAAGTGGTGGTGGGAAGTCCACAGGGATTACAACTGAGATTAAAAAAGTACAAAATGAAGAATGAAATGTGTGTGTGTGTGTGTGTGTGTGTGCGTACATATATATATATATATATATATATATATATAATTTTTAAAATAAGTTAAAAATTGATAAAGAAGACACTAACCAATTGTTATTGGTTACATTTCAAATGTTTTTGTTTAATTTTGAATAAATAATCAAAGTTAAAACAAAGATAACATTAAACATTGAAATCTCTATCAGTTTGATAATATATTATATATCCTAAAAAGATTAAGTTCTAATATACCAACAAATCCTTTATTTCTCAACCTCATTTTCCTGATTTCTTTAATGACCTTATATTGAATATGGTGATACTTGAGAAATGTACAGTGAATTTCAAAATACTGATCATATTGCATTATTTTCTTTCAGTCCAAACCATGTGAAACCTCTGAACTAAGAATGATCATATCTTAAAGTTAAAAAAAGATCTCTCAGAATGGCACATCTTAAAACAACTAGCAACAACAAATGTTATCAAGGATTTAGGAAAAAAGGAACTCTCCTGCACTGCTGGTGGGAATGCAAACTAGTACAACCACTATGGAAAACTGTTTGGAGGTTCCTCAAACTGCTAAACATGGAGCTTCCCTACGACCCAGCAATGCACTCCTAGGTATCTACCCAAAAAACACAAAAACACTGATTCAAAAAGATACCTGCACCCCCATGTTTATTGCTGCTTTATTTACAATTGGAAAGACATGGAAACACCCCAAATGCCCAAAAGTAGATGACTGGATTAAAAAGATGTGATGCATATACACAATGGAATATTACTCAGCAACCAAAAAAAAAAAGTAAACACATGCCTTTTGTAGCAACATGGATGGAGCTGGAAAAGATCATGTTTAGTGAAATAAGCCAGAAAGAAAAGGAAAAATACTGGATGGTTTCTCTCATAGCAGGAATATAACAGACCAGGTGAGAAAATAATAATAATAATATTGAACAGCTATATACCAGAGACATGGAGTGGGGAATGGAACCAAAAACAGTGGGGGGAGTGAAATGTGATGGCACATGGGTGATTTGGTAATGGGAACCCCACAGGGATTTCAACTGAGATGGGAAAATGCACAAAATGATGTAAAAACAAGCTATTATATTATTTAAAAAAATCTCTCAGCCTTAAATGGCCAGTTTATGCCATAGGAAAAACAACATTTTGTATTTACATACATGGCCATGTGAAAGAATTTACCATTGATTTGGTTATTAAAAAGCAGCTGAAATATATGGTCCCAACACCCTTACTGATTTCCCACACTGCTGCTGTGATTCAATGATGGGGTACATTACAAAGATAATTATACAGCCCTGCTGTTGCTCAGACGGTACAGTTTAATTGACTCTGGTGGCTGCATGGATAACAAAATTAGCATTTGGTATTTGTTGTTCCTATGCAATTCATTCTACAGATCACAGAACACAGGTTATTCCCTTGACCTCCAAGGATCATTATCTTCATCTGAAGAAAAAAAAAAAGCTATCCATTTGCTCTTTGCATTCCAAGTACAGTGAATATATGTGAGGCGAACTAACCTATAGGTGTGTCTGCTTTTCTTGGTTTTAAAGAGATTCTCAGGCAGAAAATAATTTTTTCTTCCTTCTATTTCATTTAGGTACTTTTGCTCTTCTAACTTCTTAAGGCAGGTACTTAGATGGTTGATTTGCCATTAGTCCTCTTTTCAAATATAAAAGTTTAGTACTAAATTTTTCTCTCCAAGTACTATTTTGGAACTGTCCCACAAAATTCATTAAGTTGTATTCTCATCTTTATTTAATTCAAAATATTCTCTAATTCCCTTTGAGTATTAGAATAATCCTCATGGTTATTTAGGAATTGATGTAGAAGGAGATGTTGCTTTTATCTTTCTGTTAGTGATTTCTTCTTTAGTTTCATTATGCTCTGAGAAAATAAAATAACTATTGCAGTTATTTTAAATATGTTGAGGCTTGACCTATGACATGGATAAGGTTTATTTTTGTGATGCCTGTCTAGAATTGAAAAGAATGTGTATTCTGCTATTGTTGGATGGAATGTTCAATAAATACCAATTAGATCCAGTTAATTAATGGTGTTGCCCATTTTTTTGACACCAGTTTTTTTTTTTTTTATATCCTACTAATATTTTGGCAACTAACTCTAAGAGAGGTATATATGAAACCTTCCAACTACATTGTGAATGTCTCTACTTTTTTTTTTTTTTTCAGTTTTAAAGGGCAGGCTTCCCATAAATGTTCAGATAAGCTATGTCAGGCTGTCCAGAATAGGCCTTCTAAGCATGTCACCTTGGCATTTGGATCATTCTAAGTTAAGGTCAACAGAGACTCAGCAGACTTCTAGGATACTATAACCCTTTCCTTAACTATATAAAAGAATGAAGACTTGGGGTATTACCTAAATCTAGAGCTACCACCATAGAAAACTATCAGAGAATACTCTACATAAGAGGGCAAAGTTCTACTTAAAAGAGATTTTTTTAAAGATTTATTTATTTATTTATGCATATAGAACTGGGGTACAGACCAGAGGTGGAAGGGGTGAGAGGATTCACCACAGACAGAGTAGGGAGCAGAACAGGCATATGTGCTGAAATACACTGCTGAGGGGAGCAGCAGGTGGGTCAGGAGAGGTCTGCTGCGCCATGTGGGTCACCTCCCTGGCTGGGGATTGAACTCATGCTGTAGTGGCTGTGATAGCTCCATAAATGTTGTGTTTTAACCCATTGTGCCACCAGGGAGGGCCCACAAGTCATTTAATTTTTGTCTTATAAGTCCCCTCCTCTATCCTTGAAGCTCAGGATCTTATCCCTCTCCTTATTTCAAGATAAAAACCCTTTTTCTGTCCTACTGTAACTAAGCAAAGCTTCAGGGAGAACTTGTCCTTTGTTCATGCTTCTGGAAATGCAAAGACACTGATTTGAGCTGTAAGCAGTAAGCTGATTGAATAGTACAAGCAAGGAGCAAGGTGATCTTTAGGATAAAGACAAAGCCCCTCACCTTGTGATGCTTTTTATTATTTATGTGGAGGACATCCATATTCATAGACTTATTCTTAGGGAGGCTGGAGCTGGACACATGTACTGAATTGCAGGGAAAGTTTGGGGTTTCTAAAGAGTGGTTAAACTTGCTCAATCATTAAACAAACATGTTTGTTATGTCCCAGGTTCAACTAAGGGTGGAACTTCTAGATCTTAGATCAGAAGACATGGCTCTGAGGATGTGTACAAACTGGTGGCTGGTTGGGGCTGAATTGGGGCTTGAGAGGTGGCTTCTCAGAAAGTGGTAACCAGGTGCCCTGGTGGCACAGTGGGTTAAAGTGCAGCACTGTGAAGCCATTGCAGCAGGAGTTCAATCCCTGGTCAAGAAGTTGACCCACATGGCATGGCACACTCCCCTGTCTTGCCGTCTTGCCCTCTGCTCCCCTCAGCAGTGAATTTCAGTCAATCCACCTGTTCTGCTCCCCACTCTGGTGAATCCTCTCATCTGGTGAATTCTCTCATCACCCACACCTCTGGCCTGTACCCCAGCTCTTATATGCATAAACAAACAAATCTTTAAAAGAAAGAAAGTGGTAACCAGTGTCCTGACAATTTGTACTCACTGTGATCCTTCAGCACATTTCTCATTTCTGCCCTACAAGAACAGCTGACAGCTCAGACCACAGAAGAGAGAAAATAACAAGAATAGCAAGGATGAAAATCACAAGGGTGATTGTCCTTCTTTTGTTACCACCAAATTTGTTGTTTATCTACTTAATAATGCCAAAAAAAAAATGATGCCACTATAGTTTAGGAAATGAATGAACTTTAATGTGGAACTGGATCAGTACAAAGTAGGAGCCAGAAGACTCGCCAAATGTAGGAGCCAGATGTATCTCGCCAAATAGCAACGAAAATGGTTTTTTCTTACATTTTGAGAAGCAGGGCTCTAGAGTGGACTGGAGCCAAAGAATCTAGATTTGGCTGAAGTTCACTGGATTGTTATGAATCAATCCATTTTTCCCCTGGTGGATAGTTTCTTTTTCTCTTTAATTTTTTAATTGAAATACTGTTTTACATCCTGGTTGGTGTTATGGCAGTATGAGATTTTCCTCCACAGGTGTTTTCCTTTTCAAATGATTGAAACTTCTGGTGGATAAACCTCTTCACTTCAAAAATGCTGTTTAGATGGTGCCTCTCCCTGTATTCTTGGCTCTTTGTTAGTGGGAATTGAGTTTAAGGTCAATTTCTTCTCAGATGAGACTAGATGTCTCATGGCCTGTTGCCACACCATTGCTTCTGGGAAGACAAGCTCAAAGGATAGCTAACCCATGCCCAACTGTTTCTGTCCAGGAAGATTAACCGTGGCCTCACTTTCCATTAATTAGGTTGTGTGTCACTATTTTCTTCAGAATTTATATTCATATAACTTCTCTACATGCATACTATTAAATTTGGTCTTTAATCTTGCTAATCAGACTGATTTAATTTGAGCATTTGACCACCCCAAAAAGAATTCAGATGGGTAGGAGAAAATTTGCCTTTCAAAGCATGTTTCATATAATTCCTCCATTTAAGAATTAATCTCTTGCATCTTTTTTTTTACTGCACAGTGACTGAATACAGTGATTTAATATACTTATAACAGTTGTTTGTTACAGATATTCAGTATAATTACTTTTTAAGTAATAAATTATCTCATAAATAACACATGTATCTTGGCAGAATCAGAACCTTCAATTACCTTTGGGAATGCAAGGAGAATATCTTTAAGGAATATTTTAAAAATATGAAATATTCCACCACAACTATTTTAATTATACAGTGTAATGGATAATAATGGTGTTAGGCATCAAAGACAAATGTGCCCCAAAAAAAATTTTGATTAATGTAAGTTGAAAGAAATTGAGACAGAAGTTCCAGGAATACTATTTTGGATCATTTTCTATATTGCTAAAAATAGGAAATAAATCTTTGTGGTTATACAAGAGGTAAGGAAGATTTTTAACCTTATCAACCCAGCTAAGGCTTACAAGGTCTGTGCTTGGTGCATATGTAGATAAACCTGCAAAATTCTTTTTTTTTTTAACTGAAAAGTTATTTGTACTATTTTTTCCATCTAAATTTATCACCCCCTTACTGAATGACTACATGATAGATTCATTTATTCTATATATGGACCTGAATGAACACTAAATTAAAATTTGCCTTTTCTCTTGCTAATCTCTTTTGTGTCGATTTAATTATTTTCCAGCCAATGGATCTCAAAGAGTAGAAGAAGATTAACTTCCTCCCTAACACTATCAAGTCATCCACACAATGTCATTGCTGTCATGTGGGGCGTTCTAATTTCTGCAGAGTCTCATGCTTTCAGTTAAACTTATCTTAAGAAGATCTGTGTTTTTCTTACACTGTAACAAGAGATAATCACTCCTAGGATATCTGTAAGAGATCATAATGTAATGGTGTGTTATATACGTACAAAAACAGATAAACTATTTTTAAAAAATCCTCAAAAAAACTCCCTCCAGGGGCCCTCCCTGGTGGTGCAGCAGGTTGAAGCACAACACTAAGAAGCTAAAGCCACTTCTGCATGAGTTCAATCCCCGCCTGCCCTCGGAGGTGATCTCACATGGTACGGCAGACCTCTCCTGATCACCTGCTGATCCCCTCAGCAGTGTACTTCATTGATCTACCTGTTCTGTTCCCCGCTCTGTCTCTGAAGAATCCTCTTACCCTCCGCATCTTTGGCCTGTACCCCAGTTCTGTATAAATAAATAAATAAATCTTTAAAAAAACAAAAACAAAAACAAAAAAACTCCCTCCAGGTGGTGCAACAGGTTAAAGCACTCTTCTATGAAGCTCTCAGAAGCTACTGCAGCACAAGTTCAGTCCCCAGCCAGGAGCTGACCCACATGGTGTGACAGACCTCTCCTGACCCACCTACAGCTCCCCTCAGCAGTATGTTTCCATAGATATGCCTGTTCTGTTCCCCATTCTGTCACTGGTGAATCCTCTCACCCACATCACCTCTGGCATGTACCCCAGTTCCGTAAGCATAAATAAATATTTAAAAAAAAATTTATTGAGTTATATTGGGAAAGAGTTATTCCCAACTGCACTCTGAATATTTCACCTTTTATTCTGATCTATATTTTCCTTCATAAGAAAGAAAAATTAGATCATAGATCATTTTCCTTCAACATTGTTCTTATTCAGATAAGTCAGTTCTGAACACATTCAGTTTTAAGTCTACCACTGATACTTTGGCTATCAAATTTAAGATTGAAGCAGGTAGGTGACTAGAGACCATACATTTGGAAGAAAATAAAACTGTGTTAAGTGTCTGTGGATAAGACAGAACTGAGCTATCAACAACCCAGTGGAAACAACGCAGTAGAGTACAAATTTAGTCTTAATATAATTTTTAGTTTTTGTCCCTTGTATGCATATAGAAATGAATATAAAGTTTGTAAGTTTGTAGCTTTCCTTCTGTTATTTTTGTTCTTGTTCTGGCATCAGGGAATTTCCACTCATAGAATGAAAGCACAGGAGTGTATTCTTATTTTTTCTTTTCTTTTTTTTTTTTTTTGAGAAATGTAGGAATTGTTATCATGACACCGTCTTTAAATGTGTGCTAGAAATCACCAGCACTCTCTCAGTCTCAGTTTTTTTAATTTTTTTTCATAATAAACAATATTATGATATTATGAATATTATATTCCATAAGATCACATATGTCCATTGATTTATTTAATATGTGTTTCTATATAGAGAAAATATATTCCTATTTCTTCTTTAGTCAGCTTTGGAGTTTGTGTCTTAGAATTGAAATGGCATTTTATTTTTTTTTATATTTATTTATTTATGCATACAGAGCAGAGGTACAGGCCAGAGGTGCAGGGGGTGGTGAGAGGATTCACCAGAGACAGAGTTAGGAGCAGAACGGGCAGACTGAGGAAGTACACTGCTGAGGGGAGTAGCGGGCAGGTCAGGAGAGGTCTGCCGAGCCATGTGGGTCACCTGCTGGGGGGGAGAACCGTACTCACACTGAAGCAGCCGTGGCCAGCTTGCACTGCCAGCTTTAACCCAATGTGCCACCAGCGAGGGCCCTGAAATGACATTTTAAAACCCTCTTGTGACAGGTTGGAAAAAGCTCAAAATCCTTGCACAGACCAGTCAGAAGTGAGCTGGCCCTGTACTGTGAAGACTCCAACAGAGAAACCTGTATACCTGTGAGGAGACAAAAATCAGCAACTTCTCAACCTCTGTTGCTGACCAGAAAGCAGTTACAGGAAGATCAAACTATAAGTAGCCTGCCAAGAATCTTATAAGCAGAGTTAGAATAAAGTTTAATTTTCCATGTATCTTGTCCCCCTGGGTATAGGTATAAATAACATCATCTGTGAGAGAGAAACTTGGAAAGTTTTGATACTTCAGAACCTGCAAATAAAAACTAGATGCGTTTATAAAAATTTAATGTATTGGCCCTCCCTGGTGGCGCAGCAGTTTAAAGCACAGCACTGAGAAGCTAAAGCCACTTGCGCATGAGTTCGATTTCTGCCTGCCCTGGAGGTGACCACATGGTGTGGCAGAACTCTCCTGGCCTGCCTGCTGCTCCCCTCTGCAGTGTACTTCGTAGATCTGCCTGTTCTGCTCCCCGCTCTGTCTCTGGTGAAGCCTCTCACCGCCCCTGAGCCTCTGGCCTGTCCCCCAGTTCTGTATGCACAAATAAATTTAAAAAAAAAAAATTTAATGTATTATCCTTTTTGATCCATAATCAAAGAAAGTATTCCATTGCATACATATACCACATCTTCTTGATCCATTCATCTGTTTGGGGGCACTTAGCCTGTTTCCATATCCAATAATATGGGCCTACAAGTTTCCTTTCAAATGAATGTGTTTGTGCTCTTTGTGTAGATAACTAGGAGAGGAACTTCTAGGTCAAATAAATGACAGATCCATTTTTGGTCTATGAAGAAAACTTTATATTGTTTTTTTCTAGAGCCAATCTGAATAACCAAAGGATAAAAAACTGGCAAATACAGTCTCTGTGAAAATTATGGTGATTACCAGCATGTCAGGAATAGGGAAAGGAGGGTGTACGGGATAAGGGGATAAAGTTCTGGCTCTGGAACTTTGGTGATGGCCAAGTGCTATCACTATTGGACCTTTTGAGGTATGAAGTTGGACTCTCAAGCTTACCTGTTTTTTATAGATGAATGGCAAATTAACACAATTTTTTAGAAAAGCAGTTCAATTATATCATCTAGGAAATTCAATACTTCTCCAGCAAGTCAGTGGTTATTATTTTTCAATATCTAATTAATTTTTAGTGTGTACAAAGATGAGACATTTTTTTAAAAACTTTCCATTCGACCACATTGTCTGTTATTGTAGATAGATGGATGGGCTCTGGGAGAGCTTGAACAATCCTTACTTTACATTCTGTAATAGGGTTCACCAGAAATACACAGATGGGTGGTTCACAAATGAGATCATCTCTTCAAGCAATCCAGGAAGTCAAACAGCAGCAATTGTTGCAAAAACAGTTAGGACTTGATTAATAATTGACGATTTTCTTAAATTTCATTCCCACTTCCAACTTAGAAACAATCAGGTAAATCCAAATAGGTGCCCCTAACTAATCATATAAAATTCTCCTTACTATTTAACTGCATATAGCTTCCCCACTTAAACAGCCTCCAAATCCAGGCATATCTGAAGCCTTGTTTTTATTTCACTATTAATCTTTCCATTCTTTGAGTCTGCCAAAACACATGTTACAGTGACTGATTTCCTTGTGATAACAAACTCCAAATAAAACCCTTTTCCTGTTTCCATTTGGTTAAAAATGTCTTTATTTCTGTAGTGTGGGATTGCCCCTAGACTGCAATAAAAAAATAAATCAGGCCCTCCCTGGTGGCGCAGCGGGTTAAAGCACAGCACTGAGAATCTGAAGCCACTTCCGCATGAGTTCGATTCCCGCCTG
>NW_004567118.1:41490175-41568517 GCF_000260355.1 Condylura cristata
CTCCCCACTCTGTCTCTGGTGAAGCCTCTCACCGTCCCTGAGCCTCTGGCCTGTACCCCAGTTCTATATGAATAAATAAATAAATCTTTAAAAAAAAAATAAAAATAAAAATAAATAAATAAATAAATCATCATGCTTTTGTTGTTCATTAATTCTGATTCATTCAAAAGTTTTATATGATGTACACATATTACTGATGAAGTAATATTCTCTGGTAACCTCTCACCTTGTGTCTATTTCATGTATCAATCAGCTACATATAAAGCCACATTTTGGGTTTTGATGAATAGAATCTATGAGACAAGTATCAAGTCATAATAAGAATCTCAAAACCTAGGAGCTGGCTACTAGCTGGCCACTCATGGGCAACTGTGACCTATTTGCTTTACAAATCACAACAGAGCCTTCCTTGACTCCCTACAGAGTATAGCTGGTGTCACCAGGCAGGCCCAGGGATGCCTAGCCCTCTGTTGACTGATTACCTGGCTATCTCCATGGTGTTTGGGGATAGATCTGCCTGTGATAACATCTAATACTTTATTAATGCAAATGTCCTTGGACATATGGTCACAATATCCCCTTCCTTGACCCTTATATATCCCCTTCCTTGACCCTTATAAAACCTTGTCCCCATTTCTATCCCACCCTCTGGACTTCCTCAGGCCATTCCTCATACCACTGTCACATGATCAATTTTACTAGCTGTATGTATTCAGTAAATGGCATAAGAACTTCTGTTCAAATAGGAGAGTCTGGCCTTGCAAACCTGCTCCATGACTGCTGTGTCCCTCATCACATCCCTAACCCAAAGTGGCAACAAAGTTCTTATGGTAACAGCAGTTCATCTATAACTCTTGAATCTATGAGTATCCTTGTGTTGTAAGTTCTCTAAAATGGAAAGTAGAAGAGTTGTAATAAAGAAAACTACAGCCCACAGCTCTCTGTCTGAGACATATAATCTGTGTGAGGAGGGGTTGGGTGGTTCCAGACCAACTGTAGGTTTATCAGTGTTTTCTTCTTGTCTGTCATGTAAAGCCTTACTTGGTACCTCAGATCCCTAAATACAGAATATATACTCCTGTTTTGCTCCATTATATTTCAGAATTTATAATCAAGCAAATTTTCTGATATTAATTTTTCATTTTTTCCTCTTACAAGTCTGAGTATCTTGTTCATACATGCATCTTTAGAATAACCCATATGTGGTAAGGAAATGTCCTCCTGCACCCCAAAGTTGAGCCAGCTAGCAGAAACAAGGTCTTTCCATCCTTTTTGACCAAAAGTCCTGATTTGTCTCAAGATCCTTAGAAGAAACCACACACTGTCGCCATGAGGGGAAGGACTCTTTGAAGTATGACTAACAATCCAAACTGCATTAAAATAAAGGAAAACTCCTCCTGAGTTTGGCCATTCACGCATGCCAGGATACGGACCATCACTCTCAAGACAATTGAGGGAGCTACTCTTGACTACTTTAAACTAAGGTTTTCCAGGCCCTCATAGCAACCAACGGCACAAGGTATACATAACCAAAACATCTGGTCTCTATCTGCCTCCCTTCATTTTTCCCCTGGGGATGGAGGAAGGAATAGGGCATATCTTCTCCCACTAAGTAAGCATTTTCCATGCTTACTAGGAAGCTACTGGAAAGCAACTGGTCTTTGTCTATCCTGCCTCTAAGTTACCCACAAACTATTTTTTTTTTAAATAAACTGGCTTTTTTTTTTTTTAAGATTTATTTACTTTGTGCATACAAAACTGGGCCAGAGGCTCAGGGGCAGCAAGAGGCTTCACCAGAGACAGAGTGGGGAGCAGAACAGGCAGATCAACAAAGTACACTGCTGAGGGGAGCAGCGGGCGGGTCAGGAGAGGTCTGCTGCATCATGTGGTCACCTCTGGGGCAGTCGGGAATCGAACTCACGCAGAAGTGACTTTAGCTTCTCAATGCTGTGCTTTAACCCACTGCGCCACCAGGGAGGGCCCCCCACAAACTATTTTACAATCTGTGTCTTTCTCTTAATTCTTATTAACTCACTTGTTTTTAACATGTTAGGCACAAACTGAACACTCCCTTTTAATGGTCTAACAAACTCTGGCCATGATAACTAACCAATCTGACTGTTGACCTTGTCAACATCTAGATGCACCTGAGCTAGTTACTCTTGTTGATGTGTGTACCTGCTGGAATAAAACCAGAAGATGACTGGACAACGAGGTATGACATCCACATCTGGAAAAACACCACTCTGTTGCTTTCTGCTGTTTTGCTTAGAATTCAACAGATCCCTGTGGAGATCTGAGGACTGGTATAGGCAGTAGGTGAAAGTTTTGTCCTGTGTGCTGAAAATATACATGACATTAGAATTTTGTGGTTTATATTTCAGATGTTTTATTCTAGAAATAGCATCTTCACACATAACAAAACTTGCGAAGTGCAAAATCACTCAATATTTTATAGGCCAACTTGCATAATCTGGGGCATATTAGCTGCCCACAGACGATCTATGAGTGGATCAGAAATCTTGACTTAACTGGTGAGATGACATCCAGAAGTTCTATAATTGCAAGCACCAGGTATTTTTCCTGCATCAGCTATTTTTCAATTTTATTTTCTCCAACAAATTGCCAGAAACATATGAAAAATGGAGATGCAGGAACACTAATGTTACCAAAAGTCTTGGAACACTAGACTGAGAATTATAAGTTCCATTCTAATCCTATCTGGTCTTTTACTTTATGACTGCAAAGTATGTAAAAAACTCCACGTAAGTCTTCAGAATGTTATAAAATAGGATATCTGACCCCTGCAACTATTGAACACTCCACTTAAAATGTCAGCAATATTACAAACTACAGACTTTTTTTTCCATGAATGTGTGTCACATAAATGTGCCAGGTGAAAAGTTGTGGAGAAACCACTTATATATCACAACTACAAGTTCTTCTCAGTCTAGGATTTCATTCCCAGATTAGAGAGCCGGAATTGGAGAAGGTAATCCTAAATCTCTCCACAGTACTGGAATAGTCCCCCACACCTATGCTATCTTTGAAAATACTTTAGTCAAAAATCAGTAGCTTAGCCTCTGTGGTACTTCAGAATCAATGTGCTCTGGACACAGCAACTGGGAAGCAAGGAGAAGTTTGTGCTGTTATTTAAAAACTGTTCCTTCTATGAGTACCAAGCAAGACAAGACCATTCTATTGGTCTGACCTATTACCAAAAATAGGGGACTAGTCTAATGGGGTGTAGGGACCTATGCTTAAATTTATTCTGTTCTGTTTGTTCAGGTTCAACCTAATTTTAGTCTTTTACCCTCTTGGTAGCTGCCTTGACACTTAATTACTAAGCCAAGTTTTAACTACACTGACACAAATTAAATGCTGGATAAATGTTCTTGTTTTGTTCTATTACTCGTAATTTGCAATTTATAACAAGTAAATTATATGTATGTTATTAAATTTGCCTTTTTTTTTAAGATTTTATTTATTTATGCATACAGAACTGGGGCATTGGCCAGAGGTGTGGGTGTTGAGAGGATTCACCAGACACAGAATGGGGAGCAGAACAGGCTGACTGATGAAGTTCGCTGCTGAGGGGAGCAGTGGGTGGGTCAGGAGAGGTCTACTGTGCCATGTGGATCACCTCCTGGGTGGGGATTGAACTAGCACTGAAGAGAGCAAGGCCAGCTTTGCAGTGTTATGCTCCAACTCATTGTGCCACCAGGGAGGGCCCCAAATTTTGACCTTCTAACCAAGTGATTTGTCTGATGGCAATTCAATCTTTATAGAACTCAACTGAGTGGGAAAATTTCCCTCTGTTTACAACATGTTCAACGTTTACCATTTTCAATATTTATTGCTATAGAAAACTGACATGTAATAATAAAAATATACCCATGACCACTGAGTCAAGCAGAATTTGAGAATTTTTTTTGAAGTTTGAGCTATACCACTTAAAAAACTATTCGGGAGACCAAAAGTCAATTCATTGATCTAGGAGGAAGAAACCAGTCAGGTGAAGAAAAACTTCACACACTGCAAGGTTTTCTTAACATCTTCATTTATTGCATGAATGCATCTTTTCATTATATTCCCATCTCTACCTCTGATAAAATGCTGAATACTGCATTTCAAGTTGTCATATCTAAAGCTAACTTCTTTTCCTTCTTATCTAAAATAGTCTCTGTCCCACATGAACTCTCTTGGGAAGGTGAAATTGCCATATTTCATGCGTTTACTATACATGGTACAAATGTCAAGTGCAATTCTATTTTTACTTTGAATGTGGTTGCTTCTCAGAGTGACAAAAGGAACACTCCATTATCAACAAGAGAACAGGGTTTTTATATGTGCATGAACGTACTTGAGCACAATTTCTAGACTCCCAAATTGGGTCGATTTCTTTTCGCTATTTTTCTTCTTCCCCCTTTGTTTTTTAGATTCTGTGTTCTCATCTTATATTCTTATCTGTAAAAACAAGCCACCATCACCAAGAAACTTCCATTAGTCTAGTCCCTTAAGTTACCTATGATTAACATATAACATGACCAAAAATTGCATCTTTGTATTGATTAATTATATTAACTGATCTGAAATTATTAAAAATCAGAAAATTCCAAAATGTCTTGTTGTATTCATCTTCCCATCTTCTCTGCTATGTGACTTTCCCTTTATAGTTTTTTTCGTGCTCAAAACTCTCAAAAAGATGCCATTGTGCTCAACAACTAAGGTTAAAAAAGTTTGCCAAGTGGTCAAAGCCATGCATTATATTCTGGTTCTGATCCTTTCTCTGAGCTGTAAACAATGAAACGCACTGGAAAGAGCATAGCAAATGACTGGAAGGTGAAACCATAAATGAGAATCATAAGAATTTCCAATACAAAATTATGCATTTTGCATAATTAGCTATTTTCTAATCATAATATTTTCAGTAAAAAAGAGTTATCAGGTTTTATTTATTTATTTATTTATTTATTTATTTATTTATTTATTTATTTATTTATTGGCTCTTCCCTACCCTCCTTATTATTCTAACCATTGCTGGATATTTTTTAAAGATTTATTTATTTATGCATACAGAACTGGGATACAGGCCAGAGTTGCAGGGGTGGTGAAAGACTTCACCAGAGACAGAATGGAGAGCAGAACAGGCAGGTAGACAAAGTAGACTGCTGAGGGGAGCAGTGGGCGGGTCAGGAGAAGTCTGCCATGCCATGTGGATCACCTCCGGGGCCATACTGAAGCGGCTACAATGCTGTGTCCCAACCCATTGAGCCACCAGGGAGGGCTCACCTGTTGGATATTTTACTATAAATAAAGAATTAAAGATGTTTTTACATTGAGAATTATTACCACTTGAATCTACCTTCAGCAAAAAGATGACTTTCATACTGAAGTCTCTGTGGAACATCCCCTAAACTCACCCACTCCCATCCATCATTATTCATTAACCCTGAGGATTATATCAGAATAGTGTAGGTTATGCTGCAATAATAAATAGCCCTAGGAAACCAATGACAATACAAAGATGCAATTTTTGGTCATGTTATATGTTAATCATAGGCAACTTAAGGAGCTAGACTAATGGAAGTTTTATCATTTCAAACATAACTGATTATTGGGGTAGAGTGAAGAAAAAGAAGGAAGGTCTTCTCTGTTTCATATAGAGTTAATGATCCAGGCTCAACTTCTTTCCATGACTCACTGGCTGTTTAGCAACTGAAAACCTATATATTCCACAGACCAGCATAGACAGGAGTATCTGGTTTTTAAACCATTAAGAGTTCTTTCAGTTGGTCCTATGTCCTATTGTTACAGGGCAGGGAGAGAGGGGCACCGCTGTACCTCCAAACCTGCCTGCTCTAAATAGGTTCTGCCATGCACCATATCAAGACAAGACATAAGAGTTTTAATGGAACTTTAATACAAAGCGTATGCAATACAGAAAAAAAAAAGTACCATTTCTAAATCAAAAACCCAAAGTTATCTATCCTCTTGTGGGTAAAAGCCCACCCAAAAGGGACTGGTCCAAAGCAAGACCTGAAAGTTCTCCACGAGCCTAAAGCACCTTTTGGCTGGGACCCATAGAAAAGGGTCAGAAATGGCCAGATAAGTCTGGAGGGAAAAGAGAAAAATCACTATAAATGCTGCTGTAGTCACCTCCACACATCTGTTTCAACCAGCACATAGTCAAGAAACAAGCACGGTTTCTCCACATGACTCTCTCTGCTCCATGTGGCTTTCTCAGGGCTCCTTCTGGCTCTCCATCCTGCTTCCTTCTTCTTCAGATTCCTCCTCTGCTCAGCTCCTCCCTCCTTCTGGGTGGGACAGAGAACCTGAAGCTTCCCCTTTTCCTGGGGACCCCCCTGTTACACTACTTTGAACAGTTCCTTTACTTATCCTCTTCTTGTGTTTTTCTTTCTAATATGTAAAGAGAATATATGTCTTTAAATATACTCAATAAAGATCCATCTTGTATTTTCTCTGTCTTTATGCTAAAAGTAATTTCTCCAAGGAGATGGATTCCTTTGATAGAACAATACTAATTAGGACACATGATCTGAGTATTCCATCTGACTGTTGCTTCTATTGGGATTTTACAGTTTCTAGGCTCTCAGAGTGTGCATGTATATGTTTCAGAGACCAGCACCAGTGAACAGAATTGAGGAGAGGAACCTGAAAGAACCTGGAAATAAAGAACTGACAGACACAACATAGGGTTTAAAAGAAGTGGGCCCCAGGTGATACAGGCCTCTTATTTCAAGCTCAAGTGTCCTGAGTGTTTGCCCCATGCAGATCATTTTTAGTGATTCAAATCAGCCCCCTCCTGTCCTTGTTAGCAGATGTGTTGCCATCCATTGCCCCAGCAGCCCCGACAAAGCCCTGGATATAAACTGAGACAACACAGCTAGCTAGGTGACTAGGTGAGTGGATGTGGATCCCAAGTTGCTGGGGGGGGGGGGAGGAGTTTGCACATGCGGGACCCAACCACAGGCCCAACATAGAGAGGCCCTAGGAAGTGCCTCAGTCGGGGAGACTTGATAAGGGGCCTGCCTGCTTAAAACTGTGGTAAAGCCCTGGAGTTAAAGAGATACAGCTGGGCTCTGTGGAAGGTCCTCAGGCAGCAGGGAGGCACTGCTCAGGGAGGGACTATTTGGACTAAACAAAAAGAGCCCTGAAAGCTCAAAGGAAGGACTGGCAGCCTACTCAGCTGGGAGAATTTCAGCCCTCTGGCACTCCCCTGCACTCCTGTGGGGAGGGGGAAATCCCACCCCCACAACAGAGGCCCAAAGACTTGGGAGCCAGAAAAGCTCACAATACTTAGAGTGTAAAAAAGCCAGCCACCCACTCAGCCAAAGGCCCAGCTCCAGAGAGACCTACAACACTTCTAATTCATCATAACCACCATGGGCACACCAATCATAGAGGGAACCTAGGACGTACAAAGGCTACAAATATCAACAGACACCTTCCAGAAACACAGCCTCAACGTGTTACTAGAAAAGGCTGAACAACACAGAAACCCCTAACTGTTACCAGCTGAGACAACAGACACAATTACACAGTGGGGGCTAGGAAAAATAACACAACTCAGAATACCCTCCACAACTGAAGTGTCTAGAAGTCCCTCAGCTATTCCAGAAAGAACATCCAAAAAAAAAAAAAAAAAGAAATGCCGGCCAATAATAGCAACACCGTATCTCAGCGAATAGAGAGTATTAGAAAATATACAGTAGGGAAAAAAAGACAAACAAATATTCAAGCAAGTCCACAGGGGGAAAATTCAACACAAAAAGATCTGTCAACAGAAACCACCAAAGAAGTAGAAGAACTGTTCAACCTACCAGATAAAGAATTCAGAATCATCATGATAAACAAACAAAATGAAAGGAGGCAAGCCATCCAGGAGTTGAAGAATGCAAACAAGGAAATGAATGAAAGAAATGAAAAAAAAAAAAATATGAGACAAGCAATCAGCGAACTGAAGAAAGAAAATGAGACATTAAAAAAGGAAATAGAAGAAATACAGGCGATGAAAAGCCACTAGAAGAGTTAAAGACTGCTGGGAAAAGTTATGAAAACAGAATAGATGAAATGGAAGAACGAATCAGCACACTCGAAGACACAGAAACAAAGAGAATTAAAAAAAAAAAAAAGAGAAGTAAAAAGGAAAAGGAAAGAAGAAACACTTCAAGAGCTATCTGACACCATTAGGAAATGAAACATCAGAGTTATAGGTATCCCAGAAGGCGAAGAGAAAGGCCAAGGAATAGAGACATTACAAAAAAACAGACAGCCCACTAACTGGGAAAACATTTTCTCACACAAAAGTAGTGATAAAGGACTGATCACAAAGATATACGGAGAACTGATGAAACTCAACAAAAATAAACAACCCCATCAAAAAATTGTCAGAAGAGCTAAAAAGACACTTCTCCAAAGAGGAAATGCAGATGGCCAACAGGCATATGAAAAAATGTTCAACATCACTCGTAATAAGGGAGATACAAATTAAAACCACAATGAGATATCACCTCACCCCGGTGAGATGGCACATCTTCAAACAACTAGCAACAAAAAATGTTGGCGAGAATGTGGAGAAAAAGCAACTCTCCTGCATTGCTGGTGGGAATGCAAACTAGTACAACCACTATAGAAAACTGTTCGGGGGTTCCTCAAACTGCTAAACATGGAGCTTCCCTATGACCCAGCAATCCCACTCCTAGGTATCTACCCAAAAGACACAAAAACACTGATTGAAAAAGATACCTGTACCCCCATGTTTATTGCTGCTTTATTTACAATTGGAAAAACATGGAAGCAGCCCAAATGCCCAAAAGTAGATGACTGGATAAAAAAGATGTGGTACATATATACAATGGAATATTACTCAGCAACCAAAAAAGAGAAACACATGTCTTTTGCAGCACCTTGGAAGGAGCTGGAAAAGATCATGCTTAGTGAGATAAGCCAGAAAGAGAAAGAAAAGTACCGGATGGTTTCACTCATAGCAGGAGTATAATGGACCAGGCGAGAAAATAACAATAATGAACAGCCATATACCAAAGACATTTTGTGGGGGTGGAGAGGGGAATGGGATCAAAAACGGGGGGCTGGGGAGGGTAGTGCATGGGATTATGGTGATGGCACACGGGTGACTTGGTGATGGGAAACCCAGAGGGAATTACAATTGAGATGGAAAAAAAAATGTAAAAGTGTAAAATAAACTGTTATAAAATATAAATAAAGAAAGAAACAGAGATGCCTCAGAACCTCCACACACTTTCTAGTAGCTTCTCTAAAATTATTATTGACTGATTTTTTTGCATCTAGGGAAGCCTGGAAAGGAATAATTTCATTTTTGAAAATGATTAAAGGTACGAATTTATGAGACTCTTGTTAGTGCTATTTAGTCTTGCTGCCAACCCTACCTGATAATTTAACTTAGCACAATTGTTACCATATCCCATACAAATTGGCATCACCCCATATTTATTTCTCTGTCTTCTTCCTGGTGTGCATGGGGTGGGGCTCCCAAGTTCCAGGGAGCCATTTAGTGTCATCAAAAAAAGAAGGGGGGGGATATGGCTCCTCCCTGGTGGTGCAGTGGGTTAAAGCACAGCACTAAGAAGCTAACGCCACTTGAGCATGAGTTTGATCTCAGCCCCAGAGGTGACCCATGGTGTGGCAGATCTCTCCTGACCCGCCCACTGCTCCCTTCAGAAGTGGACTTTGTCAGTCAGCCTGTTCTGCTCCCCACTCTGTCTCTGATGAATCCTCTCATCACTCTAGCCTGTACCACAGTATGCATAAATAGATAAATCTTTAAAAAAAAAAAAAGAAGAAGAAGAAGAAGAATCCTTCCAGCTCACTGTCTGGAACAGGGGACATAGGTCCAATAAAAGGATTTTGTACCTATTACCTCTACAATGGCCACAATGGCTAGAAATAAAGTCACAGGATATAGAGGTTTCCCTGCCCAGGCCACTAAATTTTCAGTTTTCGGTGCCATCTTCTTTGGCTGTCTCTATGTCAGAGTATCTGCTTTTCTGGGGCTCACAGTGAGGCTGGTCACTGCTATCAGGCTCAAGTTGTTTATGTCTTGTGTCAGAAGCTCGGAGTTGAATCGCCCCCTCTTGGCCTTAAGGAGGCTTGATCAATTTAGATGGTAACCACCATTCTCTGGCTCCTGGACCTGTAAAACACCAACAAAGCCTCTTCCCCATGTGAGTGCCTCTCCTTTTTTCCACTGAGTTGTCATCTCCTCTTTTTACCACACTGGCTGCCTTACTATAGCCACCTCTGAATGCCAGTGTTATTCAGCTGCTGAACACTCAGCATCAGCCCCACAATTGAAAAAAATATGAGTCATAAATGCTTGAGCATTTTGTACAGCAAGGGAAGAACTTCCCCTTTTTTGTTTTTGAAACTGTTGTTTGAGAGTTAGATGTGTCTGTTTAATAACAGCTTGGCCCATAGGATTATATATAAGGAATACTGGTATTGTAAGTAACGTGCCAATCTTGAAAGAAACTTTTAAGATAATGTGATATGGATGAAGGACCATTACCAGTTTTAATTGATTTCGGAACCCCATGAGAGCAAAGCAGGAAGGTAATTGTGAAAGTGTATGTTGAGCAGCTTTACCTAATAGCCCATACGAATCCAGAATGTGTCCAGAGAGACATGAATTAAGCTAATGTATCAAAAACTGGAAAGCTGGGATGTGAGTCACACCCATTTGTCATAATTTATTGATCAGAAGCTTTTAGGATTCACTCTAGAATGGAAACGGGGGAGTAACTACAGGAGAGCAAGAACATGGTTGAACAATTAAGGTTGAACAATTAATTTTGCATGTGGCTTTGTCAATGCAATTTTTTTTTTTTTTTGGCATTGACATGGGTAAGCTGATGGCAATGCCAAGCATTGGCAAGTATGGAGCAGCCAAATGATCTGCCTGGGCATTGCCATGGACCAGGCAGGGGAGAAGGAGATATAATATGAGTAATGTAAAGCGATTTTTGGATGCCCCACGACAAAGAGCTAACAGGAGCATCTCGCATTAGAATGTGTACAGTCTTTAAAACAGGAAAAGTGTGATTAACTTACTGTGAATCAGTGACAGTGTTGAGCGCTTGATGTTTATTAGCTAAAAGCATGTCGACAGCCTGTGAGCTGAGATAGGGAGAATGGCCCACTCACTGGGTGGGCCCCCATGGCCCAGTATGACTACTGCTATTGCTATTTGTAAAATATGTAACTGCATCTTGCAGAGGAACAATAGAAACCTTTTTTAGGCAAATTCCAGGAATGAGACTTTAAGAAATTAAACAATTTAGGAGAGTGAATCTAAAAATACCCAGATAATCAGAGAGATCAATCTGCCATTTAAAATGTTTACTGAAGGTATTATTAATTTGCTTCCTTAATAAAGGCAAAACAATATGATTAGAGTCTCAACCTAGCAAAGTTTGAAGGTGTCTGCACCCTCTTAATGTCACTTGTTCAATTTTATCTAAATAAGTCAATAATTTAGTTTTTGTGTTGGGCAGGATGGATCTTTAACCCATCCTGTGCTTTGAATTAGGCCTGTAAGAGAATGTGCAGTGAGGAAGATTAAAAGATCCACAGCAGAATCAGAGTGAATATGCTGTTATTGAACTTTATGAACATGTTTTTTTACCCATTCAAGCACCTTTACTGTTTTAGGGGTAAGAGAGCTAGACCTCTGTATAGTTGGATTTCTGCTAAGGGTGTCAAACAAATGGCTTAATGCATAAGTAGAAATGTCCAATGAAAGATGAAACCAATTGATTTTTCCAAGTAGTTTTTGAAAATTATTTAATGTGTTTAACTTGTCTCTTTTAATTTGTACCTTTTGTGGAATAATTGTATTGTCCATAATTTTTGTACCTACATTATAATAGGGTGATTGATCCTGAATCTTATTTGGTGAAATTTGCAAACCTGCAAAGAACAAACATTATTAAGCTTGTTGAAAAAGTGCATCTAATTTTTGATTAGTGGCAGTATCCTGAGAATGTCATCCCTATAATGAATCATACAAGCTTTAGGGAAATTAACTCCCAGGGGGCGCAAAGCCTCCCCAACAAACATTTGACAGATTGTTGGCCTATTTAACAGTTTCTGTGGCATTAACTCTCACTGACACACTTTATAGGGAGATATCATATTAATAGTTGGGATGGAGAATGTAAATTTTGTATGGTCCTCTGGAACTAATGGAATTGTGGGGGGAAAGTCTTTGAGATCAATTCTTTTTAAACACCAATTTTTAGGAATCATAGCCAGGGAAGGGAGCTCAGACTATAGGGCACCATTGGTTAAATGACCACATTTATCTTTCTAAGATCAGTTAGCATTTTCCATTTTCCTGACTTTTTTTTTATTACAAGAATACATGAATTTCATGGGCTTTACTGAGGGTTTTATATATCCAAAAATAATGCGTTCTCGTATAAGGTGTTTTGATGCATACAGCTTTGTTCCCAGATAGACTTTTCCATCAACCACTAAAGTGGAATGGGTCGTAGACACCTTGCAGTAGCCCCTGTGATAAATTTGGAAGCCCTAAACTCTAAAGACCTTTGGTAGGTTTAATCTGTACAGGTCATGAGTTTTTGTTCATTTTTTAAAAATATTTTTAAAAGATTATATTAAAAAAAAAGATTATATTCCATATCCAAAATAATTGGACATGGAGCAAAATTGAGGGACTGTGAACAAATGTTCCCCATCATGTAAGTAAATCTCAGCCCCACAGATTATAAAAGTGATGTCAAAGACCAAAGGAAGAAAGGAGCCCAGCTTTCCTTCAGGACCCTGGCCTTTCAATATAGTAGAGATTTATAGCACAGAGGCAATGGACCCCCTCACCCCTTACTCGGGAGACCAGCAAATCCATTTTTTGGAGGCCAGAATTTTTTTGTGATTATAGAAACATCTTCTCCTGGATCAATAACCCTTTCAAATTTCTTTCCCTGTATAATAAGATCACACTTTGGGGGTTGAGGCCAAGGGACTGCCGCATACCAAATTTGAGTGTTTTACCAAAACCTCCAGTCCTTTTATGTTGTGAAGAATTAATTTTAATATAAGGCAGGAGCAACAGCTGTGCAATTTTATCTCATGTACTCAGTTAAAAGGGATAAGAAGCCATAATTTGAATGTGTCCATCAGAATCTTTATCTAATATTACAATATGAACTTTTATGCCTTTTAGGGTATAACTACTTTCACCAATAATTAATCCTACTGTTTCTGGAGGTATTGGCCCATAAACTCCTGTTGGGAGCTTAATCACCCTTTCTGGAGGGGTGGGCAATCTACTATTGATACAGTTTTTGGAGATGAGTTTGGGATGTGGGGTCCTTGGGTTCACTCTGGGAAAGCTCCCCTTTCAGTAGCATGAGGTGAGTTTCCACGTGAGTTTCTCCAGGAGACAGAGACATTAGTTATATTTAAAGAGCAGGTTTACTAGAGAAAAGGACAGAGGAATAAAGACTTTACAGACACAAGCAGGCAGGAAGATCTGCCCCAAAAGGGGCAGGTTTGCTGAGAAAGGCCTGCATGGTTGCAGACAGGCTGCCTTGAGGAGACTGGCCTCTGCTGAGGAAGGTCAATGCAGAGAGGTCCCAGCATGCTACAGGTCATGGGTGGGCAGGAGACTGCTGCCTTGCAGAGGGGAAAGAGTGGGCCTGCATAGTCACAGGTGGGCAGACAACTAATCCCCACACATACCAATGCAGAGACTGCACTGATGTACTTATCTAGGCATCTTCTTTTGGGGAGAGGCTCACTCCATGTGAGCCTAGGTTTGTTGTTAATTGTGAATAAACTATGTAGAATCTGAAAGGGAAAGGAAATTCCACATAGAGCTCAATCGCCATCTTTATCTTTCACTTTTGGGTCTGTGATAGACACTGCCTACAGAGTCTGTTACCAGCTTAGATCATATGCTTTGTAATCCAGGCATTGGCATCTAGGGATCAGGGTTTCTATAGCTGGGTCAATGGCTATGCTAACCCCTTTTGCCCCCAATTCCCCTTATGAGTCAATCTTGTGATGCTTTCTATTCCTTCTTCCATCAGTAATCATAAAGGGACCAGAGATTCCACAATGGGCCAATGGGTTTAATCTCTATATCTTTGCCCTCAGGCCTGGGTCTATGCTTCTGACACTCCCTACAGCATTCTGCTACAGCAGTCTGATAATGGTCATCTTAGTCCCTTCTGCCTCTACCCCCTCCAGTGAATCAGGTTTTAACCTTGTGATGTCTCCTCCAGATTTTCTATTTTTTCCTCCATCAAATATTAGAGATATTTTCTATTTTTTCCTCCATCAAATATCAGAGATATTTTCTATTTTTTCCTCCATCAAATATCAGAGATATTTGAGCAGAGGGCTGCACTTCCTGCCATGCTGGAAGGAGGTCTGTGATCAATTTGGTCCTGAATTTTGGGGAATCTGGACAAGGAGTTCCCTGAATAGATTTCCCTGAATAGTAGCCACCCAGAAACTGGGCCCATTCTCCAGTTTCCTGGAGCAGGACAAGGTTGTTTATCAAAACTTGAATGGCAATACTCAACCAAATGTTTTTCCATTTCACAAGGACCATACATCCTTGGCATCTAATTTGACCTGTTACAGGAATGTTGTGATTTCCCCTTAAATTTCCTCCAGGTCTGCAATTTCACTTTGAATGACCAGTTTTCCACAATTAAAACAATTACCCTTAAATTTGTTCATGCTTAGTATTGTAAGAATGAAAGCCAATATCTTGACATGTTTTTATGTAATTTTTCAGTGCACATTAGCAGCTTTAACTGGCCACAAGCCTTTTGGCACTCTCCATTAGCATTATCAAAGGCCAGCATTTTTCAAAGAAGGTCTCTTAACCCAGGCATATGAATGGGCTTGGCAAGATTTTTCTTTAACTGGGCTATCAAATTTACATAAGGTTCAGTAGGTCCCTGCTTAATGTGCACAAGAGGAGTCAACTCCCCAGGATGGGAGACCATGCCCTATGCTTTAAGACAGCAGACTCACCACCTGATCATCATATTGTAACGGTGCTTGAGTTCCATTCCTGATCCTAACAATTGTTCTATTATGTTTACAGAAGGCTGAACAGCAGTATTGAGTATCAGTATTGCTGCCAGACTTCATCTGCCCACCAACTTCTGAAATGCAGAAATTCTGCAGGCAACAGACAGGTCCTGGCCAGCAAATCCCAATCATAAAGGATAAAGCATTCTACTTGAACCATCCTATCCAGCACTCCCTTAGTGTATGGAGAGCTAGTACTGTAACAGGTACAGGTTTCATAGACTCCACCCCCACTCCAGATGCTGGAACTCCAAATCCCATCAGTACCAAGGAGAAGCACGCCGGGACATGAGGGCGGAGCTGAGCAGCCAGGTTGGGATAAAACCAGACATGTGGGCTCTGGGGGGACCTCGTGGTTCGCAGCTGATCGTTTTGGCGCTCCATCGGTTTTCAGCGTGCCAGTGGAGTCCAAGTCAGCAGAACTGGTAGGACATCCTACTTAACCTGTGTTTCTCTCCCTCTTTCCCTGGGTTATTCCTTTACCTTTCTCCTTATAAATAAATCCATTATTTAACATTTTGAGTGTGTCCATAATACGATTGAATTGTAAGCGCAGGGGTGAAGACCCACAGACAGGCAACCCAATTCACATTGGGGTGCCCTGTAACAGTACCATATTGACTGACAGTCTGTTTAAGTTCTTTTAAAGTTTTTAATAATATAGCGTGAGAATCCACCTTGAGGAACTCCACCTTAAGGAAATTGTAGGTCTGCTCCTGGTTCAAGTTAATCCAGTAATAAGTGGATCAAGATATGTCTGAAGACCACCATTTTGTCTAGCTCCCTTAATACAATTCATCATTACCCTGTCCATACTCCTTTTAGGACAAAAAAACTTGTAAAGAAGCCATATTGTTTTACAAATAAATTGGAGAGACAGATTCAGTCACCTCTCCCTGTTTTTGCACCGGGTGATTAAAAGGGGATGGTGGGCAGCTTCCTTTATTGCTTTCTGCCTTTTATGTTTATACTCTTTCAAACTTTGTTTTTTCTCTTGGGCATCTCTGTCCTCTGGCTCTCTATCCTTTTCATCTTCACTAGACTCTAAAGATGAATCCTCCTCTCCCTGCAAAGGTTTTAACACCAGGGAAATCAAATAACATAACTGTAAGGTTCAGGTACCAGCCAAGCATAGTTATGTGGAAGGAGCAGTTGCCCCAAGCAGAAGCAAAAATTCAGGAGCAATAACCTCATGACTTATCACCACCTTTTATCACCACTTAAACGCAAGCCCGGACAGGAAAAGAAATTCCAGTTCCTTGTCAAAAATTTCCACCTGGCCAGTTCTTCCCCCTACATAAGCCTATAAAAGCCTCTCTTCCCCTTCCCGCAGAGGGACTTCTCTGGCCTCAGCTCTCTCTGGGGTCAGTGAACCATGACCTGGAGCTCAGCTATAAACCTACTTTTGGTTTTATTGGACTCGCTATTTCTTTGTGCCCTCCTTACTGCTCTGAACCTTTCAATAATGACCAAACTGACATTGGAATAGCCTTCCCTTGATGGTGAGGGAGGCGAGTAACTCTCAAACACTTAACCATTTTCCTCCATTGTTTTATATCTACTGGCCCTGCTGTGGGAACCAAGAACAATGAGCTTCTACATAGCAAAAGGGTCCTTGAAAGGACAAGGTGTAGACTTTCACACGGAACCTCTCAGCAAAGTTTTAAGAAGGAGGGCAAACTTAGACTTTTTACTTTCATTTTGTCCCATTTGTTACTCTGGAGGTTCCAAAGACTTCTCCTATCCCCAGGAAGTCTTAACTCCCAGCCCCTCAGCCCCATGGTCTCATTGTCTCTTTTCCCACACATTCCCTCACTGCTGATGGCTAGAGATCACCCTCCCTCAGGCCTCCACTCTGGTGCCACCTGCTGGAAACCAGCCCAGGTGAACAGGGTTGAGGAGAGGAACTCAAAATAACCTCAAAATAAAGAACTGACAGACACATAATAAGGTTTAAGAGAAGCTGTAAGGGATCATGCTTAGTGAATTAAGCCAGAAAGAAAAAGAAAAATACTGGATGGTTTCACTAATAGCAGGAGCGTAAGGGATCAGAGAGAAAAAGAAAAGAAAAGCAATTATAATAAAGAAAAAATGAAAACCAACGAACAACTATACACCAGAAACATTTACGGGTGAAGTGGGGAATGGCATCAAAAATGGGTGGGGAAGGTGCACAGGACTATGGTGATGGCACACAGGTGCATTGGTGGTAGAAAATCCCTGGGGATTACAACCAAGATGGAAAAAGGCACAAAATAAAGAATGATGTAAAAATTAACTAAAAAAAAATTTGGAAAAAAAAAAGAAGCTTAATCCAGGAGATGCAAGGCCTCTTATTCCCAGCTCAAGCATCCCCAGTGTCTGCTACAACTCATTTTTAGTGATCCAAACTGCCTCACTCCATCCTTCCTTGTTAGTTACTACATGATGACTCATTCTCTTAGCATTTAGACTTGCAGGCACACATTCACCACCAAGCTTCTTCATTATCAGGTATATTCTACTCCCTTTCTAATCTTGCCTACTTCTCAGACCTAGCTTTACTGACACAAGAAAACATTGTGGTCTGGATGGGACCAGTCTTCCAGTCACAACCCTGACATTCTCCTTGCCTCAGCATCTCATGCCTTTGTGATCTCCAACTTGTGTGCATGTTGTGTATATTTGTATGTGTGTGTATTTATATATGATCTGTGATAATTATTAATAGATCTCCCTATATGAAAATGAAATAAACACAAGATCCCACAGGTATCTCCAGCAGAAATACAGTAACTTCCAGGTTTCATTTTTGTCTTCCCTTTGTTTATTTGTCCCTTACTTCCCTGACAAAAAACTGAGTCTGATCATCTACAAAATATTTACTTATTTTCACAAACTAAACTTCATGCGTGATGTGGATGTTCATGGAATTTACTAAGTGGGTGGACTCAGATATCCACACCCATAATGCCATATAGAACAACCCCTTATGTAAAGTTTCTTTTAGCATCATGTTTGTGTCAGCCTCTTCTCCTTCCCCAATCCTTGGCAACTAATGACTTATTTCTGTTACTGTAGGTTAGTATTTTTCCAGAATATGCTAAAAATGAAGTGCTTCGACATATAGACTTTAGGTCTGTCTGTTCTGTCACTGCAAAATATTTTTATGATTCGCCCAGTTTGTTGTATGCATTTTTATCTCATTTCTTCTAAATTGCCAAATGGCATCCTATTGTATCAACAAAGCACATTTATCTATTTACCAGTTGATTGACATTTGGATTGTTTGGAACTATTAAGAATGAAACTCTATGAATTTGTATAAAATTCTTTATGTGAACATAGTCTGCATTTCTCTTGAGTAAACAAGTAGGAGCAGAATGACTATCTTCTGCTAGGTATATAAGAAAATGACAGACTATTTTTCAAAGTGGCAGCAGGAGGCCCTCCCTGGTGGCACAGCAGGTTAAAGCAAAGAAACTATGAAGCTACCCACAACCGTTGCTGCATGAGTTTGATTCCCGCCCTGGAGGTGACCCACATAGTGCAGCAGATCTCTTCTGACCCACCCACTGTCCCCCTCAGCAGTGTATTTCAGTAGATCTGCCTGTTCTGCTCCCCATTTTTGTCTCTGGTGAATCCTCTCACACCCCACACCTTTAGCCTACAATCCAGTTCTTGTATGTATTAATAAATAAATCTTAAAAACAAAAGTACACAGTGGCAGTAGGCATTTTTGAATTCAAACTAACAATAAAATGAGTGTTTCTGTTAGTAGCATTTAGTACTGAAGATCTTATTTTTTACCATTTAATAGATATAGAATAGTATATAATTGTGGTTTAGACACATGACAATGACAATGTTGAACATCTCTTCATATACACATACCGGTCCATATATTGCATATAGGTAAAAAAGAAGACAGAAAATTATTTGTGTTTGCTGATGACACAAATTATCTATACTTTTGATGAAGGAGCCACCAAAAAATATTAGAACTAATAAATTAGGTCAATAAGAATGTAGGATAGAAGAAATCAATTTTCTTTTATATAGTGGAAATGAAAAATCAAAAAGTAAAATAAACAAATATTAAAGTCATATTAGAAAAAATAACTGGACCCCAAAAGTGTCAGACTTATATACTGAAAACTAAAACAGTGTTTAAAAAAAAATGAAATAAAATTATAATTAATGGAAAGACAAGCTATATTTATACACTGGAAAGCTTCATGGTGTTACCATGTTGATACTCCCAACATTACACATCTATTAAATGTAATCCCAGTAACAATCTCAACTAGACATTTTGCTGAAATTGAGAATTTGATCCTAAAATGTATATGGAGATGCAAGAAGTAAGAATAGCATACAATCTGGTTTAAAAAAAATACCAAATTTGTATGGCTCACACTATAAAGCTAAGCTAATCAAGATAGAGAATAATGAAATAGAATTGATAGCCCAGAAATATAAATTTCTAGATGACCAGAAAATTCACTGGGGAAGGGCTATTCTTTCAAAAATAGTGTGGTGCAACTGGATTTCATTATGAGAAAAAAGCTGGACCCCTTTCTCACATCAAAAATTAGCATGATGGATTATAAATCTAAGTGTAAGAGTTTAAACTATGAAGGCATTAGAGTAAAATAGGATTAATTCACCCAGGCTTTATAACATGAAATACATATGGAAAATACGATAGGTAAATTGTGTTACTTTAAAAGATAAAAACATGTTTACTGGAAACTATATTAATAAAAAATGTGAACTCATTTGTAGACTAGGATAAATATTTGCAAAATATATATTTGGTGAGGAACTTATATCTAGAATACATAAAGAACTCTTGCAAATAAGTAAAAAAGAGAAAATCCCACTTATAATGGGCAGAGAATCTTCTCAATAGATATTTCTTCAAAGAAATTATACAAATGGCAAATAAATACATGAAAAGATGTTTAACAACTTCAGTAATTAGCAACCTGAAATTCAAAATCCCAATGAGATGCCTCTACAAACATCCACTAGGATGGTGATAACACAAAAAGTTGTTCTAAAAGATGTTTATAACAAAAGCTGTGATTGTTTCACAACTCTAAATACAGTAAAATTCACTGAAATATGTATTTAAATAGATGTGTTTATGATCCATAATATCTATAATGTTATGATCTATAATATCTCAACAAAACTCTCAGACTACATATCACTGAACATGGTTTGGTTTTAATTAAATTTTCCCTTAAAGTAAAAAGAACAAATTTTTCATCAATGAAAGAAAATGCTTAAAGGAAGGGATGATTTAATTAGAAGTACCAGCATGAGGAGAATAAGTGGTAATTGTTGGCTACTGGACATTGAAAATTGGTTAATTTATTTTCATGTAGTATAGTTTGAGTTTGAAATGTGCATTTGTATAAGCTGATCTGTTACATTTTTAAAAATCCATTTAAAGTAAATAATTGAAATGCAAACAAAGGAGGGAGATGTAGGGAGCATTTCCATAACTGAGCATTGGCAGAGGACTTGGAATTTGAGCTTTTACAAGGAAAGGAGCCACATTCACCAAAGGAGATGGAAAAAAGGAAAACCGGCAATGTCTAGGAGCGGATAACTTTTTAAAATGTGTTCCTTGCTACAGGGAGGAAGATGAGCATTGTATAGATGAGATGTAACTTACCTCTGTGTGACAAAGATATCTTATACCACGGATTGTTTTATGCCCATAATAAAATACAAGATTACCAGTATCAGGTCAAAATAGCTTTGTTCCTATTATAATCATTCTTTCTCTTTACTTGATATTAAATCAACACAGCTTAAAAAATCCAGAGTGCGAAACAAATAAGTAAAACAGCTTCTATGGTTGTACAAAGAGAGTGCCATAAACAGAGCTAATGAAAGTCAACCTAGTTGAAGGGAATTGGTTAAATTTATGAGCCTTGCTGGTTGTCATTGTTATGAAGTACAAGGAAGAAAAGTTCTAAAATACAACTTCTTCCTTCACTAAGTAAGTTCTTTGGGCTTTCTGTGGTTTTTAGAAGTTTTTAGATATTTCTTGTGTTCCTGGAAGATGACTATCTTCATGTTTGGATTTACTATCAACATCCAGATTTTCAGTCATAAAGAAAATGAATGAGAGACCCACTGGGCAAAGAAAACTAAAACTTTTGAGAACTTTAAAATTTTGATATAATTTCCAATTTATGGAAAAAGTATAGAATATCCCTTTACCAGACCAATTTTATTTGAATTTTGTTCCTCAAAATCTTATATCATATCCATTTTTAAAAAATATTTATTAATTTATGCATACAGAACTGGGGTAGAGTTCTATACCAGAGGTGCAGGGACAATGAGAGGATTCATTAGAGACAGAGGGGGGAGTAGATTGACAAAGTACCCTGGGTGAGACAGGAGAGGTCAGCCACACCATGTGGATCACCTCTGGGGCTGGGGATTGAACTTGCAGGAAGGTGAGACACCTGCCAGCTTGCAGTGCTGTGATTTATCCCATTGCACCTCCAGGGAGGCCCCCATATCATGTCCTTTTGCCCCTAAGCAATTATAATTGTATTTTATATTTCTCTTTTAAGATTTGATGTTGAACCTTTAAATTTGCTTTTAACATTATATTTTAAAAACTGTGTGTTTGTAACTATATACATTGTTTTCCTTTTTATTATGGGAATTAAACCATCTTATAAAAATATTATAAATATGTTTGTCCCTAATAATTATTAATTGCTATCTCTCCTAATGAATGAGTGGACAAGTTACTGTTTTTTTTTCTGGGTTATGTCTACTTTGCTGTCACTTTAATATAGAACTCTATTAATCAGTGTTACTTCTGATAACTACCTCTCATTTCCAGGAAAAAACTTCCCAATGATCTTTTACATTCAAAAACTGCATCATGACGGACTTTGAAAATGTATTGCTTTTTCAAATTAATACTGGAACAATTTCTTAACTTGAACATATTGAAGATAACCTATCTCCCTAATATATCAGTATATGATTACACACTTCTTTAAAAAATATCCCTCAGAACCCTCCTACACTATTGGTGGAAAAGAAGACTGGTCCTTCACTCCTATGTCGGTTGCAGCACTTTTTACAATAGCCAAGCTATGGATTCAATCAAAGTGCCCAGAACAGATGTCTTGATCAAAAACAATATGGTATAAATACTCAGTGATCAAAAAAGTAAGCTTATGCCATTTGTAACAACATAAATGGAGCTGGAAGGATTTATGCTAAGTAAAATAAGTCACAAGGAGAAAGATGAATACTGGATTATGTCACTTACATGAGAAATATAGAGAAACCAAGCAAAGGTCAGATGAAGGCGTTCTTAAAAGCTAACACTTAAGGCTGACTATGGGCCCTCCCTGGTGGTGCAAAGCAGTAAGGACATTAGCACTGCAAGCTACCTGCAGTCGCTTTAGTGTGAGTTCCATCCCCAGCCCCGAGGTGATGCACATGGCATGGCTGACTTCTTCTAGCCCACCGAGGGGTCCTCTCAGCAGTGTACTTAGATCTGCCTGTCCTGCTCCCCATTCTGTCTTTGGTGGAAGCTCTCACTGCCCCTTCATCTCTGTACCCCAGTTCTGTATGAATAAATAAATAAATATTATTAAAGAAAAAAAAAAGCTGACTATAGAATTAAGGTATCCATAAGGGGAGGGGAAGGGATGAGAACAAAGTAGGAAGGAAGCACAATAGACCATGGTGGAGGACTATGGGTGCTTTGATGGCAGGTACCCTACATAAATAGACCTGAAAGTGGGGGGGGGGTGTCCTATATATCCAAAATATCAACTATTGATGTTTTGATTCTTGAGTTACTCATGAATGCCCATTTCTTCATAATAGTTGCTCTTTTACCTTGCACTTTTCAAAGGAAGAAAATGATCCTGTGTGCTAGTAATGGATAGAATTTAGGAAGATAAAAGATAGACTTGTTTGGGATTGTTCAAAGAAGGTTTCAGAAGTTCCCTTAAATTGAAACCACTAGTTCCAAACCCATGAAATCATATAACTCTTGGAATCTGCTAGAGCCTAGTTTGCTGGGAAGTTTTGATTCCTTTCTGATAAACTTGATAGTCAACAATGCTGGCACAAGACAGAAGTCATATATGAACATGGAATTGTCTGAATACTTCAACTGATTTAATAAGTTGGTTTAAAACAGATGAATTCAACAATGTCTTTGGTTTTCAATGAAATCAAACATTTTATCATTTTACTTTGATGGTAAAATTTGATACAAAACTTATTTATTTTGTCTAGTACAAAGACACTTCAGTAAAAGATACTTGAAATCTCCCAAATTTCGATGTCTAGCTTAGGATACAAGTTTAGTTTAGCACTTAATCCTAACTTGTTTATATCCAATGTCTTAATGAGTTCTATGTCATGTTAATTCAGCAAAGCTTTAAGAACATTTAATTGTCTTGAAACTTTTTGTGCAATGGTTTTTAAAATCAAGTAAGACTAGTGAACACAGAAGTGTAAGCCTTTTTAGTAGTAGTGAAGTATATGATTGGCAAGCCCTTGTCTGAGATTTCAGTTTGACAGAGGCTGACAGTTTAACTCTGTCAGAAAACAGTGTCAAATGTAAGAGTTTGCACACAGACCCATTTTGCAGAGCACAAAAAGAGCAACTCAAAGATTCTGACAGCAGCCAAAAAGAAGGAAGGAATTGCACATACAAGAAATCTGCTATATAGTAATCCACCGATATAAATTATTACTCAGCAAGTGTAGAGGAAAGTTTTTAAGCAATTATATGAAGTTAGCTAATCTGAACTTATCTCATCCACATATTAATACAAAATAAAAAAAATCTGTTGATAACATTCAAGAATACTATAATCATCAAAATATCAACCCCAAAACACATATATATGTATATATATATGTAATATATATATGTGTGTGTGTGAATATATATATGTATGTATCAACCCAATATACAATAACTTTATAATCATATTTGCAAGGTTTTTAAAACATGCTATTATAGTTTTAGAAATTCTTTTCTATTTATTGTGCATATACCTATTTTATATATTAATATTATGTAATAAAATTTATTTTGTATAAGTGATTTAAAACAAATTTCTCTGAAATTGAAACAAACATGCAGAGAAGAATTGATAATCTCCTAGGCTTGAATTATTTGTTAATTAAAATATGAAAATCAGTGCAGAATCTGTTCCAAATGGTTGGACTTCAAACACACAATTCAATTCTCTCGATTAGTTTTTCATTTGTCATCACGTTCAATGAAAAGTTTTCCAATACCTTACCACTATCCTTCCCTCTCCAAATCCTCCTTACTCCTCTGTCCTTTGCTTTTACTCTTTTCTTACCACATTGTTTAGCTAAGCCATCTCTCATAAGTGCACATTATAACCAAAAGGCCTTGCACAAGTCACTTTCTAGTGAAACTTAAAATCCTTCCCATTTACTTCCAGAAAGGCTGCGTGAGGAGCTCCACAGTCCTGGTACACCAGTACAACAAACATAACCACCAAAAGCTCTTAAAATGTTACTATTTAAAAGAGTCTGAAATCTAGGCCCACCCTGGTGGCCCAGTGGGTTAAGTGCAGCACCATGAGACTGTCTGCAGCCACTGCAGCAGGAGTTTGTTCCCCAGCCAGGGAGGTGACCAACATGGTGCAGCAGACCTCTCATGTCTCACCCGCTGCTCCCCTCAGCAGTTTATTTCAGTACATCTGCCTGTTCTGCTCCCCACTCTGTCTCTGGTGAATCCTCTCACAGCCCCTGCACCTCTGGCCTGTACCCCAGTTCTATATGTATAAATAAGTGTCTTTTTTAAAAAAAGAAAGAAAGAATCTGAAACTTATTTGAAGGTATACACCAAATGAAGAGATATTTGTTGACAAAAATATATTCAATGTTAGTAACAACAGTGAACAATTATGCATTCTGAGCCACAATGTACTCCCTTCACATCATGCCACCCCCAACTTACCACAAATGGGATGCTGTAAAACAACAGAAATTTGGCCCCTACCTGTTAGCTCACTGGGTTAAAGCACAGCATTTAGAAGCTAGCCACAGCTGCTTCAGCACAAGTTCAATCCCTCAACAGGGAGGTGACCCACATGGCGTGGCAGACCTCTCCAGTCTCGCCTACTGCTTCCGTCAGCAGTGTACTTCTCAATCTGCCTGTCCTGCTCCCCACTCTGTCTCTGGAGAATCCTGTCACCATCCCAGCACCTCTGGCCTATTCCCCCATTCTGTATGCATAAATAAATAAATCTTTAAAACACACACACACACACACACACAAATTTATTCCCTAATAGCTCAGGAGCCTGATGTCTGAAATAAGGGTGTGGCAGAAACATGCTCTCTCTCAAACATGTAAGGAGAATTCTTCCTTCTTGTTCCTAGTGTTTACCCGCAACCTGTGACACTCACTGGCTTGTAAGGGCATCACTTCAAACCTCTGTCTTCCTACATGGGTCCTCCTTTCCCTGTATAGCTTTCCTCTTCATGTAAGAGCACCAGTCTTAATGATTAAGGACCTGTGCTACCCTGGCATGATTTCACCTTTGCTCATTCCATCTGTGATAACCCTGTATTCAAATGTCATATTCTAAAGTACTAGCAGTTAAGACTTCAACGCTGGTGGGTGGGTGAGGGTCATAGTTCAATATCTCACTTGTAAACCAGACAGATAACCACAAGAAATGAAAATGACAGGCCAATATCTCCTATGAATAGAAACATAGCCCAACAAATTCTAATTAAGTGAATCCAGCAATGTATAAAAAAGATCATACAACACTAATTATTACTTCTCCCAGGAATGTAAGTTTCCTTGAACATCTAAAAGTTAATCCACCCCCCATTTCAATACAGTAAAGGATAGAAAAACAAATGATGTTAATTGATACAGAAAATCTTTTCTGTGTATGTATTTTACATCATTGTTCATTTTTGTACAGTTTGCTTTCTCCTCTCTGGTGTAGAAAAATTTTAAAGTTACTTAAAGTCAACACCTTTTCATGATAAAATCTTCAATAAGTGAGGAATAAAATTCTATCCTTTAATCTGATAATAGGACATTCTTCAAAGTTTATCAAAGATTGCCAAATGGCCCAATAATTATATTGCTGGTTATATGACAAAGGGAAATGAAACCATATGTTGGCACAAAAACTTATCCAAAAATTGTTCATAAAATCAATATGCAAAAACCACACAATTTAAAGAAATTTGAGAAATAGCTCAAATGTCCATCAATTGATAAAGGGATAAGCAAAATGTAATATTTATGCAACAACATATTATTCAACAATAAAAATAAATGAAGTGCTGATACAGGCTAAAAGATGCATGAATGTTCAAAAACACATTATGATCAGTTAGGAAACTCATCACAAGAGACCATGTATTGCATATTTCATGATTTCTTTTATATAAAATATCTTAAATAGCTAAATAGGAACACACAGAAAGTAGATCAGTGTTTCCTAGAGCTGGGACTGGAAGTTAGGGGAAATGTGAGTGTAATTGCTAATGAGTACAGAGTTTCTTTTCAAAATAATATCAATGTCCTAAAATTGGTTGAATTTTATGTATATGCTATAAGCTGATGATTTGTTCACTTTACAGAAGAGGATGTACAGTATGGAAATAATATCTGTAAGGTTATTATTTAAAAACATATGAATTTCCACATTTCCTATGAAGATGTTTGTTACGGGCCAAAATAATACAAAAAAAATATTTTGTTTAAGGGCTTTGTAAACTGATTAATACATACACTGTGGTCTGTAGAAGGAAAAAACTGACAAAACTTGAAATGTGCATGTGGCAAAAATAAAGCATGATTTAAAATGTTAATGTGATATTAAATGAGCAAAAAACAATTCCAAAAATCTATGAAAAGAAACTTCTCTAAACCTAAAATTATCTTTAGAACAAATAGGTATTAAGCTAATTACTCATCCAGATAAACTCATCTGTATAGTACTATCAATTGTCTTTCAAACAACAAATGCAATTGATTTTAAATGCTCTCCGATGCTTCATTTTTCTGAATGAAATATTTTTAGTGTGTAGGAAAATCTACTAAAAGTTGAATATATGCAAACATTATATATGTATATTAGCATTAACATTTTAGACTGTTTTAAACAGAAACTGATGCTCCCTAGAATTTTTCTTCAGAAGTAACAATAGGCCAAAATGCATGACTCAAGTTCAACAGTTTTTCCATCTTTAGATAGAGATAATTATGAATAACAGTTTTCTTTATCAGCCACCTGTGCAAAATGGAAAAAAAAAATTTTTTTCATGAAAAATAACTCCTGGGGCCCTCCCTAGTGGTACAGTGGGTTGGAGCGCTGCACTGCCAAGCCAAGCCAAGCCGTGGCTGCTTCAGTGCAAGTTTGATCCCTGGCGTGGAGGTGACCCAGATAGTGCAGCATACCTCTCCTAAGTTGTCCGCTGCTCCCCTCAGCAGTGTACCTAGTCAACCTGACTGTTCTGCTCCCCATTCTGTTTCTGGTGAATTCTCTCAATGCCCCTGCACGTCTAGCCTGTACCCAAGTTCTGTATGCATAAATAAATAAATCTTTAAAAAATATATATGAAAGAAAGAAGATAACTCCCTAACATTTACCTGTAAGAAATGCTTATAGGCTCTCCCTGGTGGCACAACGGGTTAGGACACAGCACTGCAAGCAAGCCACAGCCGTGTCAGTGTGAGTTGGATCCCCCACCCCAAAGGTGACCCACATGGCGCGGCAGACCTCTCCTGTCTCACCAGCTGCTCCCCTCAGCAGTGTACATTGTTGATATGCCTGTTCTGCTCCCCATTCTGATTCTGGTGAATCCTCTCACTGCTCTTGCAACTCTGGCCTGTACCCCAGTCCTGTATGCATAAATAAATCTTTTTAAAAAAAAGAAATTCCTTTATGTTTTATGCTACATTAATAGCAACTAATCATTTCATAGCTTGCTTTATGAAAAAAGAAAAAAATGGTGTTTGTAGATCTGTTTCTTTTACTGGATTCTTTTTTGCAGTTTCCTATTTCAAAAATTGCTTATTTTTGATTCCTAGTCCAGTTAGACATAAATCAGTCTTGAGAGTAGAACTAATTTTCCAGCAAGGCAATAACATACTTTTGATTATTAGTATTTTTCCCTTTCTCAAACTAATATTCACTGTTCTGAAGTACTCACAGGCATGCCCACATACACACACACCATTTTGTTATTTTCTTTCCTGGAAAGTATCGTAGAAATTCAGTTCAATCCCTCAGAGTTACAAAGATTCTCTATTTCAATTTTCACTCTGAATTTTAAAAAACTTAATCCATTTGACATGTCTTAGGTTTCACCAAAAGATACTCTAAGACAAAGAATTGGGTTCTGTCCTTTGTTCAAGGGGTGACCCCCTGGAAACCAAGTGTGAGGGTCCAGGGAAGAGGTGAAAGAGAATAATGGTGAGTGTGTCAATGAGACAGCTACCACTGTGGACAAGAGAGGCTGCCAAGTGCCTCTGGTACCTTCTGCAATGCCATGTAGAATGTTCCTCAGAGTTGTTTGGCCAGAATGTGGAAGACTGGAACATTTATCATCTGACTGTGACCTGCAGTGACACAGTCATGAAAAAAATCATGACTGCATACTGATCTGGAAACTGGACTCAGGCAATTATGAAAGTGTTAAAAGTTTAAAAGTCAGAACTTAAAAGAGTGCCAAAGGACAGTGCCAAGGTGGGGACAAGTCACTGTCTGTGGGCTCTCACCTCTGCACTGACAATGGCAAGACCATTTGGACTCTATTACTTAATAGGCAGGCTATTGGGGGAACAAGAGTTTCAAAGTCCAAGGTGACTGACCAACTCACCCCAGAGAATGTCCACAGTGTCCAGTAGTCCCAAACAGAAACTTCTCACCCAAGATGCTGCTTTCCAGCCAACAAGAGCCCGAAGCTGGTGACACACCAGCAAGCAGTGAGTCAGGATACAGCTCATGTAACAGCTGGAGGTGTTGCACAGGTAGGGCTCCTGAGATGACAGCGCAGAAGCTCATAGCAACAGTCTGCAGCCAGGGTGGACAGCACCAGAGGCCAACAGCAGTGGGCGGTGGTGTCCGATGATTAGAAGTACACAGATCTCAAAGGTGGCCAGACACAGAGTACGTAGGTCATTGGTCAATAGTGACAGTCAGCACTGGTCACGAGGACACAGTGTCAGAGACACAAATGTTATAGTTCTTTGTGAGCTTTTGGAGCCAACAGCTCTTTGAGACACTGGGCTGAGGCCGGTGCTCCTTGCATGTACTGTGAGAGGCAGTCTGCAGCTGATGCAGCAGTCAGGTCTCTGCAAAGGTCTACAGGTCATTGGAGGTCTGGGAGCTTACAGAGGTCTGCTGAAACCCACAGAGGTCCTAAGCGCAAGGCTCCTTTTTCAGGGTCATCCGCTGTATCCTCTCTTTGAAGGTCAGCTGCTGAATGAATCAGGCTGGCGTCCTGCTCATCCTTATATCCTTTCCTGGGTCTCCCAGCCTGCAAGCCTGATTGGACTGTTTTCCATCCTAAGTGTTTGATTGGTGCCGTAAAGCACCAATCAGCTTTCTGAATATCTGACCCACATAATGAACTCAAGCCCTCTATGACAGCGGAGGACTTGAACCTGATTGATCCATTTAAGAATCTGCAGCCATTTATAAAAAAGACCTGCTCTCTGTTGAGTTCAGGGCAGGCTGTGGGCCTGTAGTCTCGAAGGAACCACACAGCTCAACCCAACCTGGGAAAGGCTGAAGAGAAAGTGTGCTGAGGCACACTGGCCCTGGTACCACAATGGGGTGTAGGCTCCTCGCTGCTGCAGAATAGCCTCTACTGGGAGCCCACCATGTTGGTCTGGCACTCTGTAGCCCTCTACTATCTGTGACTCCAGAGGGCTCAGCGCTCCTACCACAGCCCCAAACCAGGAAGCACGGGACTCATTTACTCCCACTGCTAGATCCCAGTGTTAAGGGGAAGGATGTCCTAAAGGAACTCTGCAGAGTCTTATGTACTCCTCCCCCTACTCCAGCTTTCTGGACCTCTCTCACTGGGGAAGCAGCTCTCCTGACCGCTTGACTGTGTGTATTCAGTCTGCCTAGCTATAAGTTATTCCAGTTACTTTGTATCCCGCTCTCTTTCCCTGAGTTGTTTCCTATTCCTTTCCCCTTTTGTAAATTAACCCATTATTGACCCTTTTGTGTGTACCTGCAGTATAACTGAATTGTGAGTGCGTGGGTGAGGCTCCACAGACAGGCGGCCCAGTCCACTCGGGGCTTCCCTGTCTTCCCCCAGGGGCTTCCCTGGGGCTTCCCAGGGCTGCATGTCTTAGGACAGCAGTTTTCACTGCTACTTTTACAACAGCTTCCCTGTGGGCAGGCTGGCCCACAGGGAGCACACATGGGAAGTGGGGGGGATGGAGAGGGGCAACTCCTGCTGCTGCCTCCCAAACAGTTGCCACGGGCACCCCAGGCCCTACAGCACCCAAGCCTGGCTAACACTGGGGAGGTGGGAAATAGGCCACAGGTGATGGCAGATTAGAACAACCTGCACTCAGGTCCTCAGGCCAAAGCTGGACCAAAGATGGCATCCATAGAGCTGCATGCCCTTCCACTCAGGCAGCAGGTCATGACCTGTGGCTTGTGCCTCTGATTTAATTAGCGACTCCACACCAAGGTCTCCAAATTTGGTTTTCTTCCAGATGTTTCATTCTAGTTTCAGCCTCCAGTCAGTCACTGATAGTCATCTTCTGGCCAAGCCCAGTCTACTGCACAATTTTTTTTCTTTCTCTCTTTTGTCACCAAGTATTATTCACAATTTCTCAACTAAGTCTTCAAAGCAGCCAGCATTTTCACAGATTCCACGGGGTCACAGGCATCTGATGCATGGTCACCCTCATCACACAAAGGTGTAGCATCAGCTTCCTGCTGATGCTTCTTTCTCGAGGTCTTTTTTTTCTTGGTCCTTAAACTAGTTCATCAGTTGGTCACACATGCACAAATAATCAGAAATGGGGTCCACTGCTCAGAGCTTAAGGAGAAACCAAAGAAAAAGGCAGACCTCTCCATATTGGTAGGTGGCAGTTTTGTGCTTGTTTTGTGCTGGGCGCAGCAAGCCTCCAGCCCCTCTAAGCTGCATGTGGCCAGAGTTCCCAAAGCATAATGTCAAGGAGACTACACTGATCAGTAGGTTCCTATTGAGGTGGGGCCTGAGCAGGCTCCTGGGGCTTCCCTTTTAACATGGCCCAAATATTGAAAATGGATCAATCAGGTTCAAATGATTCAAGCTTAATGGACTAATCAAGTTCAGGTTCAAATGGTTCAAGCTCAATGGGTCAATCAGATTCAAGCATTCATTCAAGATTTTTGAGCCCATTGAGGAATTAAAAATGAAATAAACTGGTGCTGGCTAAGCACCAAATGCAATCTAATCAGGCTTAAAAAGTGGGGTGCTAAAGAGTAAGGCATGGGTAGGAGGACCTCAACTAATTCAGCAGACAGCTTCATAAAAGGATAGGCCAGATCAATACAGAAATGAAGCACTGAGCAAATGGCTACAAACCCTTCACAAACTCACTGGAAGTTTGAAGATTTGGCCTATACAGAAACCTCTGTCTCTATTCTTACATTCCAGACCTCTGCAGACTCCATAGATCCTTGCAAAGATCTGGTTACTGCCCCTACCTCCAACCCTACCTCTGACACCACCATTGGCCTGGACCTTGTCTCCTGAAAAGAAGCTGTTTGTCATTGACTTCGGCTAAGAGCTGTAATGCTGTTGTCTCTGGTACAGTCTCCTGGTGACCAGCGCTGACAAGCACTGCTGACCAACATTGCTGCCTGGTGACTGGTGTTCTGTGTCAGGCCACATCTGAGAGCTGCCTGCAGCTTCTCATCATCCAACACCACCTCCTGGTGCTGATGCCTCTATAGGGATCCAGTCCTGGTCTTCAGACTACAGCTGTGGGGCTGCTGTGGTGTCACCTAATCGCCCCACTTGTGATCACCTCTTGCTGCCACCATGAGCTGGATCTTAGGTCCACTGCTTACCCATGTGTCATCAGCTCTAGGCTCTTGTCAAAGGCACAGCACCATCTTGCATGAACAGCCTCTGTTGTGGACTGGACCCCATAAACACTATCTGTAGTGTCTCACCTGAGATGAGATAGCCAGTCACTTGTGGCCTTAGCAAATGTGTCCTTTCTAATCTCCCCTTTGGTAATAAATCCTTTGTTGTTACACTCTGAGCCTGAGTGGGGTCTTGCAATTGCAAGCATATGGGTGATAAATCACTGACACCTTCGCCCTGATTTAGATGTCAGCGTGACCCAGTGCTCCTCCCACCAGAGGTTTCCCTCACAGTGGTGAGGGACACTCTTTTTCCTCTGGCCAATGAGAAAGACCCTGAAGTTTGGAAGTTGTCAAGTTTTCTAGACCATTTTTTCAGGCTGTGAACAAAGATGGGTTTGGACATCAACATTGTTTGCTTAAACACAGTTTGACTTTCCTCTTCACAGACATATTTATATGTCATATTGCACAATTCCCATATATTACCCCGATGTCTTTGACCAGGACTGAAGAAGACAAAATCCTCTTTTATTTGGGGCCTAAAATGTATCACAGAGTTGTGTCAACTTAAATATGTTGAAGCAAACAAAAATAAGTGAGATTATTAAAGAATCAAAATTGAAGACTTGCACTCAGGAACAGTTTACAAATAGCTCTGGGAATACTGCCTAATTTCTGAAGTTCTTAATGAGAATTATAGATAGCTTAAAAAGAAGTTACATGAAACTTTAAAAGAATTTCTGTAAATAAAATTTAGATGGGGTCTGGCTAATATATCTATCTAAAGTTGTTTATGCATGAAGGAAAACAGGATTTTTAAACCTTGCTCTATATATTTAAAGCTTTATCTTCTTGGAACTGGAAGTTTTACGATGCACACATCTGAGAGTTCACATTCTTTGAAGTTACTAATTTAGAAGAAGCAGCTTCCACAGAGACACCATTAAGGAGGACCTTTGCTGCTTATTCTGACTCTTGATTTGCATCCCTTAGTTAATACCCGGGAGTGGGGTACAAGCACTCAATGTTAGCTCTGCTTACACCTTACAATAAAGTATTTTGAAGAAATAATCTTTACATGTGCTTCACACCTGTGCTGAAGATCTCTATTGTTATCTTCCTTTTAGAACCTGGGCATTGTGCTGATGACCATGGACTTCACACTGACCCACTGCAGCCACATCACTCTTCTTTGGTTTCCCTCCAACATCTCTGGTCACAGTAAGTTAGTTGACTAGTTAAAGACAAATACTAACTCTAATAAGACTTTAGTGGCAGTAGCATAAAGTTCAACATCTCTCAGCAGCTATGTTGTTATTGTTGTTGTTGTTTTAAACTTTGGCCACTAAAAATAGTTTTGGTGAACACAAATGAAGTCTTTGTTAACATCTGGGCAACTTGTATATTTCTTACATTATACCACATTGTATGCCCAGTAATAAAGGAGATTATTTCTAGAAAGTTAGAAAAATTATTCTCTCAAACTTCTCTTGGGAAAAGCTGAACTATTTTACCAATTCTTTTTATAGAAGTTTATGGTTGGACTTTGGTCAAGAAGTTGAACAGAAGTGAATGCCAGAATAAATAAGAATGATCAAATCTAAATGATATTGAAGTCTTTTTATATATTTCCAGTAAAATTTTCTCTCTCCCCCACTCGCTTTCCTTGGAAAATCTGATAACTGATGCAAAAGCAATGGGAATAGAACATATACTAAAAGATAATTTTAAATATATAGTTCCAAAAAGCTCTTTGATATCAAGAGAAATGCTAGGTGAAATGTCACCTTTTTGACAATCGAACTGGAAGAATCAGAAACTTTTATTATTTTCCTTATTCTAATTATATATAGTAGATGTATAGAAAATGTTTCAGAGAGACCTGATATCAGCCTGAGATTTGTGATTTTAGCCTAAAGCAGTTCTGGCATACTAGATTGCTTACATATATAGAACCAGAATATATAAGAATTACCTTGTACTCATTGACCTACCTATGGTATAAATAATCATCAGAGTTCACCAGATATTGAATATTTAGCAATTATTCATTAACAAAATTAATTTGGAATGAAGCTATTTGATTACATAGAAAAATTTATTAACCATTCAGTTAGGTACTTAAGTAAAGTAATTAAAATTAATTAAATAAAGTAAAATTAAGCAATTAAAATTTAATTTCATAGTTCTATGCTTCTGAAACAAATTTATTCACATTTATAAATTTGCTCAAAATTAAAACTGGTTTCAAAGACAGAATTTTGTTGAATACACTAAGTGGTCTTTTAAAAAAATGTATCAAGCTTAAAATGTCAGTTCTCAGCTGACACATTTTGGACTTGATTTGCTATTTGTATGAAATTTTAATCTTCAATTTCTATTTTTTTCATTAATGTTATTTCTCAAGGCATTCATTTCTTTATTTGCATTTGCTATATTCTGTTTATGTGAACTTCTCTATCATGGTAACTTTGAAAAGTCTGTCTGTCTGGTTGGGAAGTAAAATCCCTCTCTTTGTGGTTCAGTTCTAGAGAGTTGTGCCCCCTTTTGGTGACATAGAGCTTGAGGTCTCAAGTTGCCATGCTCTGACTTTTGTCTGCCCATTCTGCTATCTCTGATCTTCCCCCCAGGGCTTCTCTGTATTCTCCAACAGTAGCTACCTGGAAGTCTCCAGTATCCCTGGAGTGTGTGCTGGGTGGGGGCAGGGGCATGTGCCCCTCCTGAGCCTGCACACTGGCTCCCAGCCCCCCAGAGCCCTCTGTCCACAGGTTTTATTCATCATGTTTACTATGGTTTTTGTCTACATAGTCTGGACATGGGTCAGAGGTCTCACAGGGCACAGGTTTGGGTCTAGAAGCCCCTGCCAAAAGGGCTGTGTGGATGACAAGCCTGGAGGGTTCCCCCTCCAAGAAGCAGTGACACCAGCCATAGGAACAGCACCCTATACCAGCCCTTTGTTCATTCCCCAAAGCAGCCACAGAAGAAACCACTGAACACACCAACTTCACTGTCCCTCCTTCAGTTTCTTTCCAGTCAGGCAGAAGTCACTGGTGGTTTGGTTGTGAGGGGCAGGTATTCAATCTTTCTGTATCCCCTGACCCAGAAGCCCACTGCTAACAGGTGTGCAGTTGCTGTTCTGTCCCTCACTAAGAGTGACACAAACACTAAGAGTAATGACATTTCAGACCATCACATTTTTTGCTTCCTGATGGTAGCCACAGAAAAGGTCAGTGGGCAGATGAAGTGCATTGTGGACTCTTTCTTTCTAGGTGACTCTTTCTAGGTGTAGGCAGACATGGTAGGGTGGGGACAGAGGGATATCCTTTCAGGGTTCCTCAAGTCTGACACAGAATAATCCTCATCCTGCTCTAGGAACAATTGTGTGGCCTGTCCCAGTGTCAAGCCCAGTCCCTAGCCACTTAGGTGTCCTTCATTGAGCCTGCACAGATTATATTCTTACTGCCAATTATGCGTTCTCTCTCCCAAGCTGAACAAGGAAGAGCCTGGAAGACAGAGGGGGAGGGCCAGCCTTCTTCACGGTAAACCGATACCATTCTTGACATGCTATTTCTCAGCCTTTCCTGCCCTTCCTGATGACCTCTGGCTCTCCTTCCTGCTGAGACACTGGCCCTCACCCAGATCTGCAAATGTGAATGCTCCCTCTGGATATTCATCCTCTTGTTCCTGAGGGAAGTTATGACTGCAGGGTCCCTGCTTATCTGCCATCTTGATCTTACTGGAGAAACACCTTGAATGAGCTATTTAATGAATAGCTGTAGAACAATTTACTGTCCTTGTGGAATAGACTCATACAATTAGCAGATAATAATTTGCAAATGAACAATATAAGTAAAACCTAATTCTATCAAAGAGCATAAAAAGGAGATTAGTTGTATTATCTCAGGATAGAATAGCATATTGTCAGCAAGGTATGAAAAGCACAAAATTGACAAATATGACTACTTTAAACTAAGTCCTTTGCACAATAAAAGACAACACAAATAACATTTTGAAAAGAATGTTAGAAAACATATTTATAGTCTAGATAATACACCAAGGATTAATATCCAACATATTTAAAGAATTCCAACAGAACAACGAAGAAACAAAGGTCAAAATTAAAGAAAAGGGGAGATAAAAGTACAGACAGAATGACCAATAAATATCAAAAGATTCTCAAATTCACTGGCAATAAAAGAAATGCAAATTATAACCCTAATAAAACATCACTTTTTGCCACCCAGGCAAAAATAGCAAATCTAACAAGGGCATGTATTCTTGAAGGTGTTGATTAAAGTATTCTCTCAAGATGTGGATGAGAACAAGTAATATTCACCCTCAATGAAGATTTGACATTGTCTTTTAAGACTGAATACTTTGAGCCCAATCTTTAGTCTTTAAAAGGTAGATGCACATATGAGAACGCCAGGACCACCCATGCAGCAGCATTTAGATAAGCAGTTATCTAAATTTCTTAACAGGGGAATGAATAAATGTGAAAGGAAATGTTTCCTGCAGCTTCTGAGTTTCCTGCAGCTTTCTGCCACAAAAGTCATGGCAGAAATCAAGGACTGCCCTTTGCACAGGCATCAGCCCTGAGGCTTAATTAGAGGAAATAGAACTCGAAAAAGAACTCAACCTCCTAACTCTAACCCCCAATCCACCCATCCACCACCCTCCCTCATGCCAGAGGTTGAGAAGAGTCCTCAGAGTCAGGGAAAGTGCAGGACTCTTGGGAAGAGACTATCAAGCAATCCAGCCAACGGAGGAGATGAACTCAAGAAGATTCTAAAGAGTACAGTGTCTCTAGGAGTGAGAGGTTCATATTCATTCCCTGAGCATCAAGGTTGCAGAGTTAACTGTGTGCCTAATGGGACATGATATGAAATAAGTGAGAAATGGCAGGACAAATTTGAATGGCATTTCAATACCTAACACAGAAAGAGGATCTAGAGATGAGAATTGAATAGCTTAGTGACACAGGAAGTTCATGGGTTTCTCTGCTGATTCCAGGAATTGAGAGACTTTAGGCAGGATATTGTGGATTGCTTTCTCATTTCAAGTAGTCAAATATTCTATTGAAGCTTTGGACAAGAATGGGAAAGGAGTGAGAATGAAATCTAATATTATATTGACATTTCATACTGAATTTTAATGTATGAAATTAAGCAGAAAACTGGGTTGAATGAGAAATGATAACTAATAAGGAGAGATTTGACTAACAAATCTAAAGACAATTTAGGATAAGGATTTAATGTTATCTCTCATTTACAGGATCAGGATGGCTACATAAAATATTACAATAATGTACAAACACATACTCCCACATACATAGGCAAATGGATATGCACACTTGTACATAAACATATGAAAATGCTATACTACAAAACAGTTAAAAGGATATAAAATACATTCTAGTATCAACATTGCTAAGGTGTGACAATGTTATTTAGGATATAAAGAAAGTTGCAAATGAGGTAAATAATATGCTACAACTTCTGCAAACACACAAGAAGTGATGCTATTCTGTGAGTGTGTTTGTGTGTGAATGTAAATGTGGGAAAGGGGCAAGCAAAATCAAGCCCCCGCAGAACCACATGTGTTTGGTTTTATGCTCAGCCCAGCTGCTTAACTCCACCCTTGGTTCCCAGCAATCCCCCTTCAAGAAATCAAGAGTCATGGCAGATTCGTGTCATGATGGGGTTGGTAATCCTCAGCACCTGGGATCTTATTGGCATAGTTGTGAGGGTGGAGAAAAAAAAACATCAGCAGGTTGATTTCATGCAGGATCTATCAGATCTGCTAACTTGGAACTCCAATAGCACACTGAAAGTTCATCAAGAGCCAAATGACCAAACACCAGCCATGTAGTCCAGAGAGAGAGAGAACATCTAACATGACTCCCTTATATATCTCAAAAGTCCCAGAATGCCTGCTTAGCTACACCCTTGGGTCCTTGCAGTTCTCTCCAGGGTATTGCTGGGAGTTGTAGTTTCAATAACTGGAGTAGGGAACAGAGTCCACAAAACTGGAGTAGGGGGTGGAGTCCACAAAACTCTGCAGGACACCCTTTCCCCCTAACAGTTCCAGGAAATACGCATGTCTCAAACATAGAATATAACAGGCACAATTCATAATACTACTGTTCCACCATCCCTCGCAAAAGGGCAGGTTAATTATGAAAACTCTCCTCTCTGGCCTCTGCCTTGCAACAGGGTAATCCATGGGGAAAAGGGAGTTTCCAGTTTCCCTGGCCTACCCTAAGGAAGTGTGGAGCTGGGTGGGGTGAGGAGGAAGGTGGGGAGGGGGGAGTAAAGGGGGATAGAAAAGACTGGGAAGAGAAAGAGGAAGCAGAAAGGAAGGAAGAAGCAGGAGACAAGAAGTCTGGAGGAGGCTCATGAGGAATAGAGACATGTGAAGAAGAAACTACTTATTCTTGGCCTTGGATTTGCACGAGGGGCTTGGGAGACATGGAAGGAGAAACTTGAAACAGACGTGCGTGAGAGACCTGTGGGGAGGCTGACAACCGCAGCTTTCTCTTGATTTTGATTTTACTCATTTCCTTACAGACTTGCCTGGCCTCTTCTGCCCCTTTCCTATGGGACCCCCCACCCCAGAGGATCTGGGCAAGCTGTCAGCCTTCAGTGGCCCTGCTTTAAGCCAACCCAGTTTGGCTGGGCATTTACCCAAGAGGGGTGGGAAACATTGGGTATTTTGTGGAGAAAATAATTTAATTACCTCTCTTCTCTTTATGGTACATTAATTATCTCTCTATTGCGCACTAATTGTATTAAAATTATTTTCTATTGAAGGTGTTATGCACCACAGTATGTTTTGTCTTTATGTGGTGAATGGCAGAACCTATACAGAGCATGCATGTTTAGGGGTTTTGAGGCGCTCCTCATATTGCCTTCTAACAATGCTATATTCAGAGTAAACAGCTGTATCAAAGATGCTCCAATTATAAGCTTCCTTATGGCAGCCTCAAAATAAGACTTATGTTGTGTTAATCCAAAATCAGTCAAGTTCTAAGGTTTTTAAATTGGCCTTTCTCACAAGCAAATAAGCAAATAAATAACAACTCTTCCCCCCTGGCAATAACCAACCTAAACAGAACATATATTTGTTTCTCTCGAGAGGGACAGATACTATTATGGGGTTTAACTTTGTTTTCTGCTTTGGTTTATATTATGTGTCTCTTTTCATTTGCTCCATTTGCCAATGAAATTGCAACATAAAGTTTTTGGTAAACCCTTTTTCAACATTGTTGACTTAAAGGAGACTGGTGTCAGTTGGTATGTGTGCACAATTTAGAATAAGGAGTAATTTTCATACTTTAAATATTCCCCTGCAGACTCTCCTCTGCTGAAGACCAGCTTCAGCTGAGGTAGTGAGGGTCTCCTACAGGAAAGGATGGTGTTGGCGGAGGTGAGAGGGAGAAAAGGAGAAAAGGTGAGGGGGGAAAGGAGAGAGGTAGGAAAATGAGGAGACGCAGACACCTGTTTAGGGTGAAAGCATCTTCTGCTGATTGTCCCAGCAGGTCTTTATTTATACATTACAGGAAAGCGGTGGGATTACATCAGTGTGTGCATAAAGCAGAAAGATAACAATCATCACATTTTTCTTAAAGACAGCTCCAGACTTTTTGATCTCTTATTGAGACTGTGATATTCACACACAAAATGTTCCTATAGGGACCAGTCTTTAATAAACAATATATTCCTATGGTGGTCAGTCATCACACAAAATATTCTTATGGTAAATCGGTTATCAAACAAAATATTCCTATGTGATCGATTATCAATAAACAAAATGTTTCTACAGTGATCAGTTAGCTGTTAGCCATTACAACTTAAGCAATCATTTTTTTAATTTCTCAAAGAACATACATCTTAAAGGTACAGGATCTAACGTTAAGGAACTAGGAGTCAGAAAAACACCAATGACGAATACACTGACATTTCCCCACCCTTAGGGATAAAACTCTTTTTTGAACTATTAAAGGAGCTTCTATTAATCACTATTCCTGTAATTGTTTTGTCAACCTAGTCTAGCATAAGAATTAGGGGAAATTTTCTTTCTTTATGGTCACCAATTATTATCCTATTAATCTTATCTAAAAAACCTTTCTATGTGAAAAAGGGTTGGGCCGACAGTTAATGGAAAGAGTAGGAAAACTTATTATTTATTACTCTATTACTTAAAATGAAACTATGTTACTTAAAACTATAGATCTTTTGTTGGGGACTGGGCAGGAAATTATTGCAGCCTTTGGTTCCCAGAATTCTTGGACGGTGACATGTTTCTTATTATTATGGGACCTAGATTTGTGGCAGCCCTCTCAAGCAGAGGAATAGTAATTACTTTATAATGTACTGTGCTGTTCTATGTAGAATGTTATTGTTATTAAACCAATCAAGTAATTATTGATTTTATATTGAATGTATATTTGGACAATTGCTGTGCTTCTTGGGAATGGCCAAAAACAAACCATTCTTCTTGGAAACAGCCATAAAAAAAAAAAAAAAAGAATCCAGCAAGAACTAGCTGTAGAATATCCTGACTTTTCAGGATTTTCTCCAACATCAGGACCTTGTCATACAATGTGGGCAGCATGGCTTTCACCATTTCCCCCTTTTTTGTTTTTGGCCATCAGTTGTAACGTCTTCAGTTCTGTGAGGGTCAGAGTGACGACTCTTAGGAGTAATTTGGTGAGGACCGGAAGCAAAAACAAAAGAGACAATAATTGGCCCTCCCTGGTGGCGCAGCGGGTTAAAGCACAGCACTGAGAAGCTGAAGCCACTTCCGCATGAGTTCGATTCCCGCCTGCCCCGGAGGTGACCACATGGCGTGGCAGACCTCTCCTGACCTGCCCGCTGCTCCCCTCAGCAGTGTACTTCGTAGATCTGCCTGTTCTGCTCCCCACTCTGTCTCTGGTGAAGCCTCTCACCACCCCTGAGCCTCTGGCCTGTACCCCAGTTCTGTATGCACAAATAAATAAATAAATTAAAAAAAAGAGAGAGACAATAATTAACAGTGATATTCCAAGGTTGATAAAAGATGGGAACCAGGCTGCTCTGGTCGTGTAATGTTGTAAAGAATGAGGTCGCAGCCTCAGAGGTTGTGGAGGATGAGACATAAGATAAACTAATTGCCTTAATCGAATCTTGAAGGGAACTAAGATCAAAAGAAACATTATTGTCCCAAACATCTAAAAGGTGATTTTTTACATTGTCCCAGGTGATGGATCATGTATTCAGAGTGGATTTGATTGCCTACATACAAAAGTGTCTCCTCCAGAACATCAACATGAGTCTCAAATTTTTTAACAATGTGTTCTTGTAAAATAAGGGCATGGGATACATTGTGTGAAAGATCAGTAACGTGAGTGGCTGTATGAACTTGTTGAACTAAAGCTGTGCTGAAGATAGCGAAAGAACAGATAATGGCTACAAGGGCAGTAATTCCTAATATTAGTGTGGCAACAAACATTTTAGGGCGGCTCAAACTTTGTTCTACTAATTGCAGGGCATAAATGCCTGAATTACCATCCATGGTGGTGGTGTTTTTTTGTTTGTTTGTTTGTTTTTAATGAACCAGAAGTACTACATAAGAAAGCTGATGAATATAGCAGGACCAATTGTAGGATTAATGCAATTTGTTGAAATACAGCCAGAACAATTAATATAATAAGCCTGATGAACAAATTGAACACACAGTTGACCTGTTCTCTGGATTAAAAGGGCTGAAGGAGGGTCCATGCAAGCAGTGACAAAAGAGATGTTAGTTGGATGCCTTGGTCTCCTGAAAAAGATTTTGTTGGTGGCTGCAAGGAGTCTAAACAATTCAGGATCAACACGAGTATGTTAGATGTTGACACAAAAAACATAGGGGAGATCTATCCCACAGAATACCACCTAGTAAATAGTTCAGAAAGTGGAATATAATTGTTAGTTCAATTGTATATAGGTGAGCTGTGTAGGAACATTCTATAGTCGTCAGGAAGTGTTGATGTTGAAGCAGCTGAGAAGCCAAAACCTGCAGAATCAATCATTCATTTATACCAGGGTGGGAAATTGTGGTAACGATTAATGCTGTCCCATGGGATATTTTGATCAAGGAAGGACCACCTAGGGATGGAAAGAAGAATAGGAACATGAACAATCATATCGCAAAAATTATGTTTTCCAATGAACACCAATTTTAGTACCCAGAGATCTCTGTGGTAGGAAACCAAGATTGGAGAATCTGTCAATAAACTTCTGTAATTAAGAGGAAGGCATCCGTCTAGAAAATTAACAGTATTAGAACTAAAACACATGGGGACGAGATCTGATCTGCCATGAAAAAGAGAAATTGTGGTTAGATTTTTCTAAATTAAGTAAGTTAGAATCTCCTCCTAAATGATCAGTATAATTAGCGAATACACGAATTGAGGGGAAACCCCAGGGAGTGGGTGGGATGTAGGATGGGGTGGGGGTGGGGGGTCAGGGATGTATGCTCAATATTAAGAAGATGAAACTGACATCACCTGGCATAAAATAATCACTAACATGGCCAGGAACATATTTTTGGGAGTGAGGTGGGCACCTTAGCTTTTAAGATCTGACTATCATGATGAGTGAGGTTTTTGAGTTGTCCCCATGATGGGGTCTGCAGCCCGAGTAGCTGGAGTTGGAGGTGAAGACAAAGGTCAGTTGTTCTGGCCACTTATAGCGAAGCAGGTGAAGAGGTGGCACCAAGGCATCTAAGGATGAGGAAGATGCAGGTGGAGGTGACAGAGATCTATGTCGGGGCCAAGATGGGCTCCTGCTGGACATGATGTGGGATCGGTTTGTCAGGAATCCAAAAGCGTGCGTCTGAGTCCTGTGGAAATACAAGCACAGTCTCGCCCTCAGGTTAGTAGCACATCAGCCCCTTCCAGGAGCAGGTTAGTAAATTCTTTCACTTGACCAGTGGCTTTGGGCAGCAGTTATCAGGATTTTAATGTTTGGTGACAGGAGAAACATCATGTGAGTCACAGTTTAAATAATTAATAATAAATAGGGCATGGCTTAGGATGTGGTGTGTAAGGTTATACTTAAATTTGAGTTTTGTAATTTTAAAATTGGGTTTTTAAGGTCTGATGAACTCTTTCGACTATGGTTTGTCCCTGGGGATTGTAGGGAATTCCTGTGGTATGGGATATTTTAAATGAACTGTAAAAATTTTTTGAAGGCAAGAGAAGTATAAACAGGTATAGTATCTATTTTAATGGCCTTAGGCTTACCAGCATACGCAAAGCAAAACATTAAATGCTGAGACGTAGCTTTAAAAGCTTTTCCTGATCGAGCTGTAGCCATAATGAGCTGGGAGAAGGTATCTACAGACATGTGGACAAAACTAACTTTTTTAAAGCTGGGAACATGAGTCACATCCATTTGCCAAAAGTTATTAGGTCTAAGTCCCTGTAGTTAACCCCTATGGGAAGTGAAGGATGGGTAGCAGAGAGCTGACAATTTTAGGAAAAAATTAATGGCTGTTTCTTTAAGAAGTGTAAGGGCAGGTTGGGAGGTAAATGATATTTAATTTCAATCCTCATCTAGCTGAAACAAATAGTCATGTTGTTTTTTAGCATAAGGTATAATTAAAGAATGGAATTTACGGCCAAAAAGTTCTGCCTTTCGTAATTAAAAAAGGCGACCAGAGTGGTATAAACACAACTTTTTTAGTAGTTACTGGGAAATAGATCCATTCCAAAGGTCCCTGTTGCCATAACACCCCTGTAGGAATGTGGGCTGTGGGCAGGACTATGAAGTCCCATTGTTTTGAGTAGTTTAATTTTTGTAAGTGTTGCTTGTTAATAGTTAACTTAACCTTAGAAAGGGCCATCTTTTGCCTCAGATGTTAGCTGTCTAGGAGATTGGCATCTCCTCTCAGGATATTAAAAACAGGATGAAAATCAACGGTTGTCAATTTTAGGTAAGGTCTGACCCAATTTATGTCTCCTAACAATTTTTGAAAATCATTTAATGTTTTAAGAGAATCCGGTTTTAATTGCAGATGCTGGGGTGAAGCTGAGGTAGTATTAACAATGTGTCTCAAGTAATTTTTTGGAGGATCTGTCTGAATTTTTTTTGGGGGGAGGGGGGCTATTATAAATCCCAAAATATTGTTAAGCAGGAGGATAAGGCATTTAAAACCTGACTTAACAAAGAATATTGTGAATGGCTAATTAAAATATCATCCATATAATGGATGCAATAAACTTGAGGGTATGTTTTTCTAAAAATTCAGTTAAGGCCAGATCTACACATTTTTGACACTAAGTCGGACTATTTTTTTATTCCCTGAGGCAACACCATCCACTGGAATCTTTGATACAGATGCTTAAGATTTGAGGATGGGACACTAAAGGCAAATCTCTTCCAATCTTGAAAAGCTAAAGGAATAGTGAAAAAGCAGTCCTGTAAATCTGTAAATATGACATGATCTCTCTTTGGGACAGCAATGGGAGACGGCAGTCCTGACTATAAACTTACCATAGTTTCCATGGTGACATTTAGAGCTCTCAAATCCTGTAGCAGTCTCCATTTGTCCGATTTTTTTTTTTTTATGACAAATGCCAGAGTATTCAATGGACTGTTTGTGGGCTCTATCTGCCCCTTAACCAATTGTTCTTGCACAAGAGTAGTTACAGCCTTAATTTTTTCTTCTGTAAGGAGCCACTGCTCTACCCATACTGGATTGTCATTTTTTTAGACAAGGCCCTCTCTTGATGTTTTTTAAGAGACCTTAATTGGATAAATCCAAACCATTGAAATACAGTATTGTAGGACAATGATCAACATTATTTACAATTTATATACATATTAAATACATATCAAAAAGAATAAGGTTTTTTATACACATTTTAGAAAAACAATGTTAACAGTTATGTTTATGCCAAAGGTTTATCTTTTTCCTCCTCCAGCCATCTGTTCCTTCTGCCACTGAAGACAGTGGCTTTGGGGCTTTTATGTACAGCTGTAGGAGAAGGGGTGGAGGCAGATGACAAGTTTCTAAGAGCAAGACTGAATCTATCCATTCATTTGCTTAGGGAAGGAATCAAAGACCATCTTGAGGTTAAGGGTGTGAGGCTGGAGAGTTAGGGGCTGATACAGAACAGCTGCAGGGCCATAGGAACATCAAAGCTGTTTAGAGAGCTAAAACATCATTGGAAAAATCTAAATGGGGGCTTAGGCTTCATCGATTGTGTTGGAAGCAAGGGCAGGTTGCCCAGCATGTTTCCAAGTGGCCTAATTATCTATTTTCCTAAAGACAGGAAATCTTTGCTGATCTTTACAGCTGTGTCACCACACACACAGAGTGGGAACTGCAAGGTCTGCTTTTGATGTATATGTAGATGGACCCTGAAGAACGATATTTTCTTTAAATTGTGAAATTCTGTTTTTCCCTCCAAAATGAATTTCCCCCCTTCTGGAGACTTTTTAACTTTACTGGAATGGACAGAAAGAGGGTTCTGTCCTCTGGGCCCTCATGTAGGAGGCATCAAAGAATGTCTTCACTTCATAACCTCCCTGGTGTTGACTTGATTCTACTCCACCCTAGGGAGGAGAGGAAGATTAGCTCCCCTACAAATGGATCATTTAGGTTCGGTCCTTAGTTATAAAAAAAAAAAAAAAAGGTGGGGGGTGTTACTCCACAATTCAATTATGTTTGTGTAATTTCCTAGTGGCAAGGTCTTTATTTTTCAAATATTATCATCCATTTCAGAGGATGTGGCACACTTCCTGGCACTCACAGAACCTCAATGGCCATCCTATGGCAGTCCTTGGAACTCAGTTATATATTATACATTTGTTTTCTGGGCAGAATGACTTTCAAGGAGTAGCTAGAGTTTGAAATTTCAAATCATGAACCAAAACTAAATGATTAGAAAACCATCTGGGGCCCTCGCTGATGGCACCATAAGTTCAAGTGAAGTACTACACGCTGGCCACAGCCACTTCAGTGCAAATTCCATCCTCACCCAGGAGGCAATCCACATGGCGCAGCAGACCTCTCCTGTCTCACCCACTGCTCCCCTCAGAAGTGAACTTCCTCAATCTGCCTGTTCTGCTCCCCAGTCCATCTGTGGTGAATCCTTCACCACCCCCTGCTTCTCTGGCCTGTACCCCACGTCTGTATTCATAAATAAATAATCTTAAAAAAAAAAGAAAGAAAACCATCTGGACTTGAATACTAAAACCATATCTAGAATATATTTTATTTTATTGGGTGCATTATATCAGCATCTCTTTATTCAATTATCCTTTCTTTAGATAAGTAAGGTAACATTGGTTTATATTATTTTTTGTATTTTGGAGGTATAATATCCCCTACATCCATGCTGTACCTGTAGCACCTCCACCACTGAGCACCTGCAGTCCATGCCTTTGTCCATCCTCTACCTGCCCACTCTGTGCTCACCCTTTTCTCTGCCCCCTCTAAGTGTCTCAATTCCATAGTCAACTATCAAGGGACAGTTTTTTGAGGATGGCAGTGTTGGAAGCTTTGTCTGGTTTCTCTATATTCCATTAAAGTGACAACAACCTTATTCATCTTTCTTCTGACATTTCACTTAGCGTACTCCCTTTGATCTCCATCCAGGTTGTCACAAATAACATAAGTTTATCTTTTTGGATTGCTGAGTAGATTTTCCTTGTGTATATATACCACATCTTCTTGATCTATTCATCTATTTTAGAAAAAGGTTATTTCTATAGTTTTGCTATTGTAAGTATACAGCAATAAACATGGGTGTGTACTCAAATTAGTGTATTTGTATTCTTGCAGTGAACAGTTTCAACTGGAATTTAATTGTATGATAGATCCATTTTTAATCTCTCAAGAAATGTCCATTCTGCATTCCGCAGGGGGAGGATGAATTTATGGTCCCACCAGCAATGTAAAAGGGCTCCTTTTTCTCCACATCCTCACCAGCACGTACTATCTCTGGTCATTTGGTATGGGATATTTTTATAGGTGTGAGGTGGTATCTCATTGTAATTTGGATTTGCATTTCCCTGATAAGTAGTGATGAATATTTCTTCATGTGCCTGTTCTCCATCTGTGTCTTCTTTGGAAAAGTGCCTATTTAGCTCTCTTGCCCATTTTTTATTAGGTACTTTGTTTTCTTTTTCTTGAGTTGTTTAAATTCTTTATAGATCTTTGATATCAGTCCCTTTTCAGATGTCTGGTGTATATTTTCCATTCAGCAGGATTTCTTTTTGTCTTAAAGTTTCTTTCCTGTGCACAAGCATTTTGGTTTGATGTAGTGCCAATTGTTAATACTCAATTTTGTTTTCCTTGCTGTTGGAGATTTATCTGCTAGGACATCACTGTGAACAATTGTGAATTGTTTTGCCTAAGTTTCCTTCTACATATTTTATGGTTTCTAGCTTCATTTTTGCATTTGGTTGTCCAATTTCCCAACACCATTTTCCCTGTCCCAGTATATATTCTTGGCTCCATTATTATATATTAACCCATATTAGTGTGGGTTTATTTCTGGGTTCTTGATTATACTCAACTAGGCTCTGTCTGGCTTTGTTCCAATATTATGTTATTTTAATTAGTTTAGCATAGTATAATCTAAATTATGGAAGTATAATACCTCCATTTTCCCTCTTTTTTTTTTTTTGCCAGAGTTGCTTTGGCTCTTTAGGGTCTTTTGTGGTTACTTTCATTACTTTCAGTAATGTTTGTTCTATTTCTTTAAAGAATGCCATGCAGATTTTCATAGAGATTGCATCGAATCTGTGTAATGCCTTGGGTAGCATGCTCATTTGACTATGTTGATTCTTCCAACACATGATCAGAGAATATCATTCCATTTCTTTGTGTCTTCTTTTTTTTCAACAATGTTTTATGGTTTTCTTTGTACATATCCTTCACCCTTTTGGTAAATTTACACTTAGGTATTTTGTTGTTGTTTTTTTTTTTTTATTGTTCGTTTTTTTTATTGTTCGTTTGTTTGTTTAGTATGATTGTGAATAGGGTAGTTTTCTGTATTCCCTCCCCTCCTAATTCATTGTACAAAAGAAGGCAACTGATTTTTGCGTATTGATTTTATAGCTTGTCACTGAAATGAACTGACTTATTCCTTCAGTTAGCTTTTCAGTGGTGTCTTTAGGGTACTCTGCTTTCAAATGTTGAACACTTGTGTCCCTGAAATAAATCTCACTTGTGCATGGTGTATAATTCTTGTCATGCATCATTGGATTGGATTTGCAAAGTTTTTGTTAAAGATTTTTGCATTAGGTGCACTAGAGGTATTGGTCTGTTCTTTTATTTTTTGTGTGTGTTGTCTATTTGGTTTTGGTATTAGAGAACTGTTGGCATCATAAAATGAGTTTGGGAGTATTCCTTCTTTCTCAGTCTTTGAAAAAAATTTGATCAGGATAGGTATCAGTTCATCTTTGATGTTTTGGTTGAATTCATTTGACCATTTAAAGCCTGCTGATCTTAGGCTTTTGTTTTTGGGGGATAGTGTTGATTACAGTATCAATTTCTTTGTTTATGATTCATCTGTTTTTTATATTTCTTCCCTTTTATATTTCTTCCCTTTTATATTTACTCTTGGATAGCTATGTAATTCCAAGAATTTGTCTATCTCTTCTAGATTACTGAAATAATTGGCATATATCTGTTGACAGTACACTTTTATTCTCTGAATTTTTGTGGTGTCTTTTTTAACTTTTCTTTTTTACTCTGAGATTTCTTCACTTTTTTTTAGTCAGGCTTACTAGAGGCTTGTCTGTTTTGTTTTGTTATTTTCAAAGAACTGGCTTTTGGTTTCAATGACCTACTGGACTCTTTTTTTCCTTAATTTCTGTTTCATTTCTTTTTATTATTTTCTTATATTGGCTTTTTGTTTTATTTGCTCTTCTTTTTCTAGTCCCTTGAGTTGGAAAGTAAGGTTATTTATTTGAGCTCTTTTTTTGTTTCTTGACATAGTCCTGTATAGCTGTATACTCCATTTTAAAACTGCTTTTGCTGTGCCCCATAAGTTCTGAAAGTTGTGTCCTCTCCATCGTTTTTCTAGAGGTATTTATTTTATTTCTTCTTTGAATTCCTCATGAAGTCACTAATCTTTCCATAGGGTGTTGTTAAGTCTCCAGGTATTAATGACTTCCTGCTTTATTTTTGATACCTTTATTGTCAGAAAAGAAGCCTGGTGTGATTTCAGTCTTCATGAGTTTCTTGATACCAGCCTTGTAACCTAACTTGTGGTCAGTTCTGGAGAATGCCCATGTATTCTTGAGAAGAATATGTGCACAGCTTTTTGTGTGTGTGTACTGCAGTTCCCTATGAATTAGGCATATATTGCCTAATTCTTTGTTTAAAGCTAGTATGTTCCTGTTTATTCTCTGTCTAGTGATGTATCCATTGGTATGAGTGGAGTTTGAAATATGGCAGGGTTCTCTCTGGGCTGAAATAAAAGTGCCACTTCATAAGGACTATGGTCCTTACTGAAACCCCAAGGTTAATCCCCTTCCTTGACATCCCATCATTTAGAGACCACCTGTGTTGGTCCCGGTTCACATATTTTTCTACACATGAAAATGCCACTGTCTACAGCACTACGTGTTTTTACTAGGTTGTTACATATTCTCAAGTATTTCTTAATAAATGTGACATATTATTAATTTACTGTATTAATTCTTTATGACTACTAGGAAACATAATTTATTAGATAACTAAATGATAAACTCGGTTGCATAAGATTGTAACATTCAGAAGAGCTATTTAAGCACCACAAATACATTAAATTAGGCATTAAATTTTTCATAAATATTGTAATGAACATGACAGAGAATTTTAAATGTTTGTTGATATGTATGCTTTCATGATTTTATGTATAAAGTAAAATATTTCCTCTTTTGAAAATGATTAAATGAATTGAATGGAGAGCTAAAAGAAGAATCTATGAAACTAGAATGCTAATCAAAAGCTCAAATGAGGATCAGAAAGTATAAGACAACTGAGTAGTGAACTCACATTATAACTTCCTTAATTTTCATTGACTGACAGATCCATAGAAACATATATAATAACTTAGCAGAATATCTGTTTATCAGAAATTATGGAACAGGAAATGTATCTTCCAAAATAGAAAGCTTTGATAAGTAAGGAGAAAAGAAAAAAAGGAAAGAAAGAAGAAATAATATTGTATGTTCTCTGAGTTCCAAATGCTATAAATGGATCTCAGCTAAGAATGTAATGTCACTAAATCTGATTAAGTAAAATGTCATTTGTTATCACAACACTGATAAATTTAGCATTGTGTGTGTCTTATTTAAAGCATTAAGCTTGCTATTACAGTGGTATGCTCCTGCAGCTTTGCTTAACAACCCGGAAAATCCATCATACAGAGTCCATTTTTCAAACAAATCTAAATCCTTTCTCTTATATCCCCAACCCTGTCTATGCTATTGAAATTCCTCCAGACTGGAAATGCAAAACACAAAGTAGAAAGAAACAGCCATGTTACAAATGTGTAAACACAAAAGTCTATTTATTGTAACACTGAAAATTTAAAATACAGGTGTGTTCTATGAACAATTCTTGAACAAAATTAAACTAGTCCTTTTAATTTTAATATTCACTTTCTAATCCTTATAATGCCTGACATACATATCACACATGTCAAAACAAAGTTGACTTTTATTCGTACCTCTGCTATACTCAGGTTTTGATGAGCTGTCATTTGTCATTTCTGAAATTTTATATTTTAATTTCACTGGTCTAAATTTTATATAATCTCACTGGGAAAAAATCAGTAATAAACCATGAATTTATTTTCAGAGTAAATTAAGTCAAAACCCAATGTTGTGGTTATTATTATCATCAACAAAGCTAGTGAAGGAGCAATTTCTATGGGACTTCAAGCAGAAGTGTATCTAAAAAAAAAAATTCCCTCATAAATGTAAAGAGAGGATCTTTAACAACTGCCACAGCCATTTTTTTTTTTAATTGAGAATACTGCTGAAGCCTTGGGAAGAGCAGGTGAATTATTTGTGAACATTGAAATGATATAGAAAAAATAATGCAAGTATCTTTGAAAACACGTATAATAGTAAGTTTGAAACTAAGGTCATGATATGCTTATTTCTTATACTTTTAACAGACTTGATAAAATATCTTTAAGGTTTGGGTTTGTTTTGTTTTGTTCATTAACTTTAGAGACATAAAAAAGGAACACAGAGTTACAAAAAAGGAGACAATACAACCCTACTTCTGGATGCTTTTTTTTCCCCACACACATCATTGGTCATTTTTGTACAGAAATTGATTTCTTTATTTTTATTTTACACACACACACACACACACACACATACACACACACATCATTCTTCACTTTTGTACAAGTATGCTTTCTCTTCTTAGTTGTAGTCCCTGTGAAATTCCCACCACCAATTCCCCCAAGTAGCCCACATAGTTCTCCCACCACTATATCACCCGTGAACAATCACCATATTCCCTGTGCTCGTCCCTCCTCCGGCCACTCACTCTAACCACTGCTTTCATTTCTGACCAGAGAGAGGGGCTGTGGTATTCTCATTAGTCAGTGACTAACCAACCCCACTACATACATGGAACACCTAGAAAATTATCTGGGAAGCCTGAAAATGTTCCCAAATTTTAACTTTGATTTTTTTAAAAAGTGAGAAAGTCATACATATTCATCACACAGATTTCTACAGAAAAATGTGCAGTTTATCACCATCCAACCTCACAATGTTGGATATTCTTTTCCTCTTACTCTATTTCCTACATAATATGTGTTTTTACTAGTTTTATGGATGCATAATTCATATAAAATAAAATTAATGGATTTTGCTATGTAGACATCAATTATTTTTAGCAGGTGCATATGCTCATGTAAATCCCAAATTAAAAAATGGAACATTTCACACCCCAGTATTTCTCTGTTTCTTTCCTGACTAAACCCTATTACCCCCAACCCCAGGAAGTACTAATCTGGTTTCTATCATCACAGCTTGTTTCTCACTGTTAGAAAATTTCATTTAATGAAACTACATAGTGCTTTTGGATTTATTCAACATAATGTTAATTCATGTTATTGTTTACATCAGGAGCTTGTTCATTCTTATTGTCAAGTAATATTTTGTGTGCCAGTATATCACATGAAAAACACAAAAATATTTACTCATGTTCTACAGATAGAGATTTTAGTGCTTTCTATTAATTTTATTATTGTAAATATAATGTCATCATTTTTGTAAGCTCTTTTTACAGATGTAGATTCATTTCCTTTGGTTTAAAAACTCAAAATAAATTTGCCAGGTTGTTTCTTGAAATTGCTAAAATGTTCGGTAAATTTGCAACTAACTTTATCTAACTTTATAAGAAATTGCTAGACTCTTACAAAATATGGCACCATTTTACATTCTCACCAATAGTTTTTGAGAATTTCAGTTGTTCCCAATCCTAAGTAATAGTTGATAGTATTAGGTTTTTTTTCCTGTCCATTTGTTAGATGTGAGCAATATCTTATTTGACTTGAATTCATAGTTTCCTAATTATAAATGATATTTAACATTTTTTCATGTGAATTTTGGTTATCTGAACACCTTGTTTTTAATTGTCTTGCAAATGCTCTTTTATATTGAATTTTTAACTGGATTTTTACTATTGAGTTATGAATTCTTTATATATTATGCATAAATTTTCTTCAGATGTGTCATTAATATTTTCTTCAAATACATATCCTAATATTTTCATGTTTTACTATCCTTTGAAATATACAATTTTTATTAAAAATGGAACTTATCCATTTTTTATTAATAATGCATTTTGGCTTCTTTCTAAGGAATTCTTTCAGAGTTATTCTCTCTTAATTCCTTTAGAAATTTTTGTTTTTATATTTATGCCTCTTTACCTTCATCTCATTTTTTGTGTATTATGAGACTAAAGCCAAATTTGCTTTTTCTATACTTGTTTACTCAGCTATATCAGAAATAGTTTTTGAAAATACTTGACCTGGTGTGTTTTTTAAGTTTTTTAAAAGATTTATTTTATTTATTACCTATTTATTTGTGCATATAAGCTGTGGGCCACACCTCTGGTATGGGCCAGTGGTGTGGTCGGTGAAAGGATTCACCAGAGGCAGAGTGGGGAGCAGAACAGGCAGCTCTACTGAAATATACTGCTGAGGGGAGCAGCAGGTGGATCAGGAGAGGTCTGCTGTGCCATGTGGGTCAGCTCCCTGACTAGGCTGCAATGGTTGCCAATAGTTTGATAGTGCTGAGATTTAACCCCTTACACCAAGAGGGATGCCCCTAACATGGTGTGTTTTAAATAAATTTAAGATATTTAAGCTATATGTGCATTTAACTGGGCACTCTTGTTTATTTCTCATGTCAGTATTACATTATCATTATTATTATGGTTCTATGTGATGGCACGTATTGGATGATTTGTTCTTTTCCAAAATATTTTAGCTTTTTTAGGTACTCTGAATTTCCACATGCATTTTATAATTAGTTTATTAGCTTATACACAGCAGTCAACTGGGATTTAATTAGGGATTGTATTGATTCTGTAGATAAATTATGAGAAGTGACATGCTAGCAGTTTCAAGTTATCTAAGTCATGATGATGATATGCCTTAATTTACTTATGTCTTTTTTTTTAAGGTTTATTTATTTGTGCATACAGAACTGGGGTACAGGCCAGAGATGCGGAGGGTGAGAGGATTCACCAGAGACAGACTGGGGAGCAGAACAGGCAGATCGACGAAGTACACTGCTGAGGGGAGCAGCGGGCGGGTCAGAGAGGTCTGCCACACCATGTGGGCAGGCGGGAATCAAACTCATACAGAAGTGGTTTCAGCTTCTTAGTGCAGTGCTTTAACCCACTGCGCCACCAGAGAGGGCTTACTTATGTCTTTTTAATGTCTGCTTGCAGTACTTTCTAGTTTTAATTGTTCATGCTTTGTCCATTCCTTGGATAAGTTCTCCATTCCCCTGAGAATTTTTTTATTTGATTTTTAGGCTACTGGAATTGTTTTTATTTCTTATTTCAGTCATTTATTTTTGGTACTTAAAAAAGCACAATTGGATTTTGTGCAACATACTCTAATCTGACATTTGCCACTTCCATTTCTTAGGTCTAGACCTTTTATAAATCATTAGGATCTTCCCATATAAGCTGTGTCACCTATGAGTAATGACAGTTTATTTCTTAATTTTCAGCCTTTATTGTTTCTGAAGTATTTTATTTTCTTGCTTCAATGAGTGGGGTAGGGACTCAAGAAAATGTAAATTGAAGTAATGCTTGAGTAACCAAAAAAAAATATTTTCCTTGGATTTTTAAACTCAAAAAATATTACAAAATAATATATTATAAATCTAAATCTGAGTTTACAAATGAAAATAGAAAAAGGAAAGAGGTAACCCAAGACATCAAAGAGTACTTCTCTGATTTTGAAAGGCAGTTGGATTTTGCACTGTTAATCTGCTGTTACTCATTATCTACTCATCATGGTCAGGACACACAGAAGGTTCTGGCTGCCTTTTTACTTGAGAAATCTTAAAGTTGTCTTTGTTTTTCTAAAGATACATTTAACTCACCTGCTGATGAAGAGCTTAGTTTCTATTCATATTTATCTACAATTGGAAAGACAGTATTAATAGTGGTAATTGGCAGTATCATAAAATACTAGTTACAGTAAATTACAGCTACTCGAAGTTCTTTACATATATTGCCATTTAATTCTCAAAGAGTATTCAAATTGCTATTCTAATTTATTATTCTATGTAATCCAATTCTGAACCATGAGAATGTCTTTGCACAGGGGAGTTCATTATACAAGATATCCATCACGAGATTCAACAACTGGATTAGTGAAGCTAGACCCCCAAATAGCAGGAATGCTGTGGTTATATAAGAGGTGAAGGAAAAGTGGAGGTTCCTATTCCCAGGTTCTAGGAGGTGCTGGGCAACCTTGACCACGTCAAGGTATTTACTTTCCCAGCATTGTGTTTACCATGTTCCCAGGAATGCCTTTGGAGAAGAAAGAGAACAACAGATGGCTGGCTTAATTCCACTTATTTCCAATTTTTCATCTAAGGAAGCTTTTGTTGTTCTTATTACAATATAGAGGGAATGTGACTAGATATACCTATAGCTGATGTCTGTTGGAAATCTTTTGTTTCTCTCAAATTCTAGGAGAAAAAAAAAATGTATTGCCATCCTGTGTTCAAAATTGGAAACATTTCATTTGGAAAGAGTCTCAAAATTATCACTGTGTATGAAAAGAATGTTTATGAAAGTTACAGATACTGCTGTGAAGAAGGAAACTGGTTACAGTGATATGAGAATGCCAGTTCCTCTCCTGGTGATTAGGTTTATATCAATATTGTACTGTTTATAAGCAGTAATACAGATTTAAAGGCTATTGCTCTCCATATTTTCCAACTAAATTTAAGTGTTATTTCTATACTTACAATGATGAGACAAAAATGTTTGTGAGGTATGGGAGAAACAGATTTCAACTTTGATAAAAGGGATAATTTGTTTTGATTCAAAATAGAAGAGAGCAGAAACCCATGGTGGATTCGTAACTTTATCAGACTGAGACTCACCTCTCATCCTCCAGAAAAATGATCTGTCCTGAGACTGCTGCAGACAGAGGCCACTCCACATTTCCCTTTCTTAGTGTAGGCATCAACTCACAGACATGTCCTCACTTCAGACACAGTGTTGACATAAGGTGAATAGTGCCTGAATGGCAATAGAAAATAGATGCCAGCTATTCAAAACAGAGAAGATGGATAAAAACAAACAAACAAAAAGGAACAGGAAAGAATTTATGTCTTATGGTTATTTGACTTCTGGTCAGTTTGAAGTTACATTTTTCATCTCTATTTATCCTTTCTCACAAGTTTTCTATCCTTTCAAATACCTATCACATATCACAATTTGCAAATTTTTATCTAAGACACAATGTGTCCAGAAGGCATTACAGATGTCCTATGTCACTATTCCCATTTAACAACTCAGGGAAAATTTTCATTCATTAGGTGTGGTTTGTTTTTTTTCTCAAGCTGAGATTATTCTAGCTCCTCTCCTCTCCTAGCATGTTGGTGAAAGCATACACTTTACAACAAGCACATCAGTCCATGAATACTTAGATTTCCTTAACAAAATACTCTGTCCTCAATATACCTTTCCTGCCCGATTTGTAAATCAGCCCACAGAGATTGAATTATTCCATTTATTGCATTGCATTCTAATTGGTTATTTTAGTTCCATATTCTTTTTCTTACCAATTTAACTTCTCCTAGAATAGGTACATTAAGACATTAAAAATAGATATACTGGTCGTCCCTGGTGGCGCAGCGGGTTAAAGCACAGCACTGAAAAACTAAAGCCACTTCCACATGAGTTCGATTTCCGCCTGCCCCGGAGGTGACCACATGGCGCGGCAGACCTCTCCTGACGCGCCCGCTGCTCCCCTCAGCAGTGTACTTCGTCGATCTGCCTGTTCTGCTCCACACTGTGTCTCTGGTGAAGCCTCTCGCCGCCCCTGAGCCTCTGGCCTGTACCCCAGTTCTGTCTGCACAAATAAATAAATCTTTAAAAAAAATAGATATACTAATGCATTGAACATACCAAACTATCCACAATAGAATTCTTTGGATAATGTGATGAGACATGAATATATTTCACTTAGAGTAACTGTCCTTTCAACAAATATTTTGCACAATAAGATGTTATATTCAAGAAAGGTGCCAAAAACGTCATAAAAATTATATCTAACAAAGAAAATCTAGTATTTTCCTGCTAATCAGGAATTAACAAAACACTTTCAAAGAGCCCTTAATATAGGATAAAATATCTGTACAGCAAAATTACAGATTATGAGAGCATCCTATTTCCAAATCATTGGCAGGGCAAGATGGGGAGTGGATTGTGAGGAAGAAGACCCATCTACATAAAGTAAAGGAGGAGTCCAGTGGCGAATGCCTCCCCGGAGCACTGAGTATCAGCCCATCAGGCAGGACATCACTTGCTTCATCTTGTTATAGCTGGGGCCTTGTTATAGCTCAAGACAGGAGGACAACAAAATGTTTACTCCAAGAGTACAAGAGAGAGAGAAAGAGGGGAGCTGGAAAGGCGGGAGGCAGAGAGGAAGGAAATAAATTAAGTCTTTATGGGCTTTAAGAACAAAAGCTACTCTTTAAAAATCTATTATGAATTTACCATTTAACAAATACCATCAATGCTGGAAGCAGTTCTGCCCACAAAACTCATAGCATAGGAGGAAAGAAACACAGATAGGATTAATTAATTAATTAAGGATTAATAGGGATTCCAGGGATTCTATTTTTTGTAATAATAGTTTTAATTTTTTAAAAAAGGCCAAAGACCTTCTGTTTTAGGTTTTTGCAGGTTACCTGTAAATGAAAAAAAAAAATGTTGCATTGGAAGGTTTGGAAACAAATTATGCAGTTAAATAGGTGGAAACAACTGATCTGTGAAGGAGGTGATGGTCACATGGGTCTTCCCGCTCTCGCTGTAATGGCAGAGCAGACACCCACACAGCTATAGAGGGCACCCTGGCAGCTGCAACAAACCCAGGGCCGGGTTGGCAGGCTTCGACCCAGCAAGCGGAGCAGGTTACCCAGGTACGGATTTGGAATGAACCACTGTCTCCTTATTTTATGTGGATCTGTGATATCTTGTGCAGTGTACACATGAGCTTGTTTACCAAGTGGAACTAATAAAAAGCCAGGGAAGGTTTGAGCTGGCCTTCTTCCCACTGGAGGCTGTCGTGTCTCAAAGGCTGCAAATGGAACCATCAACAGTCTACAACCATGACTGAAGGAAGATTAGACTATGCCTGGCCCAAGTCAAGAAAAACAGATTTTAAATATGAGTAGCCAGGGGGCACTTTGGGCTAATGCTCTCTGTTCTCTGGCTTTCCTGTGCAGTTGGTGTCATCAGTCAGAAAACATGAGGTATGGAAGGTGACCTCAATGCAATAGCAGCTGGAACCATGACAACATGTGGTATAAATGTACGGATGGTCTTCTAGAGATAGCACCTGGCAGTCTGGCAGGTCAATTTATAAATCAGCCTGGAGTTTTTCTATCTTCTACCTACAAGTAGTTTGAAAAATTGGAGATTGTTATTTTCTGTGACGATCATGGATGGTGGGTCAGGATTGGCACTCCAGCCATTAGTGAGTTGAATTCAAAACACTTGGGTGGCTGAGTACTGTGGTTCTTCTCTGGAAAGTTTGCACCTGCTGTCTCCTACAACCTGCGCTTGAAAACCATTTATTCCCAGAAGTTCAGGTCAGGCTATTAATACTGCAACCATATTTGTTCATTTAATGATCTAAACTTAATGTTGCCCTGTATTCCAAGTAAAGAGTAAAAATAGAACCAAATCCGAACTCAACATAAGAAAAAAAGAATAGATTAAAAATTGGTGCCAAAGGATAATACCACTGCATGGAATCAGCAATAACTATAGACTAGAGTATAGTCTGGCTTTAATTAACTTTAAATTAGCTTTATATAAAAATAAATTGGTTTTGAATCTATAAGATTAAAGTGATAACAGAACTAGCTGAAAGAAATCTTACTTTTTAAGTCTTCTCAATCAAGCCTGAAGACTCATGAAATAAAAACAGAAATTGTGAATTACCAATTCATTTAAATTGCAGGTTATTTATGCTTATTTGATTTTGTGACATGTTTTAGCAGGCATTTTTAAATATTAAAGACTATCAGTTAGATATGTAATGAAAATTAATACCATATTCAAGAGAGTCATTTGAAAGATACAAGTGTTTTTCTAGCTTGGAAAATTCAGTCTGCTAAACGAGTAGGAAAGTCTGTGGATTATTGTTTATTGTAATAAATTTGATAATTATTAACAATAAGTTATTGTTAATGATAATATAATCTACTCTGAAGGATGTTTTGTATTTTCATTATTTTATCAAAATTAGGACAAGTTTTAATTCCAGTAAAACATCCCCCCACTGCCTGTGTTTCTTTTATCATTGCTCATCTTTTCACATGCAACTATCAGAACTTATCACTGTCACATTCTAGCTCATTCCTATTACAAATTAGGTGTACTCTAACTAAATGCACAATAAATCATTCTTTATTAAGTTTCCTAAATATAATTATGCAGATATCTAAAACAGAATTTCACTACCAGTCTAAAAAGATGTTCACTTTTCTAGTCTGATGGCTCATATTGCACATTAAAGTAAGTGCAGCATAGCAGGGACACTGGACATTCCATTGCTAAGTGCATGGGATGAACATGGATAAAATGGCTTTTATCCATGTGATTGTGAGTAGTGACTGTTGTGAATTCACTTTATGATTCGAGTATATTAGTCAGTAGCTCTGCATGAGAATTAAATTTTGGATTTCTGCTACTATTTTGATTGGATCTTTTACCTATTTTCTTTTAAGATTTATTTATGCATACAGAACTGGGGTACAGGTCAGAGGTGCAAGGGCAGTGAGAGGATTCACCAGAGACAGTGAGGAGCAGAGCAGGCAGTTAAACAAAGTACACTGCTGAAGCAGGCGAGACAGGAGAGGTCTGCCACACCATGTGGATCACCTCCTGGGTGGGGGATCGAACACTGCCCCAAAGCGGCTGTGGCTTGCTTGCAACGCTGAGCTTTAACCTGTTGTGCCACCAGGGAGAGCCTTTTCTTTTCTATTTTCTATTCTATTTTCTTTTTCTACTTGAATTTAGTCATGACAGGCATACCCCTGGAATAGCTCACCAATAATTCCCTCACTTCTCCCACAATTCTTAGAAATGTACATTGATGCTAAAATATTCATAGAGTCAGGAAAGTCTAAAATTTGAAAAGTCCTAGTGCTAAATCTCACAATTCACCTACAAAGATAGGAATACTGAAAGAGTCTAAAATCTGTGTCCACAGTGTGAACTTGTTCAGACCTTGGATCCTGCAACACCTGGTGAGATACCCCAGTGATCTTTTGTGAAGGAGTATGTGAGCACTGGACCCAGACCTCATATATGCAGTTGCCACATAGTGGGGATCATTTCTGAGCCTCAGTTTCTAACTGGACAAGGTTGTTGTGAGAATTTAATAAATGCATGTGTATAAAATTCAGTCATAGTATATGGTACAAAATAGTTGGGATTATATATTTCAAATTTATATAATTCACATAAGTAATTGATATACAAAGTATATACAATTCAAAGTTATATGTATATGTACATATATCTGATTTAGACAAAAGTTTCCATTCCTAGTTTTCCTGTGTTACAATAGAGTAAATAAATGATGTTATGGGTGATATAACTGTTATACACATGAGCATTGAACTCCAGCAGTCCATGGAAAAAAATTCAGTTAGCATCACATTCTTGACATGATTTTCACCAAAATCACTCCCAGACACTAGGTTCAGAGACACAATTGCCAAAATGAGTGAATTTTTAAAACTAGCTATTGCTCTTGTTTACTGATAGTCTGTGCCTCCGTCCCACCAAGCTCCAACCCCAAATGTGTGAGTCTGACCGCATACCTTGTCTTTGTTAGTACAATTTCTCTTACCTACAATCTGCCTTCCTTGATGCCATAGGAAATATGAATTCAATTTTCTTAGAATTTAGAAGTCAAGTTACCCAGAGTTCCAAGTTTAAAAAAAGAAAAAATGCATGGTGTAAGAATGAGAGCCCACCTAGCGATGCTTGGAGCCACTGTTCACTGTTTTAAGAGTAATACTTCCCTTTCATTGGATGTCAGCTAGACAGCTGACAGTGTTTTCAGGATGTGCAAAATATTGGCTAAAATCATGAGTATCTTGAATGGTTACTATTATTATCCCCATTTTTAAATGGAGATATTTTTAAATTTAAGTAGCCTTACAAAATCTGCATCACACACAGCTGGTGAGCACACTCCCAGTCTGATTGCTCAATGTACTATTGAGGTGACATGTGTTCAAACTTAAACGCAGACAGCCTTGGAAGGCATAGTATCAGAAACATGGGATTTGGGGCAAAAAAGTTGAAAATTAATTACAATATGTGACATAAGCATAAATTAATATGAGGAAGATAAAAATCAAACTACAGCATTTGCTAGGACATGTAGAGGGTCACAAGAAAGGAGATAAAAGAATGTAAGTGTTTCTATAGATGATGTATCCTACTTTACGTATTTAAAAAATCCATGACTTATTATTCAGCAATCAAAAAAAGATAAATTCATGTCATTTACAACAACATGGCTGGAGCTTGAAGGGATTATGCTCAGTGAAATAAGCAAGAAAAAGAAAACTTTTGGATGGTTTCACTTAGAGGAGAAATGTAGCAGAACCAAATAAGGGATCAGGAAAAAAGTTATTACAATAAATTTTTTAAAAACAAAATTAATAGGTAACTATTAATCAGGGGAGTATTTGCAGGGGAGGCGGGGGAGAGTCATCAAAACAGATGTTGGAAGAACTCAAGGAACTATGAATGGTGTATAGGTGAACTGGTGGTGGGAATTTTATAGGGACAACACCTGATAGGAGAAAGCATGCACATTGTACAAAAAGGAAGAATAATATAAAATATATATGAAATTAAAAAAAAAACTATGGCATCTCAGTGATTCTGATGAGCCATCCCATGGAAGTGACTCAATGATGTCTTTGACAGAACAAATACCCGCCTAATAAAAACATGTTCAGTGGTTCACTTGGGACAAGAGCCAGGGCATTCCTGTCAGTGGACTGGTGAGGCCTGTTCTCTAATACGTGAGTTTTTCCACATAAACCAATAACTACAATTTTGCTTCATACAACAGAGTTATTATTAGTCACATTTGCAACAACATTCTTGAAACTAACTGAATGGGTCAAAAGTGCTCTGAGTTTAGGAGTAGGTATAACTACAGTTGTTATAGGCCAACCCAATTTACATTGACTTTGAGTCCTCACCTACACACTTAAGATTCAACTGCAGGCACACATGAAAAAAAAAGGTTAATAATAGGTTTATTCACCAGAAAAAAGGGAAATGAATAACTCAAGGAAAGAGAATGAGAGAAAGTTGATTAGTGCATCTACCAGTTCTGCTGAACTGGAACCCCAATAGCATGCTGAAAACTGGTGACAAGAAACAAGTTTCAAGCCATGAGGCCAAGGGACTCCCCAGAGCTCATCACATATCCAAACCTGGCTGCTAAACTCCACCTTCGGGATTTGTAGTTCCAGTGTCTAGGGTGAGGGTGGAGTCCACAAAACCTGTGTTTGTAGAATTCATTCAGGTCATCCTTTCCCCCTTACACAGTGACACTAAGAAAGAGCAGGGGAAGGTGACAAAGCTTGGGCCCCAGGTTCACCTGGATAATATGACTGCAGTCAGACTGGCCCTGCCCTTTATTGGAAACTGAACTCTCCAGTACATTCACCCACCCTTACCTTCCCCAAGGCTTTTATCCATTCTTTTGCAAATAGCCATCAAATTTCTGAAGTGATGGTTAAGCTCATTAACCACTAAGGAAATGCAAATAAAGCTGTCTGCCAAGTGCAGACAGGATTAAATTTCCAAAGCAAATAAAAAAAAAGAAAGAAAGAAAGAAGCAAACAAAAAGAACAAAGACGGAAAACAATATCCATATTTGAAAGTATGTAGAGTAACATAATATTCACTTACTATTAGATGCCCTCCCCGTTGGTAAAGCTGGTTAAAGCACAGCACTATGAAGCTATCCACAGCCACTGCTCCATGAGTTCAATCCCAAGCCAGGGAGGTGACCAACATGATGCAGCAGACCTCTCCTGTCTTGCCTGCTGCTCCCCTCAACAATGTATTTCATCAATTTGCTTATTCTACTCCCCACTTTGTTTCTGGTAAACCCTCTCACCCCCACATCTCTGGCCTGTACCCCAGTACTTGTATGCATACATAAATAAATCTTTTTAAAAAGAATATTTTAAATTAGTAGTGACTTTGAAAACTGTTTAATATTATCTGCTAAGTTCATAAGTTCTTACACTTCATTAACCAAACATTTCTCTCCTGTTAACTCCCAGCAGAAAGTTGAATAAATCTGTATCAAAGAGCAAGTTCAAGAATATTAAAACAGAATCTTTCATAGTTGCCCAGACCTGAGAACATGCAAATGTACATCAATGAAAGAATGAATAAATTGTTATATGTTCATAAATTAAAATACTATGCAGCAATAACTAAACAGATTATTGCTATCCACAACAACATGGAAGAATCTCTCCAATATAATGCAAGCAAAAGAAGTTAGATTCAAGAGTACATCCTGTATGACTATTTGCCTAAGTACAAAGAAGGTGGAAAATTACTCTTTTGTTTAGTTTTCTTGGTGAAAACAGGAGAGTATGGGACAGGAATGGAGCTTCTGTTATGTGAGTCACAGTCCTTCTGAACTGAGACGTGAGCCCCAAAGACAGCACACTCCATGGTGAAGAGGCAGTTTGTTTATATATGCTTCTCTCTGAGTGTTGTACTTTTGTTTATTTCAAAATTTTAACACCTTTTTTAGAAAAGATTTTAGTTATTTATGCATACAAGTACTCGGGTACAGGCCAGAGGCATGGAGGTTAGAGGATTTACCAGAAACAGAGTAGGGAGCAGAACAGGTAGATGTACTGAAATACATTGCTGAAGGCAGCAGCAGGTGAGACAAGGGAGGTCTGCTGCACCATGTGTGTCACTGGCTGGGGGTCGAACATGCTGCAGTGGCTGCTATGATATTGCTTTATAGTGATGAAATTTAACCCATTGCACCAGCAGGGAGGGCCCTAGGGTTGTACATTTTTTTTTTTTAAGATTTATTTATTTGTACATACAGAACTGGGGAACAGGCCAGAGGCTCAGGGGCGGTGAGAGGTTTCACCTCCGGGGAAGGCGGGAATCGAACTCATGCAGAAGTGGCTTTAGATTCTCAGTGCTATGCTTTAACCGGCTGCTCCACCAGGGAGGCCCGGGTTGTGCATTTTTTAAGAGAGTGGACCAAATAAGTGGATATGTTATAGGGATCAGAGCACACATGTCTGTAGGATCAATTGAAAAGAATTACTAGGGCCCTCCATGGTGGCACAATGGGTTAAAGCACAGCACTATGAAGCTATTCATAGCCACTGCAGCACAAGTTCCACCCAGGACCAGGGAGGCGACCCACATGGTGTGGCAGATCACTGCTGTCTCACTCACTGCTCTCCTTAGCAGTATATTTCAGTCAGTCTGCCTTCTGTTCCCTATTCTGTCTTTAGTGAATCCTCTTACCCCCTGAGCCTCTGGGGGTTCAGTTATTGTGTGCATAAATAAATAAATCTTTAAGAAAAAAAAAGAATTATTAAATGTTAACTGAATCCATGCATCTTCTCTAAGATTAAATTTTCACTAGAAATATCACACACACACACATAATATATCCTTAACAATAACACAAAATGTAGTGCTGAAGTTTTTTGCCAGCAGTATGAGCACAATTATTTTCTGCAATACTAAGTTGAGAAAAGACATTATTTGTAGTGTTGAGGAAAATACAAACACTCTGACTTCATTCCCACATTCAAGAAAAGAGTTTAGGGCCAATACTAATCATTAGACTACACAGATCTCTTGCTAAGTTTCCAACACAAAGAAAATATTTCTTTTTTAATAAAGATACTCCTTTAAATCTCACCCAAAGAAATTCTATAAAAACCCAGTTGAGGGGCCCTGGTGATACAAGAGGTAAGATGGAGCACTATGAAGCTATTCACAGCTCCTGCAACACAAGTTTGATCCCTGGCCAAAAATGTGACCCTCATGGCACAGCAGATCTCTCCTGTCAAGCCACTGCTCCCCTCAGCTGTATATTTCAGTCAATCTGCCTGTTTTGCTTCCCACTCTGTCTCTGGTGAATCCTCTCACCCCCACATCTCTGGCTGTATCCCAACTCTTGCATGCATAAATAAATCAATCTTCCAAAATAAATAAACAAATAAAAACCCAGCTGGCTTAAGTAGTAACAAATTTTTCAGTGAATTCTATATACACACACACACACTTCAAACATGTCAATTTTCATTTGTAGAAATTTATTTATTAAATTTCATTGAATAAACTATCTCTTAGTACAGTCCCTCCATATTTTTAAATCAAAAAATGTAATTAGAGAAATAACTAAATGTAACTTTTTATATAATAAAAAGTATATCCAGCTACTTTATAATGATAGACAAACATACACATATATACATGCTATTGCTTTTGTTTCTTTAGAGCACCCAGACTTAACACACAAAGTATTTTCTCATTACCACATTCTCTTTTCAGTGTAGTTCCATGTCTTCTACACTTCTCTTTTATTGAGATTTGCATTTTCTGTGATGTTTGGCAGAAATCTAGGCTAGCTTTCATTTACACATGCATATATTTACTCACTTACTCCCTCACTGAGTATCGATTAAGTGTTTGATCTAGTCCCAGGTCTTGATTAGTGTTGAGAGCAGAAAAGAAAGGTAGCTGTCTCCCTCCGGGTGCAGCAGGCATGGCTCGGGTGCAGCCATACCTGCCTGGACAGCCAACTGGCACTGCAGTCACACACACTCCACACTCCAACACTCCACAGTGCATGTGGGTGTGTTGCCGGGCTGGGAGAGCCCTGCAAGTCCTTGGGAAAGCCCTTCCTCTGTTAGTCACTTTGCCCCTTCACTTTCTCCCTTCTCTAATTCAAACTTTGTTTTTATGTTACCCCATCTAGTCCAAAATAATGAAATACCTTAAAAGAAATCATGTCACTAGAATATAACTTTCTGTAGCCCCAGTAAGGAAGAAGACAAATTTGGGTACAAAGTATTTTGATTGACTTTATGCCAAACATCTAATTAAACAGAGAAATGGTGACACAGATTTCTCTGCTCTCCTCTTGTTAGCACAACAAATATTTCCCCTTCCTTCTAGCCAAGTTAGGTGTCAAGGGAGAACCCAATTCCCATCCCAGCAGGGTTGGAGGATGGTTGGAGGAAAACCCAAGGATGGGTCTGATTTGTTCCCTCACCTATCACCTCTAAAGTGTGTTTCTTCTCAATCCACTAAAAAAAAAAGAAATGTTATCAATAAAATGCTCTGGAAAAGAAAATATATGAGACTCCTCATAGGTATTGAAATTGCTGTTTTCCGTGTCAACTTATGAAGAGATTGTTGTTTCCTATGACTCTTCAGTAAACCAGAAGACCCCAGTAGAGCAAAGCAACTTAGGTTGGGCTTTTCTACCCATGACAAGCCCTCAGATAATGCTTCTACCAACTTTCTGGGCCATGATCTGCTAGCTGCTCCCATCAGTGCAGGCAGAAAACCTGTGAGGTAGCGGCCAATGAGCACTTCTGTTCCTCAGCCCTCTGTAACCATAGGTGTAGCTACAGACCCTGCAGTGGGACAACGCACAAATTACAAATGTGCATTTCCTGTTAAGATCATCGTCTGTCCATTACAGGTTATCCTTCATACTCATTTCCACCTTGGGAAAAATATTTTCTCCTGTGCTGCTGAGTTGGATTATACTGTCCTACTTCCTCAGCAACCAGGATGGCATCAGAACTGCCAGTTCATCTGGCAAGATTTCCTCTCAGCAGCATTCTTCCCTTCCTCACAACCCAGGTGACCATGAGCCATCTGAGTAATAATCATGTCCTATCCATTGTCAGGCCTTTCCCAATTAATTCCAAAAATAGTTATTACAATATGACCATTAGGTGTGATGTTAATGGCATACGCTGACCTTCTCGGCTCCATGATGGGCCCCAGGGGCCTCTCAAATCAAACATGAACACTTGATCTTAAGGACAGTCACACAGTTGTGGGAGAATTGGAAAGGGGAAGAAGAAATTTACAGCTCCCCAAAGAGAAGCTTTCATGGAGAGAACCAGTGACTGTAACCGCTCTCAGTATGTGGGTGATGCCTGGGCCTTTTCCTAGGGAAGCTGGAGATAAAGCAAGAGATCACTTCTACAGTGAGAAGGAAACTATTTTGGGGTGGGAGGTTGACATTTTTAAGACTTTTGTGTGTGTGTATGTGTGACAATGTATTATTTTTGGTATTTTGAAATACAGGTATAAACACTGGGGTCCACCCACCACCCATCACCCACCACCCACAGTCCACCACCACAAGCAACTGTGCTCCTTCTTTGTTCTCACCCCTCTGCCTCTGGATGTTTCTGTTCTATAGTCCACTTTCTAGGATTGGTTTTTAAGTGTCTTTATTGACCCTTAGTTTAGTTTCTCTATATTCCATGTATAATTCATGTCATCTGGTATTTATTTCTCTCCTTCTGATTTATTTCACTTAGCATTTATTCCTTCTAGCTTCATCCATATTGTCACAAATGGCATGAATTTATCTTTTGTGATTGTTGAGTATCTTTCTTTGTGTGTATTTACCACGTCTTCTTGCCGTACCCATATGTTTTAGGGCACTTAGGTTGTTTCCATAGTTTGGGTATTGTAAATAATGTTAGCAATAAACTTGGAAATGCAAGTTTCCTCTCAAAATAGTATTCTTGAATTTTTCAGGTCGATGCCTAGGATTGGAATTAGTGGGTGACGTGGAAGAGCCATATTTAATCTGCTGAGACAACTACACACTGCTTTGGATTGAGGCTGGACCAGTCTGCATTCCCACCAGCAGGGAATGGAGGAGAGTTCCCTTTTCTCCTCATCTTCATCATCACTTGTTGTCTCTGGCCTTTTTGCTATGGGCATGATTAGCATTTCTCTGATGATAACAATGATGAACATTTTCTCATATGTCTCTTTTGTAAAGTATCTGTAACTGGATGGTTCCCCAAAATGGGGGAGGTTCCAGGTTCCTTGCTCCACCCAAGGGAGAATGGAGCTGGAGAGGAGACAGAGAGAGAAGGAGGAATGATGGAGAAACAGGAAACCTGGAAGAGGCATTGCAACAGAGATTCATGTGAAAAAACTATACTTGCTTTTTGGTCCTGGACTGGTTAAAGAGATGTGAGAAACCCATGGGGAGGTTGTCAATAGCATCTTTTGTCTTGATTTTTCTCTTTTCCTCCTAGACATGTCTGTTTCTACCCTTTTTCTATCTGTCCCCACTGGAAGGTGCTTTAGGCTTGTATTTGGCTTTTGGGCCTTGCTTTGGGCCAACCCTGTTTGACTGGACTTTTACTCACGAGGGGATAGATAACTCTGGGGGCTTAATTTGAAAACTATATTCTTCCCCTTTTCTATATTGCACACTAAGTGTATTAAAGTTCCTTTCCATTAAAAGTCTGACACACGGGCCCTCCCTGGTGGTGCAGCAGGTTAAAGTGCAGTACTACAAGCAAGCCACAGCCACTTCAGTGAGAGTGATTCCAGGCCCGGGAAGAGATCTACATAGTGTGGCAGACTTCTCCTGCCTCACCCACTACTCCCCTCAGCAGTGTACTTTGTCCATCTGCCTGTTCTGCTCCCCACTCTGTCCCTGGTGGATCCTCTCCCACCCCTGTAACTCTGGCCTGTACCCCAGTTCTGTATGAATAAATAAATAAATCTTTAAAAAAAAATAAGTATTACACACAAGAGTATGCTTTGTCTTAATGTGGCAGATGACAAATCTATTTAGAAAGGGCAGGTTTGGGAGTTCTGAGGTGACCTTCTCCTGCCCTGTAACATCTATTTACTTCTTCTGTAGATGTTTTGATTAAGTTCTTCATTTTTTTGTTGTTGTTCAGTTGTGTGAGTTCCGTGTAGATCTTTGATTGGACATCAGTCCCTGCCTAATGCCTGGTGTGCAGATATTTTGTCCCGTTCACTAGGGCGTCTTCTTGTTTTCATTACAGTTTCTTTTTCTATGAAGAAGGCTTTTAGTTTAAGGTCACATTTCTCAGTATCTTCCTGGGTAGGAAAATGCTACTGTGCCATATTGTAAACAGGTTCTCAAAACTCTGGCTATAACTTGCTACAATTTTTCTCTGATTCTTTGCTCAATTGAAAGGATGATTCTTCAGTTTTTCCTTACTTAACTTTTGTGTCCAGCTATTAGCCATCTCTTACACTAATTGGTCTCCCCAATGTTCTAAGACCTGCAGCCTGGCTTGTAGGGGCTCCTCATCTGTATTTCTCACCACACTCCTGGAAAACTTTTAGGGAATTCTGGCTATTCAATTCATATATATCTGTTAATATAAAGCAGTGCTTCCAAATGGTTCCCCTTGAAGCCTATCTGAATTAAATGACTTCTCCTTTATTAGTGCATCAACTCTCGTGTGGTTTGTAATAAACTTTCTTATTAATTCTTGATTTTTTTATACATAGTCACAATGTCTAATTCTTTCCTCTCCTGCTGTCTTTGTAAAACAATGATTTGTGCTGATAGTCTATTTATTTCCAAACTCCTCAGGCATCCTGTAGAGAACTCTATGCATTATTCAAACTAAATGTTGCTTGCAACATTCTACTACTTCAAAGCTGCATCATCGTTTTCCCATAATTTGAAACATATTTAAGTTTTTAATCATTTTCCATTATATATTGGGTGACTGTAGGAACAAATAAGTTCCCCTCAAGTTGATAAGTTGAGTCTGGAGAACAAAGCAGGCATGCCCATTAATCACACTTAAAATTTATTTAGGACATCTTATGTATGGAGCTCCTCAAAACCAGAGGCAGTGAACAGGGACTTCAGTTCAAGGATACACATGTGCAGGCATGAACACACATACATACACAAAATGCATTCTAGGTTTACAGAAAGCCCCAAAAGGAAATAGGAAGGCCTGAGTGTGAATCCTCACCTATGCACTAAGCCAATAACTTAGAACAAGGCCAACTGCAGCCACACATAGAAAGGATAATAAAAGGTTTGTTTACAAAAGGGAAATGAAAAGAGAGGAACCAAGGAGGAGAGAGAGAGATTAATTGATGAACGCATTCTGCCCATAATGACAGTACTCAGAAGGCAGCAAAACTAAGAGAGCACAGGCCCTTATGTGTTCCCTTCTGTATCAAGCATGGTGGCTTAATTTCACCTTAGTTCCAAACAATCCCACTTCAGGAAGTCAAGAGTCATGGTAGATTCATGGCATCATGGGCTTTGTAGTCCTCAGTGCCTATATCTCTTTGGCATGGAGGTGGGGTGGAGTCCATAAAATGTCAGTGGGTGTGAAAGACCCAACTGATGCCATGACAGGCATCAGAATGCTTCTGAACTAGCCAGGCCTAAGTTTCATTTATCAACAAGGCGCCAAGGCCGAATTTAACTGTAAATGTCCTAATTTTGCTCATCCCATAGCAACAGCCAATTAGCAAGTAGGCAAGTAACCAGTACATATCAGAAAAACGCCAGGTGTCCTAAGGTATGCAGGCCGAGTAGTGAAGGTCACATCTTACATGCCTAGATCAACTGGGTTAAGACAAGATAACTTTGTTCAATGTCCACCAATCAATGTACTGCTGAGCAAAAACTCCCCTCTGCTGCGCTGAAACTCCCCTCTTCTGTAATAAAAACGCTGCCTTCCCTGAGCTCAGGGCTCTCAACTTCCACTGCTACATCGCTGTAAGTTGGGAGCCCAGGCTCGAGCTTGCAATAAAGACCCTCATGTGCTTTGCATCGGAATTGGCTCCTTGGTGGTCTTTGGGAAACTCGAAACCTGGCACAACAGGTGGAGTTTGTTCAGGACAGGCTCTTTCCCCATCAAGAGGTGTGACCTATTCTCATGTAAGCTAATGACACAAGGTACAGTGGGACACTTGTCCTGTGCATCTTTGCAGTACTGAGAAGGACAGAGTTGTATATAGATCATGACTATTGTAGTTTCTTTACTAATATTAAAAACTAAGCCCCCACACCTTGCCCAGCAAGCAACTTTGGGAAACTTGAGTGGATAAAGAGTGAGTGGGGCTATAATGGGAACTGTGCCTTTAAGTGGATGAGCCAGATCATTAGTCAGGACACACCCAAGACTAGTCACCCTAACCAACCGGTGATGCTTGAGGAATAGACCCTTGGAAAATTAGGCCTTTTCAAATGTCTCTTTCATCTTCCTCCATTTAGTTTCCCAACCTGTTCCAGCTTCACCCTTTTTTAGAGTGGGGTGCCCAGCTCCACCCTTCTTTAGAGTGGAACAGGGAAGCTGGGACCTCCCCCTCCCCTGGGGGTTACCCTTTTAGAGTCAGAGCTGTGGTGTTAATTTTGTCAAATTAACATGTAAGTAGAGCCAGAAAGAAATGTGGGATGGATAGCTGGTGTTCAAATAGAGAAACTGACTTCTCACAGGTTCCTGAAGGACATGAACTGCATGTCTGGAGGGGCGAGGTAGGGAGTAAAGGCAAGGTAGGCAGAGAGCCTGGGAGGACACAGGCACATGGATTTAGTAGGGTCTGAGGTGGGCCCTGAGTGAAGGCCAATTCAAACCAAAGAGAGTGGAGGTTTTTGTAAGATCTGTTGGGTGCTCTAGGGAAAGGAGCCAGGAGGCAGTAGAGACTGTTTATCACCAGAGGCTTGGGGAAGTCACATGAAAAACTCATAGCTCTAGGCTGTTATGTAGGGCACACATTGTGGAACTGTTAGTCAGCATTAGTTCAAGTTCCCTGCAAGCCCCTGAACTAAATAAAAGGATACTTAACTAATAAAAGGATACTAAGGCAACAATCTATGGAGTAATTTAGCTAAACCTTCAACACACAATTCAAACCCTTTGAAATGACCCTTAAGGCAACAATCCATGCCCTCTTGCTATTTGAGAAACACAGCTTCCTGCCAATCCTCACTGGAAGCTGAATTCTCAATCTTGACTAAGAGAATGCTCAGGAAAATGCTAAAGGCCATTAATGCTCTTCTTTTGATGAGGACCGAGGATTCCAAAATAATTAGCAGCAGCTGCTAAATGAATTAAATCTGAATTATTTGTCAATTGAGTTATTTAAAAGATGGCAATGTTTTGAAATTTTCCATGTGAACCCGGTTCTTTTCAAAATTGTTAGGCAGACAAAACAAACTTTTAATTGACATCTGTAGGAAAATCACAATAATCTTCTATCACCACCCTCTTAGGCCTTTCACTGGCCATCCCCTGCCCTGAAGAGAGCCCTTTTCCCATGATTTCTTTCATGTGTAGGAACCAATACTCATTGCTGTGGAAGAAATATTGGAGTGAGGCTGCAGGTGTAGGTATGAAAGAATTCACCAGAGGCAGAGTGGATAGCAGAAAGAGGGACATACTGAAATCCACGCTGACAGATGCAGCAGATGAGACAAGAGAGGATTGTTTGGCTGGACATTTGCCCACAAGGAGGTGGGTAACTTTGGTTGTTTCATTGGAAACTATTTTAACTCTTTTTCTCTACTGCACATAAATTTTCTCTTTGTTGCACATTAATTGTGCTAAAGTTCCTTTCTATTGAAGGTCTGATGCACTAAAGTCATTTTGTCTTGCTGCAGTGCACAGTAGAACCCATTTAGGGGGAAGGCAAGTTTGGAGGGCCCTAGGGTGCTCCTCAGTCTGCCCACTCTCATAAAAAACACAGTTTGAATTGTATTGATGCAGTTTGGACTGTATAATTTCCCAAAATATGAAATATGTCCTTATTAATATATTTTAACCAAAGAATCTAAATAGGCAATGAAGAACCTCAAAAGGGAAGGAATGCTGTCTCATTTGCCACCACGTAATTGTGAGGCTCTGTGACCCAGCAGGAGTCCCTGAGGAAGTCCAGTGATGACCGATATGAAACTGTCGGAGACCAGCTCCAACTATTAAGGTGTCTGGAGGCAAGACAGGCAGGACCCTAAGGTGGGAAGGCGTCGGCGAGTGGAGATTCCTAAAAAGGGGGGAAAGGGAGAAAAAAGAGGAAAGGGGGCGAGGAAGACACGGGAGTCAGAGTTGGGTGCAAGTCTTCCTGCTCTGCCTTCAGCAGAGGTTTATTTTATACATTAGGAGCAAGCAGTGTGATGACATCAGTACACGAACTGGGCTGAGAGATTACAATCATCTTTGTTTTTCCTAAGAACTGTTTAGGGTCGTATTGCCCTTTAGCTGAGATCAATCAAGGTTAAAAACAGGTACATAAGTGCGCAAAGTTTATGACTAATATTACTGTAGTGGAGATCAACTAAGACAGAAGTCCCTTAAACCTTATCTACTACTTAATGGGTTTGTTTTTCTGCCTGAGTCATCCTGGGAGACAGAAGAGGAAATTTCTTGCTAATCAAATCTCTGAATAGGAGACATAGGTGGATTTCTTTATCTAAAGACTACATAGTAGAATCCTGAAAAACTAGCCAGAAGACTTTCGTGGATTCCTTTAAGGTGTAGCAGGTGGAAAACTTGATTAGTTTAAAAAAACAGGCAAACTGGATGAATTTCCACATCTAAAGGCCAAACAATAGGAAGTTTGAGTAATTCTTTAAAAAGCTGAATAGAAGGCTAGGTGAGATGATAGAATGATAAGATTTGGGTTATCCTCCATCCAGCAGTGAGCGAGACTTTGCAAAAACAGCCCTTTTGCTTTTAATCAGACAGTCGTCAAGTCACTTGACTTCAGGGGGAATTTTTTCACCCTGGTACAGTGCTTGCTTGTCAAGGCAGACAGGCCTTGTGCGGCCTAGGCAGTCCAATTGTAAGCTGAAAGTTGCTCAGAATATTTTGATATTACAGTTATACAAAAAAGGAAGGTCATAACATAAGTTAGCGTGGAAAGTCTGATTTTTCAGAGCAATTCCCCTCCATCCGGACCGTGTCTGACAACAGAGGTTGCATAGCTCGTGTCATGAAACCCTTTCTCACACACACCTAGTGAGTATGTCCACTGATGTGACCTCAGAGCAGGTAACTTCGAAGCAGCAGGCAAGCAGAATGAGGGGCAACCCTGAGCCCCCAAAATATGTGGGGTTCTGCCACCCACCACATGAAGAAAAAGCATATTCTTGGTGCATAAGACCTTCAGTAGAAAAGAACTGTAATTGAATTAGTGTGCAACAGAAAGAAGAGAAGATAATAGTTTCCACTGAAACACCCAGACTTACCCATTCCCTCAAAGGTAAACATGAGCAAAACATGTTTGGCATCAGTGGCCAAAGTAAGGCCACTGATGCCTGAAAGCTTGCCACAGGTCTAAGGCACCCTCTGGCAGGGACCCTAGAAAAGGGACAGAATGGCCTGGCAAGTCTGCAAGGAAAAGAGTAAAATCAAAGTACATGTCAAAATAGAGGCTGCCATCGTCAGCCTCCCCTCGGGTCTCACCTCTCTGTCATGTGTTTCCTTCCATGTCCCCAAGTCCCAGGTGCAAGTCCAGGCTGCAAAGCAAGAGCGGCAGCTCGTTCACATGTGTCTCTCTCCACCTGCCTCCTTCAGGTCTTCTCCGAATTCTTCCCATTAGCTTCCCCTTGTCCTCAGCTCCACCCTTCAGGAAGTGGGGCGGGGAACATGAAACCTCCCCTTTTCAGATTACACGGTTATACTGTGAGACAGTTATATCATTGTTAAGAATTTATCTTGGAGAGCATGTTTGTAGATCAGCACAGGTGTCCACTGCAGTATAGAATTAATTGTTCCACAGAAAATAACTGATTTAAACAAAAACTTTTCAACTGTACATGAAAATTTACAACTTAACTCAATTTTAGTAGGGTGATGTCATAAATTCTTTTTAATTTTTGCAGCCTTATTTTTTACATCTTGCTTATACATTATTAAAACATAACTATAAATTATGGGATCATGTTTACAGAAAAAAATGTATCCTGACATGAAGAAGACATTCACTCCCCTAATGTTCCACATACTTATCATAATAATGTAGTCGAAATGGAGCAATTAAAAGTTATTTGTTTATTGTGTTGACTGTTAGCTGTAAAGTGTTCTTTATGAAAACCCTAAAGTAAGTACTCTATTAAAAATGTGCTTGCCATTGCATAGTTTTTGCAGCAGAGACAAGCACTCAGCCTTTGAGTCATGAGTTAATCTCAGGTGTTCCATATTTTCTGAGGCCTCTCCTTTGGGAAAGAGGATTCAGTGTGAGGTGATATCAGCCACATCTATCTCCAGGTCTGGAAACTAAAACCTGACCAGGAATGTGACCCCAACTTGTCCCCATGATCCTCCCACCTACACACCCACACCCCAATCCTGAGGAAGATGGAGGGCAGGAGAGTCAGATACATTGCCTAGAATTTTCCCTTGCCTTCTATCACACCCCCAAATCAATGCCTAGAAACATACAGGACCACATAAACCACTGGGATTCTCAGGTCTGTGAACTAGAATGTGGTTAAAAACTTCACGGTGAGAATGACTGCAGCCCTGGATGCTGGTTACTGTGGCCCTGGGGTGGGAGGGGGAGACCTGTAACAGTTTGAACAGGTGTGTCTGGAAGCATAAGTGCAGTCTCCCTGTAGGTTTTCCTCTCAAAATGCTTTACTGCATATAGTTACTGCCGAGCCAAGACCTTGGCTGCCACAAAAGTTATCAGTTCTGCATGATTCTGGTAGCACACAGCTGAGGCACCACCAGGAACCCTGTTAGGGAATGTACGCTCTAAAAGGGATTCAGCCAGCTGTACACACAGTGGGAAAGGAAGCAGGCTTTTAGTGTGCATCAAGAGAGAAGGGAAGAAAGGATAGTCTTTAAAAAAAAAAACAAAAACAAAAACAAAAAAAAACCTCCAAAAATTACTCATCCCTCTGTGGGCAAATGTCCAGTCAAACATGCTTGGCCGAAAGTGGGGCTACTGAGAACTGAAAAGTAGCTACTAATCTAAGTATTTTCTGGGAAAGGACTGGAACGAAAGCATTAAGCAGGTTCCAAAGACCCAGGAAAGAGGAGATTCAAACCCATATATAAACAAAATCTGATATGAAGACAATATAATGGCTGCCATGATCTTGCCAAGAAATAGGAGTACCGCCCCTACTATCTCTCAACCACGTGTCCCTTCCAAGTGTCTCTAAATGTCTCTCCAATACATGTTTCCTTCCATGTTTCTCCTGAAAGTCCTTAGGTACAAGTCTCAGTCAAGGAAGAAATGTTCCACCTGCCTTCCATACCAGCTATATAGGTCCAACTGGTTGCTTAGCTCTGCCCCAGTAGCTAGCAACTCTCCTTCTCAGGAAGCCCTGTTCAAGGCATATTGGGATTTATAATCCAAGGTGGCTGCAAATGGTATCTTGACACAAGCTATGCGACGGCTATCGTCTGACAGATTCCGGGTAGCTTGGGAAAAGCTCTGAAAGATCAGACTTTCCATGCTAACTTGTGTTATGACCTCCCTTTTTTGTATAATCGTAATATCAAAATATTCTGAGCAAATTTCAGCCTACAATTGGATTGCCTCAGCTGCATAAGGCCTGCCTGCCCGACAAGCAAGCACTGCACCAGGGTGAGAAATTCCTCTGAAGTCAAAAGTGACTTAACAACTGGCTGATCAATAAAAAAGCAAAAGGGCTGTTTCTGCAAAGTCTCTCACTGCTGGATGGAGGAAAACCCAAATCTTATCATTCTACTATCTCACCTAGCCTTCTATTAGCTTCTACAGAATTACTCAAACTTCCTACTGTCTGGCTTTAGATATGGAAATTCATCCAGGTTGCCTGTTTTAGAGCTAGTCAAGTTTTTTACCTGCTACACTTCAAAGCAATCCACAAAAGTCTCTCTGGCTAGTCTTTCAGGATTCTGCTATCTAGTCTTTAGATAAGGAAATTCACCCATGTCTCCTATTTAGAGCAAATTACACTTTCTACTGTCTGGACCTCAAGGAAACTCACTTAAAATCTTTTAGCAAGTTTCCTCAAAGTAGGAAACTTACTTGAAACCTTTTAGCGAGTTTCTTCAAAGAACTTTTCCAAAACTTGATTAGCAAGAAATTTCCTTTTCCTGCGACCCCAGACCATTCTTAGAAAAAAGATGATTGTGATCTTAACCCCTTTCGTATGCTAATGCCATCCCCCTGCCTGCTGGAAATGTATAAAATAAACCTCTGCTGAAGGCAGAGCAGGAAGATTTGCACCCAACTCCGACTTCTGTGTCTTCCTCACTCCCACTCCTCTCCCCCTCCTGGAATCTCTGCACGCAGACGCCTTCCCATCTTAGGGTCCTGCCTGTGTTGCCTCCAGACACCTCAAAAATTGGAGCTGGTCTCTGACAGTATCTCCTTTTCCGCTATATGTTATCTGTAACAGCACCAAATCATGATTTTACTTTCCTTAAACAAAACAGGTATCTTGGATGTTTGCCTGCCTTAAGATAGGTTTCTCCATTAAAAGAGGTAATTTCTGCTACACCCTCCCTGGTGTAGCAATGGGTGAGGACACAGCACTGCAAGCTAGCCACAATGGTTTCAGTGCGAGTTTGATCCCTGGCCCGGATCAAACAGTCTTGCCCACTGCTCCCCTCAGCAGTGTACTTCATTGATATTCCTATTCTGTGTCTGGTGAATTCTCTCACCACCCCTATACCTCTGGCTTGTACCCCAGTTCTGTATGCATAAATTTTTTTTTAAAAAAAGGTAATTTCTGGAAGTTTTCTGAAATCTAGGTGATCTGCATCCTTTAGGTAATGGTGGTACTTTCTCCTGGAGTTCACAGGGCTTAGAGTGACCTTAGTTCTACACACTAAGGTTGCCTATTCTGGACATCTTGGAAGAAGCCTTACTTGAAAACATTTTGGCAGATCAATTCCATACTTTACATCCCCCAAAAAATGTCTTCCCAGGAGAAGTTACGTAAGTGAAGAAAGTGCAGAACATATTGAAGCAGGATAAAAATGGGGCTTGGGATTCAGGTAATTTTAGGTATTTTATGATCCCACTAATGCCTGAGACTGTGTAGACACTTGGCTACCAACTCCCATACTTGCCAGGTATGGCAGAAAAGTCCTAAATGTTGAAATTCATTCACTGAGCTTCAGTGTGTACAAAGAAGAGATGCAAGTAGGAAAATATCTGAAAATTCAAGCAATATATAGAAGTAAAAGCAAATAAAGCCATAGTGCCTTTCACTTAGTACTTAATAAATGGAAAAATTGGCCCTCCCTGGTGGCGCAGCAGGTTAAAGCACAGC